>NC_067426.1:24090833-24398000 GCF_009764475.1 Pristis pectinata
AACTGTAGGGAAGGCTCTAGATTGATTCCTTCACGAAACGGTAAAATTTGTAAAAGAAAATACATTTCCTCCATATGTCATAGTCTGTGCCCATGTAAATGTGTGGGATGCCTTCAAAAACTGGGACTAATTATCTAATATCTGCACCCTTTCACTGAGAACAGTTTGTTTTATATTCTGCTTCATATCAATGCCTTAATTCTTAGTCTTTATTCTTCCATTTACCACAATATTTCTGCGGCATTGGACAGCTTAAATTGGAGAGTGTCCATGATTAACATCTGGATGGACCACACAAAAATATTCACTCCCATCTGCTAAAACTGTACACTGTCACCCATGCATCGAAGAGAGCAAAAATATCCACTAACACTTATCAGCAAAAACTTTGATCTTCTTCCTCCCCCCCACCCTCATCTTAAGTTATAGGTGAGCAACTCATGGACACCCAGACTGATGCTGTCCATTCACCTGTGACAAACTCTGGTAATTGGTAATTGGTTTATTATTGTCGCATGTAGCAAGATACAGTGAAAAGCTTTTGTTTGCATGTCATCCAGACAGACCATACCACACATAAGTACTTGGACATAGTACAAAAGGAAAACAATCAAGGAATGCAGACCCCATCCCTGACGACTGAGTTAGGTTGAACCATAGGCATCATAATTGACCCTGAGCTGAGCTTCATAATCAATATTGAATTGGAATTGAATTGGTTTATTATTGTCACTTGTACCAAGGAACAGTGAAAAACTTGTGTTACGGATTGTTACTATTGGTGAATGTCCCTTTAAGACATAGTACAGTAGTGTGTGTGTGTGGGGGGGGGGGGGGGTGGGAGGTGCCGTGATTACGACAACAAGGAGTTAAGGACGTGATGACATTTTTGGAGCAGTCAGTCAGAGAGAGGGGGAGGGGGGTGCTGAGAGAGACACCTGCCTGCTGGTCTCTGTATCGATGGATGAAAAACAATAACTGTGTCTGTCACTACAATCCACGTATGGATTTTTGGAATAATCCAGTGGAGTTCACTTTGTCATTAACCTGTAGAAGCAAACAGGTATTTGTGTGGACGGCCACGTCTCGAGTGCCTTTCGGGGTGGCAGATACTTCGGAACAAAGGAATGGAGATCATCAGTGATTGAGGTGTCGTATGAGTTCCATCGCGGAACATTTGGATTTCATAATTACTCTCTATTTTCTCTCTACATTTCCTCTTCAGTCAATGGTGGCTTTGCAGAAGCCTTTGCTCACATTTCACCTTATGACTTGCTGAACTGAACTTTGAGAACTATTCCTAGACTTGGAGTTTGGGAATTTGCCACACACACACTTCGAGTTTAGTTTTTGGGGTTAATGTTTAACATCTAACATTTTTACTTCTAACATTCTAACATTTTTACTTTTATTTTTCTTATTATCATAAGTAGTTATTAATAAAATAGTTTTAACACTTATACATGACTCGGTGTGTTTCTTTTGTTGCTGGTACATGACACTTGTCTTGCATACCGTTCATACAGATCAATTCATTACACAGTGCGTTGAGGTAGTACAAGGTAAAACAATGCAGAATGCAGAGTAAAGTGTCACAGCTACAGAGAAAGTGCAGTGCAGGTAGACAATAAGGTGCAAGGTCATAACGAGGTAGATTGTGAGGTCAAGAGTCCACCTTATCATACTAGGGAACTGTTCAGTTGTTTTATAACAGTGGGATAGAAGCTGTTCTTGAGCCTGGTGGTATGTGCTTTCAGGCTTTTGTATCTTCTGCCCACTGGGAGAGGGGAGAAGAGAGAATGTCCAGGGTGGGTGGGGTCTTTGATTATGCTGGTTGCTTTATCAAGGCAGCAAGAAGTAGAGACATAGTCCATGGAGGGGAGGCTGGTTTCTGTGATGTGCTGAGCTGTGTCCACAACCCTCTGCAGTTTCTTACAGTCCCACGCAGAGCAGTTGCCATACCAAGCCGTGATGCATCCAGATGGGACGCTTTCTATGGTGCATCGATAAAAGTTGGTGAGTGTCAAAGGGGGCATGCCAAATTTCTTTAGCCTCCTGAGGAAGTAGAGGTGCTAGTGAGCTTTTTTGGCCATGGCATCTATGTGGTTGGACCAGGACAGGCTATTGGTGATGTTCACTGCTAGGAACTTGAAGCTTTCAACCCTCTTGACCTCAGCATCATTGATGTAGATGGGAGCAGGTGCACTGCCCCTCTTCCTGAAGTCAATGACCAGTTCTTTTGTTTTGCTGACAAAGAAGGAAAGGTTGTTGTCATGAAACCATGTCACTAAGCTCTCTGTCTCCTTCTTGTACTCCGACTCATCGTTATTTGAGATATGGCCCACTACAGTGGTATCATCTGCAAACTTGTAGATGAAGTTAGAGCAGAATCTGACTATGCAGTCATAAGTGTATAGGGAGTAGAGTAGGGGGTTGAGGACACAGTCATGTGGGGCACTAGTGCTGAGAATAATCGTGCCGGAGGTGTTGCTGCCTATCCTCACTGATTGCTGTCTGTTGGTCAGGAAGTCAAGGATCCAGTCGCAAAGGGAGGTGCTGAGTCCCAGGTCTTGTAGTTTGGTGATGAGTTTGCTTGGAATTATAGTATTGAAGGTGGAGCTGTAGTCAATAAACAATAGTCTAACATAGGTGGCTTTACTGTCCAGATGCTCCAGAGATGACTGTAGGGCCAGGGAGGCAGCGTCCACCGTAGACTTGTTTTGGCAGTAGGCGACTTGCAGTGGGTCAAGGCTTTCTGGTGGACTGGAGTTAATGCGTGCCATGACCAGCCTGTCAAAGCACTTCATGATGGTGGATGTCAGAGCCACTGGACAGTAGTCATTAAGGCACATTACCTTGTTTTTCTCAGGTACCAGGATGATAGTGGTCTTCTTAGAGCAGGCGGGAACCTCAGATTGAAGCAGGGAGAGGTTAAACATGTCTGCAAATACCCCTGCCAGCTGATCTGCACAGGACCTGAGGACACATCCAGGGACACCATCCGGGCCAGATGCTTTCCGTGGGTTCACTCTCCAGAAGACTGATCTTACATCCTCAACAGTGACCATGGGTTCAGGTGCCTTATTGAATCAAAAGGGCCAACTATTTCCATTTTATAATATTACTCCTCTTGTAGTCTACCTGTGCCTGAAACTCTCACCCAAATTCAAACCTGCCTCCCTTTCTTCATGTTCTACATGTATCCAAAACTCTGCTGAGCATATCTTCTTCACAAAGCCTTGCCTTAAGTTGTGGGTTTCAGTAGTGGACCTTGATTTTAAGATTTATTGTTAATTTGTTTTATGTTGTTTTCTTGTAACTCATTCAAGTTTCAATGAAAATAGATGTACAGCAGAGGAGCTTATTTTGAGACTGTGGTATATTGCAGATATCAGAGATTGGATTGTGTCATATCAGTAGAGCAAACAATTTTTTAACATTCACATATGCTCAGAAATTAGCACATCCAACCTTGCAGAGAGTTTTATAACCAGTTGAGGTATTCAGATATTAGCTGCAGATGGGATATGTCAGGGACTAAATTCTGCAAACTTACTTATGCTAGATGCCTTTCTGTTCGATCATTTAGAATAGCTAATCATCCTAATCAGAGCTGTGCTACATAGTCCATTGGCTTGTGTTATTCATACAATATTAGCATGCAACCTGATTAATCATTTCAAACAATTTCTTACACTTTTACAGGTTATATTCAAATTAGACAATTAATCTAAATATATGAAATGATTGAATCTAGAAAAATGAATCCTTTTAGTAAGGATTTTATTGTATTTCTTTTTAGCAATTCAAAATGAAAACCTAGCAATTATAAATTAACGTAAGACTGACTTTTCATTAATCTTTATTCCATATGCTAATAGCTTTCATTCCAGTCAAGGCTGTGCCTCAGGGAATAATCATGCTCTATATTTTATAATTATGAATTTGGAATGGTTCATTTTCAACATCGAGTTGCAGAGTCACACAGCACGGAAACAGGCTCTTTGGACCAAGATTCTCATCTAAACTAGTCCCATTTGCCCATCACCCATATCCCTCTAAACCTTTTCTATCCATTACAGAATCCATTGCAGTAATTTTGTGATTAAGAACTTTCTAATGTTTGAGAAGCATTTGCAAAAGCACAAGAACAAACCCTCTGCCCATTGGGTTCATTGGTCAACCATTCAGTGCTTATCAACAGCTACAAAGTACATTACAATAGAATATTGGACTCATGTTCAGACTGCCAGCAGTGAGTGGTGGTTGTTGTAGGGGACCACTGAAGCCCCAGCCAGGGAGATTGAACTTGAATGCAGCAGTGGTTTTCCATTGGTCAGTTTATTCAGTTTTCAGAGTCTTAAAGTTGTACGGCACAGAAACAGGGCCTTTGGCCCACCATGTCCATGCCACCCATTGTACCTATCTACAATAATCCCTTTTACGCACATTAGGTCCTTGGCCTTCAATGTTTTGGTGATTCATGTACTTAAATGTTTCTTAAATGTCATGAGAGTACCTGCCTCCACCACCTCTTCTGTCAGCACATTCCAGAATCCAACCACTCTCCATGTGAAAACAATCCCACTCAGATCCCTTCCAAACTCCCTACCTACATCCTCATGTCCTAGATGCCTGGACCATGGGAACAAAATTACCATATCCCCTGTCTACCCACTTATACTTTGATATACCTCTATCAGGTCACCCTTCAGCCTCCTCTGTACGAGGGAAACAAATTCAGGCTATCCAGTGTCTTCTTATAACTGAGATGCTCCAATCCAGACAACATGGTCTGGTGAATCACCTCTGTACTCTTTCCAGCGCAATCACATCCTTGAGTGTGGCAACCAGAATTGTACATAATACTCCAGGTGTACCCTAATCAATGTTTTGTAAAGTTGTAACATGACATCCCACATATTATACTCTATGCCACAGCAAGCATCCAGTGTTCTTTCTTCACCACCTTATCCAATTGTGGTGCCACTTTCAGGGATCTATGAACTTGTACCTCAAGATCCCTTTGTTCATCAGCACTCTCTAGGGCCCTAACATTTATTGTGTATGCCCTACCCTTGCTTGCCCTCCAAAATACATAATCTGGCACCTCTCAGGATTAAATTCCATGTTCCATTGAAATTTCATCTTCCTTGCCCTTTATCCCCACAAAAACATATTTTCAAGTTTGGCATTCTTTCTGATCTCACTCAATATGACTTGGTTTACATTTTCCTATATCCATTGATAAACACCCTGGAAATTGTTGTTCTATATGAAGTGTATGTATAGGTTCAGGTTTTGGTGAGGGAGCCACAGGTAGAGTGTGTAATATTAAGGACGTCCTCTGTATTCTAATCTTCATTCCTTTAGCAAGTAAAGAAGCTTACATTCTTTATTACTACCCAAATGAAGGAATCAACTATATACATTTTCATGGTCCACATAAGCTTGCACTTGATGAAGGTTATAGTAGTGGAATGATCACCTCAAAGTATTGACTTCAAATCTTTCTGCAACTGGGTTATGAAATTGAAGTCAACAAATTTAACAATCTCCACATTGATACCAAATAAAGTGACGAGGAAATCTCCTGGATTATTTGAAAGACAAAAATGATTCACTAAGATCCTTCAGCAATGGGCCCTGCCATCTGTATCTGTTTTGGTCTCCTGAATGTAATCTAGTCCAATGTGATTCTATGTCCATGCATCCAATGAACAAATAAAAAGACCATAGTGCCACGGCTGACTACTAACATGTGTAATTGAGTGAACCTGCTCATTTCCCACATATCCAATACAAATTAGTGCAGAATTCTCAATAATTCAGTGAATAAAAGATTTCATTTCTATACTCACTCCACACAAAAGTAAAATGTCATATAGTTTCATCTTCAGTATCCCAGTGCAGTGCTCTTCTCACAACCAGTAGAAAATTAGGCACGCATTTCCAATAATTTTAAATGCATAAATAAATGTGGGCAGCTGTTAACCTAAGGGCCACATCAAGCTTACCCTATCCTATTACACAACTTTCTGGAGCCTTGTGACTCCTCAGGGCCTGCTGGTATCACCATTGGAGCTTTTCCATAAGGCAGAGTAGGCCATGAGCAGCGACAAGGCCTCAGGCAGAGGAAGGCAAGGCCCCACCCTTAAACAAGCCTGATGGCTTTCTGACAGTTCATGCAGTCAAAGGCCTTTTCACTATTTTTAAATGCCTCAGATAATCAAACAATTAAAAAAAATATAAGTGTTAATAAGATAAAGTTAAATAATGATGTTTTATTAAACAAAAATGCAAAGCAACTTCTCATTCTTTGGATGGTAGGACTGTCATACAAGGAGAGATTAAGGTGACTAGGTATGTCCTCACTAAAACTGAGATGAATGAGAGAGAATCACATTGAAATTCACAAAATTCTCATAAAGCTAGACTGACTGGATACAGGGAGAATGTTTCCCCTGGCTGGGTGTCTGGAATGAAAGATCACAGTCTCAGGATATGAGGTAAAGATATTTAGGACTAAAATGAAGATAAATTCCTTTATAAGATATCTTTATTAGTCACATGTACATCGAAACACACAGTGAAATGCATCTTTTGTGTAGAGTGTTCTGGGGGCAGCCCACAAGTGTCACGCTTCCGGCGCCAACATAGCATGCCCACAGCTTCTAACCCATACGTCTTTGGAATGTGGGAGGAAACCGGAGCACCCGGAGGAAACCCACGTAGACACGGGGAGAACGTACAAACTCTTTACAGACAGTGGTAGGAATTGAACACAGGTTGCTGGCGCTGTAAAGCGTTACGCTAACCGCTGCACTACCATGCCTGCCCTGATAGTAGTGCACCTATGTCATATGCCACCACAGAGGGCTTTTGAGGCCCAACCACTGAAACTATTGAAGAAGGATATAGATATATTTCCAGGTGCAAAAAGATGAAGAGGGAACAGTAACTGAGGTAGGCAATCAGCTATGACCAGATTGAGTGGTAGAGCAGTTTCAAAGGGCAGGATGACCTGCACCTTCTCCTATTTGTCTCTGTTTCTGTGACTAATGAAGTAGACAAAATAGATTGAAATAAAGAAAAATAAGCAAACAATAAAATTTCTTTAATTCATTCTTCAGGATCTGGGCATCACTGGCAAGGGCGATGTTTATTGCTCATCCCCAACTGCCTTTGAGCCCAGTCCTCCACACTCCTCCCACTGGGTCCTTGTTATGAGAGAGATTCTTTTGGATCTTAAAGAGAGAGGTATCTGGACACACAGTCTTTGTACTTTAAAAAGGAGGATTTTATTTACAAAGACCGACGCAGGAACAGAATGTGAAGGAACAAATGCACACTCGCACTCGGGTGATTGTAAAACGTGGGGGAAGTCGCAACAGGGGTGAAGTGTACGCGCGCACACACACACACACACACACGCAACAAACTAGTACAAATGATCAGGGAACAAACAAATACGTTGTCTGAACCCCCTGAATCTGGATAAACAATGGCTCTACGCTACTGGGAATCTACTTAGGATGCTCCTAGACCCCTGTGGAAGTGCACCCTCTTGCCTGTGGTCTCGACCCCGGCAGCAATCGGAAAAGAGAGCTGCCCACGTGTACCATCTTTTATAGCGCTGGAACTGGGTGGAGCCCGTTCAGGTAATTCAAGCAAGCCAATGATTCAGGGTCAAGAACAAAGGTGTATTACCAAGCCAATCCTTAGGTGTGCTCTTAATGGGTGGGGTGGAGCCGAACCCTTGATTGACAGTGGTGTAGCTTCCGACCTGATGGGCAATGCTATCATCCGACCATGGGGGTCAGTAGCGTTGTCACTGTCATCTGACCCCTGGCCTTTCATACTACAGTCCTCTCCCCCTACTGCTCCCATCCACCCACCTCACCTCCTTTATTTGATTCCATATTCCACTTTCCTTTCCCATCAGATTCCATCTTCCACAGTGCTTTGTTGCCTCCACCTATTACATCCCATCGTCTGTCACTATTTCTGCTCCTTCCTCCTCCATCTGTCTATCACCCCTCCTCACCTGGATCCACCTATCACTTGCCAGCTCTTGCTCCACTCCTTCCCCTCACCTCTCTATACTGGCTATCTCCCCTCTATCTTTCAGTCCAATGAAGAGTCTCCATCTGAAATGTCGACTGTCCATTTCCCTCCGCAGATGCTGCCTGGCCTGCTGAGTTCCTCCAGCTTTTTTGTTTGTTGCTCCAGATTCCAGCATCTGCCATTTCTTGTGTCTGCCTCTGAGGTGAGGGTGGGCCACTGTCTTGTAGAGGGTCATGGCTGTCACATGAAAACACTGCCCCGACCTGGTCAGATGACAGCACTGCCCCTACCTGGTCGGAAGACACACCACTGCCAATCAAGGTTTGGCTCCACCCCACCCATCAGTACACACCTGTACTTGGCCTCGAGCCATTGGCCTTTTTGAACTACCTGGGCTGGACCCCCCAGCCCTCCAGCACTATAAAGAGTGGCACATGTGCCTGGTTCATTCTCTTTGTCTCCGAGGGATTCACCTTGCTTCATCCCAGGCCGAGGAACCATGGAACGGCGCTGGAGAAATCGATGGTAAGGTGTGCACTGTTAAATAGGATTAGGAGCATCTTAGTTAATGTCCCGAGCAGCATCGAGTCGTGCCTGCACTGAGTCAAGGGGTGGCAAGTATTCTATTGACTTTTCCTTGATTGTATGTACCTAGTTCGTTGCACGTGTGTGTGTGTGTGTGTGTGTGTGTGTGTGTGTGTGTGTGTGTGTGTGTGTATTTTACCCCTGTTGCAATTTTCCCATGCTCGCTATAAACTGTGTGTGTGTGTGTGTGTGTGTGTGTGTGTGTGTGTGTGTTATTTCCATTACCTTTTCCTTGCATTTGTCTTTGTAAATAAATCATTTATCTCTAAGACTGTGTTCAGAGTCCTTGTCCTTCAAGACCTCAAATCTGTTTCATAACAGCCACCTACAATTGGTTTGTGAGGCCATTTGAAAGTCAACCTTGTGGACTGGACCTGGAGTCAGATATAAGCCGGACCAGGTGAGGGTGATAGATTTCCACCCCTGAAGGACGTCAGTGACGGAGATGGGTTACTACTAAGACAGGCTGCTGTTTGTTCCCAAAATTTCTGATTATTTATTGAATTTAAATTCTCCAGTTCCCATGGTTGGACTTCAACTTAGGTCTCTGGTCTGTTAGTCCAGACCTCTGAATTTCTACCGCTGCATCACCATTATATTTACCTAAATGAAAGTCAGCAACCTCACTCAAATGATTGGGATACACAAGATGCTCCCGCTATGGCTGGCGTGAAGCTGAATAGATGTTACAAAGTGTAACCAGACCAACAGCTCAGAAGATACTCCTCAGGTCAATGATGAATTCAAGGGAGGCATTAGAGTTTAGATGTGCTTGCACTTTACCTCCAGTTCATTACTAACTTCTGTGCCGGAGTGTGGAGACATAGAATTCCAGGACGCAATGTTGCACATTTAGCAGCTTGCCCAACACAGCAGCCAGCAGTGCATGCATTCTGGATCATTATATCCTTTTGGAAATCAGAGGTTTAGTCCAAAACGTAGAGCTCACTCAGTACACATTCAAAAGCAAGGATGTTATGCTCAGTCTTTATCAAACACTAATTAGAACATAACTAGAGTACTGGGTTCATTTCTGGACACCACTCTTCAAGGAGATCTTTAAGGTCTTAGACAGAGTTCAGGAGTGATTTACTAAAATGAGACATTATAGTCATGGGTAGGGGTTGGAGATCCTGCATTGTTCTCTCTGGAGCAGAGAATGGTAAGAGGGCATTCAGCCGAGAAGTGCAAAATCGATGAAAAATTTTGATATTATAAATTGTTTTCAGTGGCAGAAAGTTCAGCAATCAGATGACACGTATTTAAGATAATTGGCAAAAGAACCAGAGAGGAGATGAGCAGAATTATTTTCCGTGGCAAGTTGATGAGATTTGGACTACACTACTAAAAAGGTCATTGAAGTAACTTCAATTGTGACTTCAAAAAGATAATTGGGGAATACTGGAATAAAATTACAGAGCTCTGAAGAAAAGGGAGAGACGAACTTAACTACTCTTTTGAGGAGTGTAACAAAGATCTGAATGGCCGCAATCTTGCTGTATTGTTATAAGATTTGATGATTCCAGGAACGACAAGCATTCTGTTTAAATCAGACATTTGGAATAAATAGATTCTTTAAAAAATGGTGCTACATAAGTTGTATTTTGCCTGGGTGTTCTAAATCTGGAATGAAATTCAATACTGCTGATGCCTTTAGCTTAAAGCGCCCTTCAGGTCTCTTCAGATAATTTTGTCAACGATAATGAAAATCCCATTACTTTGGATTAAGGTTGAAAGTAATGGCCTAACAAGTGTAGATTTTAATAATTTTCCACTGGAGATGGTGTAAAATTTCCATTTGCTTTAGCTTATCCCACTCTAAAGACATCCAGGAATATAAATATACGTCATCATGTAACCTTACTGCAAACAGACAGAAACAGACATAATGCCAACTTCTAGATCTTCCTGGATTGCCAATTTTGAAATAGTTACAGCACCAATGAGCCAAAGGGATGTCAATCTAATATCAGAAATTATTCAGCAATATCATTTTCAACCACTAACTGAAGTTTTATGGAGATAGAATGAAATGAAACGGAGAATTAATTCCAGTCTACACCTGAATAATATGAAAGACTGTTGAACAGAAAAATTAGGTTGCAACGTCCCATGAGAGAAATAAAAAATTATTATAACTTATAATGCACACTGCAAGAGATGGAAGGGTGAATTTTATCTGGGAGTGCGATTCAGTTGGGTCAATAAAGGGGAGTGTGGGGAATGGAGAATAAGTTCAAACCCCAAACCTAACTGATGCTTGCACCATAAGACCTGGTTATTTTAACTGCTAGGCCTCAACTGCATTTTGTTGGTCATCTTGATTTATTGAACAGAATGCGTCTTATTGAGGTGACCAGATAGAAAGTGTGAAAGGTCAGGACAGTTTTACTTGAGGGTTGGAGCCTGGGGTGGGTAGTTGTTACAGAGTGCCTGTAGGCTGGTCACCTTTGTCTTAAATGAGATATGTGGAACAGGTCCTTTGAACAACTGATAAGGAGATTACTGAGGGTGAGTGAAGGAAAGAAGCCTGGCTGTATAACGGTTGCCAAAAAATATTCACTTTGACATGAGAATGTTTAATATTCCTCTCGTTGTTCTGCAAAGGGCCGTACAGAATTAATTATGGGATCAATTTTCCTTAATTAAAATTATTTTGTAGCAGTAATAAGAACTGTTCACATTTATAGCATGGCTTTATCAAAATTGATAAAACCTTCCCCTTTGAAGTTCAGAATTCAGTGCTTAGTCTGCTGGAACCCAGTTTCCCAATTCTATAATCATTGCCTCCATGGAAACTCACTCCTCCTCCACACTCTAATCCCAGACGTGCATTGCCTGGCCATTGTTCCAGAACTGCTATCTGTACCTTCTCATTAATGAACTGAGCATGATAATGTTCAGCTTGTTCAAATATTTAATTCCTGTTCGTATCACTGCGTTCATGGATGCAGGGAAATCACTCAGGTCATGGGGTAGATTTCCTGCATTTGCTGCCTGCAAAGATTTTCTACTTATAATGCACAGAAGATGGCCATTTGGCCCATCAAATTCATGCCAACTCTGGGGGAAGCAATTCCACGAATCTCAATCTCCTTTTTTCCCCGTATCCCTGCAACTTACTCCTTCACACACATGGCCATGAACTCCCCTTTGATTGTCTTTGCTATTAAACCCTCGGGGTCACAGTGAGAACATGAAAACTCCACAAATACAGCACCTGAGATCAGGCTTGAACTCTGGAGCTGTGAGGAGGCAGCACTAATTGCTGCACTACTATGTTACCCCAACTGCTGGCCCGTTCAGTGAATTTATGAGCCTTAACTGGGAGCACTCTCAGGAGCCATTATAGAAAGAAAAATGGGCAGGAGTGGTGATGATGAGATGGCGATAGTACAGTGGGGAGGAAGAATGAGCCAGGCAGCTCTCATCTTCACTGGTGTCCTCACATACCCAGTTTCAGCTTCTGAGATTTCCCACTGCATAGAAAAGCAGCAGGGTCTGCCAGTTCTCAACAAGTCAAATAAACTCAACTTAAATGGCTCAAAAAAACTCCCCCCTTCCTCATGCCTGATCTGAACCCACTCCACTCGATAGAATCCAACTCTATTAAAGTTCTCCTTTATGTGGTTGTAGTGTATATTGTCTTGCTCACAACTTCATGTGAAACCAATCAGCACCCTTGTAATGCTGGGACAGCTATTTAGATCAAATGCACAAGCTCTGTGCTGCACTGTAAACATGCTCAGTGCCACATTATACAAAACACAACACTTTATTATGCAGCAAACTCCATACAAAAATTCACCCAAATTGACCAAAAGGTGAGTGTGGAAAATCTGGCTGGCCAGCATCCTGACAGCACCTCGAACGGTGACAGGACAAAGACCATAATAGCTTGATGATCCTGATATTGTCAGGAAGTCTGGTCACTCCCTGCCTATCTTCTCTGGAGATCGTAGGAAGGGAATATGGTCTTTTTGAAATAGATTCCGAGGGCCTTGACTGGATAGATGCTGTGAGGATTTTATGTAGTTGTCCTGTCTATTGTCTTGCACACAACCTCATGCTAAACTAATCAGCATCTTTGCAATACTGGAACAGCTACTTAGATAACGCACAGCTTGGTCTGAGGATAAGAGCTGAACTCTTGGGACTGAGATAATGAAGAATTTCCTCTCAAGGTTACTTACAGAGCTGTGGATGCTGAGATGTTAAGTATACTCCTTAAGTTGGATGGATTTTCACATTGCAAGGCAAGGAAGGGTAATGGGGTTTGGGTAGGAAATCGGAGTTGAGGCCAAAGATCAGATCAACTATGATCACCTTGAATGGCAGAGCAGCCATGCGGTCTGCTCCTGCTTCTATTGGTTTTGGCATTGGTATTGGTTTATTATTGTCACTTGTACCAAGGTACAGTGAAAAACTTGTCTTGCATACTGATCATACAGATCAGTTCAGTACACAGTGCAATACATTGAGTTAGTACAGAGTACATTGAGGTAGTACAGGGTAAAAATAACAGAATACAGCGTAAAGTGTCACAGACACAGGGAAGTGCCTTGGAGGTCAAGAGTCCATCTCATCGTATAAGGGAACTGTTCAATAGTCTTATCACAGTGGGGTAGAAGCTGTTCTAACATTCCTCCTTCTTACCAACCAAAGAGGGAAGAAAGCAGAAGTTGGCCAGCTGCCAGGAGTGGAATCCATATCCCAGGAGCTGCCGGCTTGTACCACATGAAGGCTCAGCTACAGGAAGGTGGTCACAAAGTAGGACCTTAAGGCAAATCTCACTGGTAGGAAATGGGGGTGGGCTTGGTTGGAGGCAGGAAGAGTGGAGGTTGGAACACCCTGGCCAACTATTCAATTCATCTGAGCTTCACAATGAAAACTTAGTAAAACAAATATGCCTTAGAGAGCTTAAAAATAACACCCCTCCCTTATCCCTGATCTGAACCCATCCCACTCAATGGAATCCAATTCTGTTGAATTTACATAGTTGCAGTGTACTTTATAACAAAAATATTCTTTCACTCATGGTCTTTGTCTGGAGGCAGAGGTCTAGCAAACTCCCAGTCACCAGGGCCCAATTTACAGGAAGAGCAGGTTAAAATCAGGCTCATCAATCAGGAAGTCAGCAAGGGGTTTTATTGATGAGGCTCCTCTTTTCCTGCAGATGAATTGGGTTAACATTGCCCTCCATGGAATTCAGTTCCAGTGCAGACATGACTTGTATGCTTTATATGGATGGGTTGCGGGTTCCAAATAAAGCTTTTAACACTGCAGGATTGTAAATAGTTACTGCTGTATCGACCAGGTGGAGTTCCTGTTTACTCAGCAGGTTTAGGATTTGAAGCACTAGACAAGTCACAGCATTTGTTGTACCAACCAGTCAGAGTTCCTGTTTATTCAGCAGAATAAAGCTTCAAGAGGTGACTTTGGAAACAAGAAACAGCAATAGCAACTTATTTATTTTGGAGATAAGCAGTTTCACCATTATTTTATCAGAATTTGATGTTTCTTCCAATCTACTATCATTAAACAAGCTTTACTTGGTCCCTACTGTATGAAGATGAAGTGGTATTCATGCCAATTTATCCACTTTCACTATTGAGAAGAAATAACCATTTTAATGACATTCTCTCTATCTCCCTTTAAAATGCTTTTCAGAGTACAGTGCATTGAAATATTGGCAGGGAATGAACCTTTGTACAAGGGAAATATTTCTCTCCACTGAGAACAATACCAAACATGAACATTTTAGAAATTGAATCATATACACATTATTTTAAGATTTTACCAAGGGAGTTTATCAATTTTATCTCAGTTTGTGAGCTAAATTGAATAGACCCACAAACGAGTGTAAGGATCACAGTAATGCAGCATCTTCAACCCTATGTTTTCCTGGGTCATTATAATGGTTTCACAGTGCATTCAGTGCAAACTGTCCCATTGGTTTTCTTATTACCTTACAGAGGACCTGGATATGGGAGTGACTATCAGCAGTTGAAGTGAGGCTGCATTAAGAAGATCAGAGTGCTTTTAAGTGGAGATGCAATGTGCCTGCAGCCGGTGCTGCTTTCTCACAATCCACTTTCGGTCCCAGTACAAGACATTGAGAGAAGGAAGGAGAGGCCCGGGAGACCTTTCAAGCACATCCTACCTGTGACTGCATGGGTTTTCTCGAGGTGCTCTGGTTTCCTTTCACATCCCAAAAACGCATGGGTTGGTAGGTTAATTGGCCAACTATAAACTCCCCCATGTACGTGGGTGAGGGGTAGAATCTGGGAAGGAATTGATGGGAACATGGGCAGAATAAAATGGGTTAGGGTTGGATTAGTGTAAAAATGGATGATTGCTGGTTGGTGTGGACTCAGTACGCTGAAGGTCCTGTTTCCATGCTGGATCTCTTTATGACTCTACAACACACATTTAAGATAATGGAAGCAGAACAATGTGGCAGTTCATGACAGGAATCAAGCTCAAATTGCTAAGTGTCCTATAGAACAGTAATCCCAAAGAAAAATACTGCAAATGATGGAAATCTGAAATAGAAGTAGTATTTATTGTTCATCCATAATTGCCCTTGAGGATGTGGCCCTGAACCCAACCGCAGTCCTTCTGATAAAGGTACTTCCAGAATGTCATTGAGTACAGAGTTCCAGAACTGAGCCCCAGTGACAACTTAAAGACCAGCAAGATGTTTCCAAGTCAGGGGAGTGTGCAACTTGCAGGGCAACTGGTAAGTGGCGATGGTCACAAGCACCTGTTGCCCTTGTCCTTCTTAGTGCTTCATAACATACAGGGAGATCATTTGGCCCATTGACTCTCTCCCAATAATCTCATTTCCCCACTTATTTCCCTGCAACCTATTCTCTCTTTAGTCCACCTCTGAAGAACAAATGGCTGAATGTCTTCCAGGAGCTCCCGCTGTTGCTCACAACATCCTGGACAGTCATTCTGGGTGGTGACTTCAATCGCATCATCGATTCAGTAGCTCTACAAATGCAGAACTGTGGCAATACACCTGGCTAAGACCAGAAGGATCAGTCCAACCCAGGAGAGACTCCCAGTTTGTGTCCCAAGTGCGAACAGCCAGATCCACCAATGGTGCTTTTCTCTGACCACTGTCTTCTCATAGCTGACAGTCATCAACAAGAAGATGAGAAGACTTTCAGTGGAATAAGGAAGCTGTGTAAAAGTGATGACTCTAGAAAGCATCCTGAAAATTAAAAGGCATTAAGTACATTGGTGAACCGTGAGGCCTTTCTTTGATTCCCCAACAGGTGGTAAGCAATAAAGCTGAACATTAAAAAGTTCTTCACCTTCAAAGTGACCGAAGAGCAGAGGGAAATGCACATTCTCCAGAAGAGTATCCAGATACTGTTCAAACCTGTAGTCAATGGGGTGGATCTTGAGTAAGGGTTCTAAGAGATTAAAAAAAAAGTAAGCCTCTATCTTTGATCAGAGTCCTCCAAGATCATCTTCCAACCCAGGTTTCATTCTGTGCAGAGGATGAAACGTGCTGGTGCTACTTCTTCCAAGAAGGTCATAGATCCGTTGCCTCAATGAAGAGGATGGCTTTATCCTTGCAGACAGATCAGCAAATCCTTCTACTCCAGGTTGTACAACTTGAACACCACATAAAGTACAGCCTCCCAGAATTCCTTGTCCTCTATCTCAGACCTTTTAGATGACAGAAAGTGGTAGAGTCTGAACCTTAAATTCAGATGAGCTGACAAAGAGTATCCACTTCTTTGAGGTCAATAAAACTCCTGGAAACAATGGCTTATCAGCTGAGTTATACATGGCTCTGTAGGACTGGATTGGCCCAAACCTGCTGGAAGTATACACACCATGTGATTGGCTGGCAGCATGTCAGAATACATAAGGAAAGGCATCATCATCTCATTTACAAGTGAAAAAGGGGGAATGAAGAAATTAAAAGTTGGTGACCTATCTTACTGCTTAATTCGGTTTATAAGATTCTGTCTAAGGTCATCACCAATTGATTCAAGTCTGTTTTGGGGCTGGTGATTCATCCATATGAAATCTGTGCTATAGCTGGCAGGAAGATATCTGACAGTCTTGTGTTACTCAGGGACACCATCGCATTCTTTTCTGTTCAGCAAAAGCTCAGTTATCCAGCACATAATGAACTTGACAGGTTCTGGTTGATATCATCTGAGCTGGCTTACCTGATGTCAGCCCAGGGACTCCCTCAACACTGTCCTGATGTCATACCAGGTTCTCGTTCATCACTTCCCTGGATGGTCAATGGGCTCCGTCAGCACTGCCCTGATGTCAGCTCTGAAGAGACAGCTACTGTACCATGCCAGTTAGCGAAGTGCCAGATAATCAGGTTTTTACCGTTCATGGATGATGACCCAGTCTTCTGCTCATATCCACAGTCACTGCGTGGATTGATGAGCATTTGTGACCTGTTTGACTGGTTTAAAGTTCAAGGTCCTCCCACCACTGCACACCAAGGAGCTGGAATCCTCAGACAGTTTGGTCAAGGGATCTATGCAAAGGAAAACTGATGAAATGCTGATTTAATGTAAAGGGAATTATATGATTTATACCAAGAATGACAACATGTGAATGCACTGCTTCATATAATTGCAATTTTTAGGAATAAAGTACATCATTTAAAAAGAAGTGAAAGTACAGAGGCCTCCCACACTGGAATTTATGAGGGAGAATTCCTCTCAGTTCATGGGAGAATAGTGTCACCTGCTCTCCCTCCTCCCTCTTCCAGCAGCTAATCCTGCTCTGCAGGCCTCTGCACATTTTTCCAGCGAGGATGCACTCCAGGGGAATGTTTGCTAATGCCCATGTCTGTGAGCAATTAGTTTGTGCTGAAGCTTGAAGTTAAGGCAAAGTCTTTCAGGAGTTGCCAGACCACTCCCTGTAGACTCCAGTGATCATCTTCACAGCAAGCAGATGGATGAATGTTCACATGTGCAAAGTAATACAGCATTAGTTGTACATTTGAATGACAGCCTTGATATCAAATAGTTTGGAGTTGGGTTCAAACCTGCTAATACCTTAACCAAACTTGCAACCTGTCTGGCTCGAATCAAATATGTGTACAAGACCAAACAGATAATTTGAATCTTAATTTTGTGTCCGTAATGCTGTTGTTGAAGGAATGAATTAGCTACTGATGTCATAATACATGATTTCTCTTTCCTCTTAACTTTCACAAAACCTAATTAAATCTATTCCTGTGGAAAAATATTACACATATTGTACCTCACCTTATTTGACACATCAAGACAGATCATAGTACTGCAAACACATGGGACTCCTGTCTACACTACTGAAAGTTATCTTTAACAAATTCAAAAGCCTAGGGGAATACCTTGCTCTCAATGTGATCCAGTGACATTAACAATTCGGTAGACTGGGTAAGCCAGAACAAAATCTGCTGTGATATTTCCTGAATGTTTCTAAAGCAGTCTCAAAACATAATTCCTTGTGAAAAGAGCATTCTGTGTGATAGATTATCCCCCAGCTCTGTGTGTATCCCTATTAACACCCACCTCCATCAATCCTAGCCACCAGGGCTCACTTCCAATGTGTTCAAGTCTGCTCCTGAGTAACTCCCTCAGTCTGTCAGATTCGCTCTGCCTGCCTGCTGTTTGATTCCCTGGTTTCTCAGGCTCACTCTCAGACCCAGGTCAATTTCTATTTCAGGGTCAATGGTTCCATCCTTCTTGTTGGTGGCATAACCACCCACTTGTATCGTGGGAGTAAAAGGTTCAATGGTTTGCTCAACACACAGGAGAGAGAATATTTGATTTTCACAAGTACTTATGCTGCAGTTTGTAGAAACTAAGTCCTTATCACAGAGTTTTCCAAACTTTTTTCACCATGCCCATGTTCCCCACTCATTAACACTGAATAAAAACTATTCATTTTTATAATTGCCTCCCTCTTCTAACTTTATATATGTGTCTGGAGGGTGCCAGTGGGGGTGGGGGGCAGGGATGGAGACTGAGGGTTGTTTACCCCTCATCCCTCTCCCAGTTTGAAAACCTAGGCCTAGAAAAACCAGGACTGACGCTCAGTTAAAAGACCCTCAGAATAATCAATTATAATGCAGTCAATGAAATTTCCCAATTCATTGACTGCATTATAATTGATTTTTCTGAGGGTGAAAATGCCCCAACAAATCCATCTATATGTTTAAGTTAAAATAACTTCTCAGTGAATGTCATGGTATACCACCAATGATATTAGTCCCCATGAGTCTATATTTGTTGAAGTTGCATTCCAAAAAATATGAATGACTCCAAATTTATCATTCAGGTTATTGTATTTCATTTCAGTGGAGCTTCAAAAGTAACTGACTGTGAATGTTCATGGAAACTTCAATTGGGCATTTTCTCTCCCACCTCTTCCTGCAGACATATTGTCACTAAATAAATGGATTCCCAAAACCCTTGTACAAACTGGCAACACTGAAAGATAATCTTTAAATTGGGAAGTGAGAGGAAAGAGAGGGAGCCCAAAATGCTGGAAACACTCAACAGGTCAGGCAGCATCTGTGGAGAGAGAAACGGAGTTAATATTTTAGGTCATCAACTTGAAACATTAATTGCTGCAAAACCTGTAGAATATTCCTGCATTTTCCATTTTTATTTCAGATTCCCAGTAACTTACTTTTCAAATGAAGGGAGCAGTTGGCTTTCAGGAAGCAAACTGCAAAAGAATTTCAATGAAATGTGGACAAAGGTCAACAGGGCATAGATAAAATTAAATGTGGATAAGCACAATGGATGTCAGAAAAAGGGATGCCATGTTATGTGTTAGTTATGGATTCTGTTGAAATACCTTAGTAGGAAGCAGAAAGCAATTTGAGGTTGACAGTAGATTTGGTGTTTAACATGTCAGATAGTTTTAGGCAGTAATAAACAGAATGCTAATTCATATTGCCTGACCAGAAGTCCAAAGATGACATTTTCTTGAACAGCATGGTGAGTAAGTTACACTAAATCCTGACTAATGAGTTTAATTTTGGCCACCAAATGTTTAAGCCATGAGGCAATTCTGACTTCCACTAAGATGCATACTGATACTAATAAATTTTGCAGAAGACTGAAAAATCTGGTATATTTTGTATAAAAGGTAGATGTTTGATAAATAAAATGCAAATAAATAAAAGTTACAGTTACTGCTTCAAGGTAGCCAAGTCTATACTGTGAGGACATAAGCTAAAACTGCTACCTTCAGGGTAAGATAATGGAAATAAAACATCTGAGTTGGCATATTAGAGCTAAGCAGGGCCAGATGATCTTCCTAACATCTATGGATGTATACGTTTTATAAAAATCTTCCTCATTCCCCAGGAAAGGGTAAAGAATCTGGTGTACTGCCCAGCGATGGCTTGTACAACTAGGATTTAAGACTGAAATGCTGGTGACAATATTTTTTTGCATTTATTAGATCACTACTTTTAGATCAGTAATGAAAGTTGGGAGGAACTGGTTTGATGGTGACAAATGGCTTGGAGTACAGAACAATTTCACATGTTCCTTCTCCATGATAATTAATCATTTCACCATTGCAAATAATTTAATTGCCTCCAACTTTTTCACTGTAAACTCTCTCACCCTACCGACCTTATCATGTAACTGATCACAGAAGTTAAATATTAACAAAAGAAAAGGATATTTAAGGAGAATTAATTAATTCTGATTACTTCAAAAATCTCTTTTGCTGTCTTTTTGTGGAAAATACTGTTTCTTTATTGCTGGTATTGTAAAGGATGTAAAAGTCCTGAATAATTATTTACCTTGTATTTCAGCAAAGAGTACACTAGAAATGTATAAAATGGTTCCAATTGTTCGGCGTGAGCAGAGATTTTGTGTTGAGTATGAATGCCTTGGCCTGAGACACCTAAGCCATCTGCTAGGAGAGCTAATGCTTCAGGCAAAGCCATGAGTTTCTGCTGAAACCCTTTTGATTGTTGCCTGTAGTACTGTGCCAATTTCCAATGCTGACAACTGCCTTTACTGTGGAACATGCTTCTCAGAGCAGTTTTCCACTGTGGAATAAATCTGGAACCAGAATGAAATAAGACTTCCAATTCATTCCGGTTGTTTTCACTGCAATACGACTCGTTTCTAGACATCAGAGAGGAGTAAAGTTTTGGGGTTTATTGTCATCATTGATCTACCCAGACACAATCCTTTCACGTTAAGATGGGTAGGAACCCGAGCAAAGATAATGGCCCAGAATTAACAGTTTTAAGATCAGTGAAGCTGTCAGACCATGCTGCTGCTCTATGTAAAGTCTGACAGCAACTTCTGGTGTCTGCTCATGAGCAGCAAGCATGAAAATCTGCAAATTGCTTTCAGTGAAATGCTGCTCTTCCACAGAGAAGCTGCTGCCGTCTTCATAGCTGCAATCAATATTGAATCAGTGATGTGAGCATCAACTTCTTACACACTATCTCATTGTATGAATGGATTGTAACTGAGTTGTTAATTGCATTCTAAGATATAACTATGGTTAAACAACTTCTCCAGCCCTGAAACCTAAGGTGTCATCATTCCATTAGATAAAAAACACATAGTCATTAAATAATAATTTTCATTTTTTTAAACTTATGAAATTTCAGCTTCCAATTTTATACCATTCCCAATCCTCATTTCACATTCTGTATTTCTAGCAACTGCCTTGCTGTCTGAGAATTCTTCAATTCAAAATCATTCAAAAATCATTATTTTCTGCGATATGGACACTGCTGACAGTACCAGTATTTACTATCCATCCCTAACTGATCCAGAACTGAAGAGGCAGCGAAGAGTCAGTGTGGGTCTGGAGTCACATATAGCCCAGATCAGGTAAATGTGGCAGATTTCCATCCCTGAAGAACATTGGTAAACCAGATCAGTTTTTAAAAGGATTTCATGTTTTCACTGTTACTGAGACTAAATTTATTTTTACATTTCTGGGCTTCTTTTATTACTTTAATTTAAATGTGCCAGCTTGCAACTTGATTACATCTCTCTGGATCAATGATGCAGAAATCTAATTGCCGGCTGATTAACTTAACCACAGTGGCAGGGGAGCACCTTATCCACAATGCTTAATGACTTCTCTGTTCCTGGATGCAATTGAATCCTGATGGATAGAACTAGACTGGAAGTGACATTGGATTTAGGAAAAATCAATGCCACAAAGCCTGCCAAATCCTAGTCAGAATGGGTGTTGTTCTTTCTCGCAGATTCCAAAATCTGGCCCTTAACCTAATGAACGGGTGAAGATGTGTTGAGTCCAACTGAACGTGAATTTGCAACAATTCATCTAACAATCAAAAGCAGTGAAGAATAATTGCTTCTCGCGGTTTAAAAATAACCTAATTGTTAAAAATTTTTAAAATCAGGCTGATTAGCTATTTTAGCTGAAAACTAGAACACATGTTGATAATACAGCATTTTGAAGGCACCTTGATCAATCTCTCAAACAAGATCACGTACTACAGTAGGTGGATCACCAGGCAATACCTGAATGACAGAGAATCTCAGGGGAGGTTGTTTGACATGTACATTGGGCAGGAACAACTTCCACACAACTTTCTTCATCATTGTACAGGTTTAAGTTTAATTACACCAATTGCAACAAACCATGATGAGGAAAGACACTGTTTGATGACTATGTTGGTGTTGGTTTATTGGTATTGGTTTATTATTGTCACTTGTACTGAGGTACAGTGAAAAACTTGTCTTGCATACTGTTTGTACAGATCAATTCATTACACAGTGCATTGAGGTGGTACAGTGTAAAAACAATAACAGAATATAGAGTAAAGTGTCACAGCTACAGAGGAAGTGCAGTGCAGGTAGACAATAAGGTGCAAGGTCATAACAAGGTAGATTGTGAGGTCAAGAGTCCATCTCATCATATAAGGGAACCATTCAATAGTCTTATAACAGTGGGATAAAAGCTGTCCTTGAGCCTGGTGTTATGTGCCCTCAAGCTCATGTATTTTCTGCTTGATGGGAGACGGGAGAAGAGAGAATGCCCTGGGTGGGTGGGGTCTTTGATTATGCTGGCTGCTTCACAGAGGCAGCGGGAGGTATAGACAGAGTCCATCAAGGGAAGGCTGGGTTCCGTGATGTGCTGGGCTGTGTCCACAACTCTCTGCAGTTTCTTGCAGTCCCGGGCAGCGAACTTTCACTCTCATGATTTAATCAAGGCTGGTGTTGGAGACCCAAGTAAAATCTCATAATTTACATAGGGAGGAATAATGGATCTCTACCTGTTGGTGGAGAACCACAGTCTGAGAAGTGAGGGGGTTTTCTCAGGAGAACACACTTCACACTGTTGCTGGGAGCCATTGACTAAGCTGTCAGTGAGTTGAGAGTTCCATATCAAAGCACTGAGTGGGGTATCACTCTCTTTAGGTCTAAGATTATGGCCAGAAGCTAACATCAGAAGCATCTGAGAATGGGGAACAGTCATGATACATTCATAGAGCAATGGTTCAGCAACACCAATAGAGTTCAACAACACCAATAGGTTGAAGGATCATCTGCTCAACACCTGGCTCTTCATACTCATCTGAAGCCCATGCATGAGAAGAAAGCAAACAAGAGAGCATGAGAAGAATGCTTGCACCCGCAACACTGAATGAGAGATAATTGGGGAACGCTTCCAGTGCTTGTACCAGTCACTAAGCAGTAGCTCACAAAAGTGTCCCTCTTTCGGAAGTCTATTGTGTCCTCTAAAACTGACGATTTTGTGGCCTCAACCCTCGCCAGCAGCTGGGGAGCAGGACCTGGTGTCAGAGGTGAGGGGAAGGAGAAAGGTAAGAAGATGGGAGGAGCCAACTTTGAGGGCTCCTTACTGGCGGTGCAGACAGATAGCATCATGCTTCCAATGAAGGAAAACCTGAATTGAATTGTTCCTCCTCAGGAATGCAGTAGTAAAACTTGTTCAACATTCTGGCTGGGGGCCAAAAGCTTACAATGGTGTGGTTGATAGGGGTTTGGTGAGAGACCAGAGCAGTTGGGGATGAGGTGGGGTCATTGAAAGGCAAATGAGAGGATTGGGATAGAGAGGGAGAACTGTGGGTTTCTGATAAGATGACTGGCAGTAGTGGGGAGAAGATTAGTTGTGGAGCACAGGGAGAGATCAAAGAGGCCATAGAGTGAAGGAAGAACTTCTTTGTTGCAAAGAAATCAGCCCCAGTTTTTTCAATACTTGTTTTGGATGTAGCTTGCTTACATTTTAGCTTCACCATTACCTGAACACTCTATTGTGTGAATCTCAAAACTGCACAATTGAATGTAGTCAAGTCTTTTATAGATTCACCATTTTATCTAGACCGTCTTAATCTCTACCTCTAGCCAAAAAAAAGTCTATTAGTTTTTGTTTAATGACCTTATCTACTTGGGGTGCTGTACAGTTCCCATGTTCAAATAGGCTTGGCTTTTCATATAACCTATTCCTCAACTCATCCACAGTGGAATGAAAACTCCCTGTGGGTAATAGTGAGTCAGATGTTACAACAACCGTTATCTAGATGGACAATATGCAAACCCTAGCCAGGAACAATTCCTCCAATGCAGCCTGTCACAATTCATTTCCCTCACAGAACCAGCCACAATATCTTATGATGTGAAAACGTAATATATAATGTAACAATTTCACCCACATTAAGTGATCTGGAAATTCCCTCATTCAAAAGGTCTTCTATTGATTTTCTAAGGCATGCAACTAAAGTGTGAGTTCTTCCTTGTAGACATGGGAAAACTATTCTTTGATGCTTTTAACTGTTAATATTTTATGGTGTTCATTAGAGGAGTTCAAATCTCTTGAAACTGTAGTAAGATGGGATGCAGTCAACTAAACATGTGGTAATATAGTTATTCCAGGATTTGATACACAGTGTATAGATATCAAAAAGGTGAGACATTTAGAAAATACTTTCATCAACCAATGGCAAAAGCAACGACACCTTCTGATTACATACTAAGAAAAATACATTTTGTTTTTGCTTTTATAAGTTAATCAAGCACTCTTTCCCCTGTGCAAAATAACTGGTCTCAATGGGGGTCTGTCACGCACTTTTCTTCTGGCAGTGTCATTAACCAGGCCCCTCCTCTCACCAGATTAATTAAATAAAAATGCAGAATTTTACTAGATTTGTTCATTCATTCCGAGTCATGAAATGGAGTGGATTAGCAAAATAAAGGTGTGAGAAGAGGTAGGGATGAGTAATAATAAAATAATAGCTTAAAAGGTCAATTGATCTTCTGAGTCTTCTCCCACAGTAAGGTGCACGGTCTACAGCAAGCATGGATGAAAATGTCACGGTGCATGTCAATTGTTTTGTGAATCAAATTTGCAGGGATGAGCTTTTTCTTTCTTCAGGAGTGAGGACCCAGAAAAACCTGCACTTTATTACTGAAATGAAATAACAATCTATAAAAGGAGAAAAGAGGTCTTGGTTATGGGCGAGTTAGTAGTTTATATTTAAGTGCGAGGTTAGTTCACAGCAGACGAGGTGCATCTCAGTGAGAAACAAGAGGTTTATGTCAATGTCTGGTGGCTCTATGGATGGACAGTCAATTTAGACTGAAACTCAAGTCCAAACCAAAGCAGGTGGGGAAGCTAAATCTGGCAACACAATGGTGTTGTTCAATATACCTCAATCTTCAAAATCAAAGAGGAAAGGAAGAGTCAAAATAGAAATAAAGTTACAGCCAACACTAACAAAATTAGCCAAGATTTTTTTTATGTACATTAAACAAAGATAATAAATTCTTAAAGATGAAAGAGATTATGACAGCTGCTGAGGAGTTTCTTAAGAATACTCACCTTCCATATTTATGAGTTAAGGGAAAGTTTCACAGCTCATGCATCAAAAGTACCATTGCAACTGGTAGTCTTTGGATTGAATAGTTCATTAGAGGCTGAAGGCAATAATATAAATAAAAGTTGAAATGAAGCTCAGAATCCTGCAGAGATTTATAAACAAATAAATTACCAGCTTATGGTACAATGTTCGAATACTTTTTATATTGCTCCCTTTCATACACATGAACTGAACAAAGATATAAAAGCAGAAAACACAAGAATGTTCTGATACTATCTACGGGGGAAGGATGAACTGAATTCAAGGCAAGACAGCAAGAAAACCATTTTTGTGGTCCACTTCTATATTACTCATCTGCTGCTAAAGACCACTTTCATACCATTGTTAACTTTAGTATTCCTGATCAGTCTTCCTCCTTCTGCCTTTTGTCAACATGATGTCATCCACATTTCTACTGCCAGCTTTCTGTTGCTCTTCATCCCTTTGTTTGCTGACCTATCTAATCCCATAGTCATATCTGCAGCAAGAAGGGTGAGAAACTGTACTGTTATAAATGGGGTTTGGAAACTGTGCCTTAAAGGCTGTTTCTAGTCCATAGACCCAGAAACTAACTATGCTGTGAGAGAACTGATGGCTGTGTAAATGTACAAGCTGTGAGAAGTGAAAAAGAGAGAGAGAGAGAGAAAGGTACATATTTACTAACATTAACCATCTTTTTTCTTTGACTTCTTGTAAATTTTATGATCCACAAAACTGTAAAGTTCACAAGACAGTAGTAACTGCAATTGTGTGATTCCCAACCCAAAACCTTTGGAAATACTCAATAGTTGAAGACTTTTGTGTTAAAAACCACTTTAACCATACAAAGAGCTTCTACAATCAAAACTTCACCATGACAAAGATTAATTGGTCTGCTCGTAATTTCATATCCAATAATGCAGTGAACTCAGTTCAATGAAACTACAAAGATGGTAGAAAATCTTGAAATTTGTATTTTCCCATCTAAAATGTAATCCCATTGTAAATATGTAGTTCCATTGCTTCTGGGCCAGGAGGTAAAGACATATGAAGCATAGAGTTAGATTGAAGTGGAAGCTGCAATTGATAATGACCAGCAGAGTGTTCCTTAAAAGCGAAACCACTATGACAGGGCTGCAGTCTGGGAAGAATAGCCTGCTTAATCAGCAGATGTCATGTTTCATCAGTTTGCCAGCAGATTGACCTGCAAGATATTCATGGATATATGGGGCTGAGCTCATAGCATCGAGGGGTGAAAAGAAAGAAAGGCTATCATAATGTTATGCCTCTTAACTTCAAATAAAGGCATATCACCACAGAATGAGGAATTTTTGGCCTATTGAATTGGACTTTTGCAAAACCAGTGGTAATTTCATCCAAACTCACTGTAAATGCCAAACCTACTGTAATTCACATGTCTACTGCCAGTTTCCTATTGCTCCAAGCCTCTTTTACTAATCTTTCCTTTGCTTGTTAGCTTACCTTGGTTTTTGATTCTTTTCAAATGCTTCCCTGCTCTCCCCCACCCACCCCCCGCCTCTCTATTTCTATAATCTACTCCAAACCCAACACCTTCTGATATATGAAGACAATATGAGTGTTTCTCCACCTCCAAGTTTGATCACACTGCCATTGGTAACATGCTGTTAGTTGTGAACCCACAAAGTTCTAAAATTGTGAAATTTCAAACCAAAACCTCTGCTCTTCTCTTCCCTCCAATGGTTCTGCAAACATACATATTGTGAGAAGAGGGAGAGGGAGAGGGAGAGGGAGAGGGTGGGGGTGGGGGTGGGGGGAGAGAGAGAGAGAGAGAGAGAGAGAGAGAGAGAGGTGTACTTACTCAGGTTAACCACCGGTTCTCTTTCCTGACCTCCTGTGCTTTTTGATATCTTGATATTTGACAAGACTATGAAATTCACTAGATAGTAAAAACCAAGGGCCCAAAAAAGTCTGGTTTGCTACCTAAAGCTTTTGGACATGCTGAATAATCAAAGGCTGTTAGTTAAAAAACCATCAGAAAAACACTTCAACTATCCAAACAAAGAGCTGCTACGGCTCAAGGACTGGTTTGTTCACAAAAGACATCTTCATGTTTCAACAATGCAGTTAACTCAGTTAATTTCAACAAATGGATGGTGGTAATCAAAACTAGACTGCAGGCAGTGGGGTAGTCCTGTTAAATGCCTGGATCAGACTTTAGCACAATCATCCGCAATTCAATCCCACTGTAATTCAAGAAGGGGAGGGAGACAGACCAGTCCTCATCATGTTGAATCATGCAACATCAGAGATGGAGGAGAATATTTATCTTCAATGATTTTAACGGGAGAATTTAACTTTGAAATAAGCAGAAAAGCTCGAGTCTGTTTAGGATAGTTCTTCTTAAAATCAACAAATGTTCAGGCCATATTACATTTATTAACAAGAACTGAGCCTGAATTAATCCCCTAATGTCAAATAAACATTTATCTGATTATGATCTTAATGTGATCGAGTTCAATGAAGTGTTAAAAGGAAGAAGAGCTAAAGAAGCTACTAATATTTTAACTTGGGTTAGTCTGACCATCATCCAATGAGACAGAGGCAGTCTACATAAAGCAGGGCAACTCCACCTCCCCACGTTTGTCCATGGGTTGAAGGTAGGCAACATTGTAGATTGAAAGCATTAAATTATGAGGAGAAATAAACAGAGTAAGTGAATGGGCAAAATTGTGATAACTGGATTTCAACGCAGGCAAAGGCGAGGTCATAGACTTTGGATCTAAAAGTGAGTAGTTTATAAATGGTGAAAAGCTAGAAGTAATGGAGGTCCAAAGGGACTTAGTGGATCCAAGTACATCAATCATTAAAATGTTTTAGAAAGGATCAGGTAATAATCAAAGAGTCTAATGAGATGCTGACATTTATATCCAGAAACTGGAATACATGTGGGTCAAATCCAAGTTTTACTTCCACTGTATAGAAAGCAGTTGACCAGTTCTTGATGCTGCACTTTAGGAGGGGCATATTTGGCCTGGTGGGAATGCAGCATGGATTTACCAGATATCTGATCAAAGGTTAAATTATTAGGAGGGATTACACAATCTAGGGTTCTATTCCATGGAATGTAGAGAGGTTGCATGATTGATTGGTTTTCTGAATACTAAGGGGAACCAAAAAGGAGAACAAGGGAAATTGGTTTGGGCCACTTGTGACTACGGAACTTGGTCTTATGATCAGAGCCAGCCTTTCAAGCGCAAGGTTAGTAAACTAGGAGGCTGGTAGAAACTCTGAACTGTTTTCCGCAAACAGCAATTGATGCTGGGTCAGTTCCAAATCTGAGACATGTTAAGCAATGTCATTAAGTGATACAGGAAGAAAGTGGGCATATGGGATTAGTTCAGAGTTCAGCCATCATCAATTGGTGGTTAAACAGGCTCAAGGGGCTATAAAGCTGACTCCTCTCTCTTCCTCCCGATTTTTACATGCTCAGTAATCTATAGTGGCAGATTAGATAGCTAATGTAGGGACTCATACCATTTTCATCACACCAATTTTACATCAAGCCCATGCTGTTGATTGTGATCATCTAGATTTACATTCCCTTTTAACTAATGCAGGTGGTGATTCCTCAAAGAGTAATTTATATAATTTCAAGCTCTTAATACTTGTACATCTAAATATTTCTATGGAATGAAAATGAAATACATGAGAAATAAATATACTTTTTTTAAATGCATCAACTGATTAATTATTACACGTAAAAATTACACACGCTCACAACAAACCTTGTATTCTGTTATAACCGGTCACCCAGCCTTATTGAAATAAATTCAATTTTCCACAAAACACAAGTCTAACAATGTGAGTGCCTGCAGTCAGCTACACTTGGGATATCAATTGGCTTATCTTATCCAATTCTTTTCTCGTAAAGGAATTAACCTCTTTCACCATTTTACTATGTATTCCCTCTGCTGCTAGATAACTAGTCATTTAACTACCAAAAATAATCACAGATGCATGTGACCTTTGACGATATGGCAACCCATTTGGTCTCGCCCTATCAGAGATATTCCCTTTGCCCTGCCCATTCCCTCTGCAATTGAAAACGAACTTGTTTTCTCCCTTTCCTAGTTCTGACAAAGGCTCTTGAACCTGAAACATTAACTCTGTTTCTCTTTCCACAGAAGCTGCCTGACTTGCTGAGTGGTTCTAAAATGTTCTGTTTTTATTTCAGATTTCCAGCATCTGCTTTTCGTTTCATTCTCTAGACTTCAGGATTTAATATACTGTTTGTGGTTCTAAGAATAACAGCAAATTCACCTGGAAGTTCCAACTTGATTGACTTAGCAGCTTCTGTGAAACAACTGTGATTATATCTCCCATTTTCCCCAATATTATACTAGTAGTGCTAGTTTGCACTACATTTTAGAGTTCCATAATGTAGTTTCAAGCCTGTTAAACAACTTAAGACAGTAAGCAATGAGTATTCATTGAACAGTTTTACAAAATTAAATCACTAAAAAGCATCAAATTGCTTGCTGATGCTTAAGTGGTAATTACCCCTGTATTTGCTACTCAAATTGTAGCTTAGAGGAAAATAATTCTCCTGATGATCTTCACTGATGTGAATTATGTTCCCTTGGACAGTGCAGACATTCAAGAGAAAGGGACATCATTACATCAGCCAATATCGATTTCAAATACAAGACTCTGGGCTCATATAGTCATAGAGTTTTACAGTACAGAAACAGACCCTTCAGCCCAACTCGTCCTTGTTGACCAAGATCTGAGCTAGTCCCATTTGCCTGCATTTGGCTCATATCCCTTACCTTTTCTATCCAATGTACCTATGTGAATGTCTTCTAAACATCATAATTGTACCTGCCTTGACAGCTTCCTCCGGTAGCTTGTTCCATATACCCACACACTGTGTGTGAAAAAGTTTCCCCTCAGGTCCCTTTTAAATCTTTCCCCTCTCACCTTAAATCTACATCCTCTGGTTTTAGACTCCCCTATCCTGGGAAAAAAGACTGTGCCATCCACCTTATCTATGCCTCTTTTATATACTTTGATTCTATATGGTCACCCTTCAGCCTTCTACAATCCAGTGAGAAAAGTCCCAGTTTATCCAGCCTCTCCTTATAGCTCAAGCCCTCCAATCCTCCAATCCCAGTTACATCATTGTGAACCTTTTCTGACCCTTTCCAGATTAATGATATCCTTCCTATAGCTGGAGTTGGGGGGGGGGGTGGAATAGTGGGGGAGCAGATGTGAAATAAATGACTGGAACAAGTCATTTTGCTCTTATGAATTTACCAAAGAAGAAGGCATTTACAGCTGATTCTAGCCCAGTTAACTGTCTCTGGAGTCAACTCTTAATAACATTCAATACTTGTTGGGGAAGTGTATTAACAACCAAGCCTTCAGAGAGCAGAAGGCTAAATTTCTCTTTCATACTGGTTGCACATAATGAACAAAGGGAGAGGGAAACCATGCCTGGCATTCCCTTGATTTTCCAATGGCAATGAGCAGTAGGTGAGACATGCTGTCTGCAACGTGACCTCAGAATAAGTCCATATTACCTTCACAAGAAGAAATATTACACATTTTTTGAGATCAAGAATAGTCAGTACAGAACAAGAACATTTGGCCCAATGAACTTGCGCCGTGTCTTTCAAAAGATGATCCAAGAGAGGTAATATAAAATAGAGGATATTGTTCTAAAAGGCATTCAGGAGCAAAGCAACCTGGCGGTATGTGTACAATACTCATCGAAGGTCGCAGGGCAATTTGGGAAAGGGGTTAATAAGGCACATATAACTCTGAGCTTTGTCAATAGTGATATACATACTAGTCTGGCTTTGACTGGAGTAGCATGTTCAATTCTGACTGCCACATTATAGGAAGGACGTGAAGGCATTAGAGAGATCCAGATGAATTGGGATGAGGGACTGCAGTTACAAGGATCCATTAGGGCAGCTGAAACGGTGTACTATGGAGAAAAGAAGGCTGAGGGAAGATTTGACAGAAAGATATAAAATGATGAGGGGTCTGGATGGAGTGGATGCTCTTCCCTTTGTTGCAGGGTCTGAAGACTAGAGGCCCCAGGTGTAACATAAAAAGAAATAGAATTAAGACTGACATGGCGAAAAATCTTCTGAAGCGACATCTGGAGTCTGTAATGCAGTGCCTGCAGATGTGGTGGAGGTGGGTTCATTGTGACCTTCTTGAGAGAATTGGATAAATATATGGGGAGAGAAAATTTGCAAGGCTATGAAGAAAGGGCTAACGGATGGAACCAGTTAGTTGCTCTAGCAGAGAGCCAGAGTTATCATGATGATCCAAATGACCTCCTTCTATGCTGTAACCGTTCCAATATTCAATGATTCCACGACCTTTTCAAGGCATCCCTTCAAAACCTAATCATGTAAAAAAACTCTTCCTGTTGCCTCTGGATTTTTGCTGATTACCTTAAACCTGTTCCTTCTGGTTTCTAACTATTTTTACTCTGAGCTGACCTCAAACATCTCAACTAAAACTCTTCTCCATTCCAAGGAGAACTCAGTATTCACTCATAACTTGCAGTTTCAGAATCACCACTTTGATTTGAGATTCTTCTGAGTTTACAAACACACAGCCTCAGACTCAACCACTTGTTGCTGGTTCTCCACGACATCCAGAATTTCTAGGCTAGAATTTCTCTCCATTGCAGTTTAAAAGCACATTACAATAAGATTTCAATGTAAGAATTTATGAACGTTTTCTGTGATAAACAAAGGAACCCATTGGTTCCAGCCTATATCTGTTGTAAGTGAGATAAATCTTGATTGCATTTAAATACGTCACTATGAGGAATATTACTCGCCCACAAGTGTATTAAATACAAAATCACAAATAATTTAAAAATGAAAAATAAATATGCCTGGGACCAACAGAACCTCTTAATATTTTATCAAGAACCCATTTAAAACATCTCATGCTTTAGGAAAGTACATGCAGCAAACAGTATGCATCATTTTCAGATAACACCAGGGGTTATGCTATCTGCAGCTCTGTAGTATGTAGGTGTGGATGGGAGAGTGGGAGTGGTAATAAGTCAGTAAGATGATAGCAAATATCACAAAATGTAAATCCATAAGCATTATGTTACCAATTATATAACCAATCCATTCCAGTTTTGGTTTAACTCAAAAGATAAAAAAAAGAGAAACCATTTTAAGAATGATCTAAAACTACAGCTGCTTCTCATCCCCCTACCTTTCAAACCACATTTTCCATTGACATTAACCTCAATATTCTCTCTTCTTAATTTTCTCCTCTCCTTCTCCTACTAAGTTAAGTTAGCATATTTATAGACAATTCTCCAGAACCTCATAAGTGATGGCTTGCCACATAAACCTAGATGGCAAGTACCAATGTTATTTGCTCCTGTTAAGTATGGTGTATGTATGTTACCCATTCCTATCACCTTAAAGAGTCTGAGTCTCATGGTTATATCTCATTAAGTTGTGCCAGGTTGTGCTTCATAATGGCTTTCTCTGCTAACCCCTCAAAGATCAGCAAACCCACTCAAATAAATGGGGCCATGCTAATGTTCTAGCTAAGGCTGACATAAAGTTGAGGCATTGGCTACAAAATAGATCCAACCTGCATGTCAGAAACTCTTGCAACCCTGTTGGACTCGAAGCTGAGTTCAGGGCAGGGCAAGAGCTCAAATGTGTACACTTCCTCCCTCCATATTTTCTAATGACATAGAAGGAGTCATTTTGCCCATCGGCACAGAGAGCAATCCCATCCACCCACTAAGTTTCCCTATAATATATTCTCCCCACATTCCCATCAACTCCCCCAGATTCTAACAATCACCTACACACTAGCGACAAATTATAGTGGCCAATTAACCTACAAACATGCATATTTTGGGGATTTGGGAGGAAATCTGAGCAGGTCACAGAGAGGATATGCAAACTCCACATACACAGAAGTGGAAGTCAGTGAACCCGGGTCAGTGGAGCTGTGAGCCAGTAGCTCTACCAGCTGTGCCATTGCGCTGTTGCTGACTTCCTTGCTGCAGTGTGTAGGCATGGAAGTCTGCAACATTCTGCCATATATTGGCAGACAGTTCGCTGGCTAGGCAGGCTCTGACACTAAGTGACACTGACAAACCTGTTGGCACCACAGAGTGTAACAGATGCCCTCTTTGCTGAGATTATTGAGATGCTAAACTCATCATCTCCAAAATATTTTAGTTACAAGTTTAGTGCACTTAACCAGATATCAGAGGCAGCAAACTAACCTGCTTAGTTTGAGGGTCATAGCAAGACCATGCAGCTTTGGGATATTTTGGGATATTTTTGAGGGATAGTTTATTCTGTGAGTTAACTAACAAGATCTTTAACATGCAAGACCTTAATTTTGAGGAGACAACAAAAGTTGTGGTTTCAATGGAAACGGCACTGAGAAACATGAAAGAGTTTTGGTTATTTCATAATGCAGATGCAAGTTTATTTGGCAAAGTGATAGGGGCAATAATAGTGGTGTCAGATGTATCTCCTGCAATCAACACCTGGTCAAGTGGGTGGTTTAAGTGAGAAAGCAGCTAACGATGGGAACCCAAGGGGACGGTAAGCCATGGGTCACATGATTATGCTATTACCGATGAGAGAAAAAACATCTAGCTGCCATATCTAAAGCAACCACTGCGATAATTGTAATAAAATTGACCACCTGGCATTAGTTTGGAGAACCAAACAGCAGGAGGCCTCACAAAGAACTACAATCCTTGATTTTCTTAGAAGCAAGGAAATACATGTACTGAATACACCAATAAATGTGCACTGAACACCATTACATCCAAAGATGATATCAAGTATTGCACATTGTATGACATTCACGTGATATGACAAAAGACTGCAGCAACTCCACAACTACCATCAATCAAAATAATTGATCAAATCATCATAACATGAGTGGAGAGTGCACCAACCTGCCCAGTAATGGGCCAAGACACCCACAGGCATTGCTTTGGACTCATCCCACTAATAACAAGTAGTGTTCTGTTAGGCACATACTCTGGAGAGGTAGTGGGGACATCTGGAAAAATGAAAAACACAGTAATCAGAGGCAATTGGGAAGCAGAGATGCTAGTAACCACAACAAACCATACTGCAAAGGCTGACAGTGTTAGGATTAGGAGATTAGTTTTCTTGATATGTTTTCCATCTAATTACTATGCAAGGTAGAGCAGAGACAAACAGATCACCCTCACCCTGATGATGACTGGCCTTGCCTTCAACTTCTCAGAGTCAAATGGGAAGAGGATATAGTGGGCAATGAGAAGGGGAGGGAGAGTGAGTGGAAGCATCTACTGGAAGCAGAAGTTTGGCAGTGATGTAGTAAAATGCCAAAGGTGAGATTGTTTGCCAGCATCTTTTAGAGGAATCGGAGGCATATTTGTCGAGTGTGCTGAGACAACAGAAACCCAGAGTCTTGAAGAATGTAGAAATCCTAAGACACAGACATGGTGATAATTGGTGGTAACTTTATAAACAAAACAGCTAAATCCATGCTGGCACACACTCTAAAGAAGTGCCTGCTGCCCATAAGACTCTCATGGAACTCTTGAGAAAAGTTAGGTAAATGATGGTGCAGAGGTTACATTACTGAACTAGTAAACCAGAGACTTTAAATCCCACCATAACAACTGTAGAATTTAAACATTCAGTTAATAACCAAGAAATCTGAAAGAAAACATTTGTAATGATAGCAATAAGACTACCAGATTGCTGTAAATACCCAACTGGTTCACCGATGTCCTTTGAGGGAGGAAATCCGCCATTTCATCCTAATCCGATTAGACTCTATGTAACTGCAGACCCACCAGTATAATTTCAAGCCAGCTAGCCAATAAACCTGGAAAGGAAACCTAGACCATTCAAATGTGGCAAGAGACTTATTGAGAGAGCCATGCACAGACTAGTCAATTAATAACCTTAAGTACTTATTCTTACAGAGTATGTGCCCAACTCCTCCACCTGGGTATGATCTGCCCCACCAGCAGAGCTCTTCTTCGCCGCCCCCCACCTTTTCCTATGTTCCCACTGAGGGGAAGGTACAGTGGTACGAAGGAGGCAATTACCCTTGCAGTTCTCAGCATTGACTCCAGGCATTAAAGTCTCACAACATCAATCCAAATCAGAGACAAGGATACCTCCTCCTGCAGCCAATGAAACAGTGTTCTTCCATATTCAATGACACATGTGGCAATACCACAGAATGTACTCTGGGTGGCAGGCTTCAATGTCCACCACCAATCCTGGCTTGGTAGCCTTGCTTCCAGTTGAGTCCTGAAGGACATGTCAGCCACACTGACTGTAGACAGGAAGTGAGTGAACCAACGTGAGAGACAAACCCACTTGACTACATCTGTCCTTGATAACATTGGTAGCTGTGATCACTGCACAGTCCTTGAGACAAATACCTGTCTTCACACCAAGGACACCCTGCTTCATGTTTTATGACACTAAATGGGATACTTAGAACAGATCTGGTTACTGAAAACTGGGCATCCATTAGACATCATGGAATGTGAAACAGCTGCAGAAATGTACACTATCACAGTCTGTAGGCTCAAGAACCTGCACATCTCTCACTCTGTTGATACAGTCAAACCTGCTTCCATGAGGAGTGCAGAGGGGCAGGCTGGGAGCACCACTGAGATGCCATCCTAGTGAAACTGCAGCAGAGGACAACACACATGCTAAACAGCATGCAAAAGACGGGGCTAATTAATCTCACAAGCATCAGATCAGATCTAAGCTCTGAGGTTCTACCACATCTGGTCACGAATGGTGATGGAAAATTAAACAGCCAGTAGGAGAACACTCCCAATGTTATCAAGGACAGATGTGGAATATGAGAGCTCAAGGACAAGGTAGAAACATTGACAACATGTTCGGCAAAATTGCCAGTGGATAATCCATCTCGCCTTCCTGTTGAGATCCCCATTAAAGAAACCTGTTTTCACAATTCAATTGACTCCATGTGATGTTGAGAAACAACTGAGAACTGGGTATAGAAAAGGCCGAGGGACCAGACAACACCCCAGATGCAGTACTGAAAAGAATCTATGTTCCAGAATTAGCTGCACTACCTGCTAAGCTGTTCCAGGAGAGTTACACCACTGGCATCTACCCAACAAAGTGGAAAGTTGCCCAGTATGTCCTGTTTACAGAAAGCAGGACAAATCCAATCTGATGAATTATCACCAACCAGTCTACTCTCAGTTAGCAAAGTGACGGAGGATATCATCAAAGGTGGTATCAAGGAGTACTTCCTCAGCATTAACTTGCTCACTAATGCCCAGTTTGGGTTTCACAAGGAGCACTTAGCTCCAGATCTCAATATAAACTTGGTCCAAACATTGACTAAAGTGCTGATTTCCAGAGGTGAGGTGAGAGCAAGTACCCTTGATATCAAGACAACATTTAACCGAGTACGACATCAAGGACCTCTGGTAAAACTGAAGTCAATGGATGTCAAGGAGATAACGCTCAGAGCATAGGAATCAAACCTCACACAAAGCAAGATAGTTGTAGTTGTTGAAGGTCATTCATCCCAGACCCAGGGCATCATTGCAGGAGTTCCTAGGTCCAACCATCTTCAATTATTTCATCAATGGCATCTTCCCATTATAAGTGGGGATGCTTGCTGATGACTACACAATGTTCAATTCCACTTGCAGTTCCTCTGCAGATGAAGTCGTACATGCCTGCATGCAGAAAGAGCAAGACCTGATCTTGGACACTCAAGCAAGGACTGATAAGTGGCAAGTATGACTCATGCTGCAAAAGTAACAGGCAATGACCATCTCAACAAGAGAGAGCCTGACCACCTACTCTTGACATTCAATGGTATTACTATCACTGGCCATCAACATCCTGAAGGTAAGATAAGATATATATTAGTCCCAAGTACATCGAAACACACAGTGAAATGTGTCTTTTTGCGTTACAAAGAATGTGCTGGGGGCAACCCGCAAGTGTCGCCACTCTTCCAGCGCCAACATAGCATGCCCACAGCTTCTAACCTGTATGTCTTTAGAATGTGGGAGGACTGGATCAGTGCAGTTCTAACAACTCTGAAGAAGCTCGACACAATCCAATACAAAACAGATTCACTGAAACCTCATGCAGCACCCTAAACATTCATTCCCTCCACCACTGACGCACAGTGACTGTACTATCTACAAAATGCACGGCAGTTACTTGCCTAGACTACTTCAACTGCACCTCCCAAACTATGATCTCTACCACCAAGAAGGATAAAGGCCTCAGGTGCATGGAACCACCAACACCTTCAGACTGCCCTCCTAGCTGTACGTCATCCTGACATGGAAATATATTGCCATTATTTCATCACTGCTGGGTCATATTCCTGGAACTTCCTACCCAAAAACACTGTGGGATTACCTTGAAGAAGAGCAGTTAGGAATGGACAATAAAGGCTGCCCTTGCTATTTATGCCAAGATAAAAAATAACAAAATTGCAACTAGAATTGGACAAGCTGCAGGGAAGCCTCAACATAAAACATTTATCTGTTTGTACAGCATTGCTCAGAGCATTCTTTTTAAAGAAATTGATATGGTATATGTCCATTGCTGCTCAAAGAAATGCCACATTGAAGTTGGTGGATGTTATTATCTTGAGAGTCTTTGACACATTGTATTGTTATGCTGTATGCACCATACCTATTGTTCAGTTGAAGACCGACTGCCACAATTAAGAGTGGTGTTAATATCTAATTGAGTGACAGTGATACTCAATTCTGCAGACTAATTTGGAACCAACATAATATTAAATAAGGCAGGACTGATTTTACTCTTGTGACATACTGAGACTTGGTTTATTTCTCCATCCCTACCAAATCCATGTTAATGGCACATTCCCAGACGACCACTGGATGTACAACACATTCCCTTTGAGGTCCTCCTTTCTCATTATCCAGGGCCCAAACATTTTTCTCAGTGAAGCAGTAATTTACTTGTACTGTCACTACTTGTTTGTCACTTTAATCTTCCTTCTCACATGTACTCTGAACTATTGGTCCTCAGCTTCTCACACTGTTCCAATGAAGGTCAAGTAACAGCACTGCTCTGCCGATTAGCAATATTTCAGCTTTCTGGACTCAACATCAATTTCAACAATATCAGTTAACAGAGGATTTGTCACCAACACTGTGTAACCCAAACAACTTGAGGATGGAGTGAGGGTGGGATAATGACTCAGGGCAAACAGTCTGCTGTACAGCAAGCAAAATCAAGTTGTTCAGTAAACTGTATATTACGGACCAAAAGAAACAAACTTCAGCAATTTTGCCAAGTAAAATCAGGATAATTCCTCCAGAAACGTAGAGTGAATGGAGGAAAGCAACATATAAATTGTGTAAAACAACAATCTCAGTCACTTACAGGAGTTAAGTCTCCAACCTTGATTGACAAGGGAATTATCCAATCAACTCCATTCTAGCGGGCTCCAGCACTGTCACAATGTGCAGTTTTTTTGTGTTTTTCTTTCAATCTTTTATTTCTTTACTTGTCCCATTACCACCCTCTTTCACCTGCACTATCATCTTTCTTGTGATCTCTCCTACAAGTTGAAATCTACCCCTTCAAGAATCTTCCCCTTTGTTCTCTCTGTCATTTCCCTTTCTTATCTTCTTAAAATTTCCTTATCTCTAACTTTTCCAAGTTCTATTAAAAGGTTGAATGTGACATCTGGTTTTTTCCCTCCACAAATACTGCCTGACCTACTATGTTTTTACTTCAGCAATTGTCATTGGACAGCAACCGTATGCAAATTCACCGCAATAAGCATCGGTCATTGACAGAATCATTCTGCTCAGGCTGGATGGCGACATAATTCTGAGCTTACGATTTCAATGTGGAGACCTATTCTTAAACATGTTGATAGTGAGACAAAAACAGATCTTTTTTCCTGTTTCGTTGAAGGGTGTCTGACCTTCTGAAGCATTGACTTTTTCTCTCCACAGATGTTGCCTGACCTGTTGAAATTTCCAGCACTTTTTGTTTTTATTTCAGATTTCCAGTTCCTACAGTTTTTTAAAATTTTTAATACTTAATACTGAGAGTTTTAGTCTCTGGGTTGTTGTGAACATATAGAGCAAATGATGCAAAACAATAGGGAAATAAGACAAATGACGAACAGTTTTGTTCATCAAAAAGCACAGCATATACAACCTTTTCCCTGGCAGAGTAAATCTCAAATAAAAGGAGAAAAAGCTGGAATTGTTCATCAGGATCTGTGAAGAGAGAAACAGAATCAACACTTCATGTCAAGGGCCTTCCATCAGAACTCAGTTTCTTCAATTACTTTTTGATACCAACTATCAACACGTGTAAGGTTTCATGAGAACATCAGGCACTTGACTTAAATAGCGGCACAATATCTTAAAGTCAAAGTCAACATCGAACTGGTTGGTTTAAGAATGAATTGGTTGAAGGGAAGTAGCTGTTCTGGAACATGGTGGTGTGGGACTTCAGGTCCCAATGGTAGCTGCGAGAAGGTGGCATGGCCCAGATGGTGGGGATCTTTGATAATGGACGTTACCTAACTAGGTCATAGAGTTTCAATGAGCCAATATACATGTTATTGGTTCACTCGGACTTTATAGCCAATTTTCTTTTTGCTCGCAGTTGATCTACTCACTATAAGAAACGCATCAACAGTTCTCAGACTATAGGTTGCTCCAAGGGTAACTTACTCAGGATCCACAATACCTAGGGTTACAATTCCATCTGCTGACTTGCATCTGGTACTGAACTCTCACACATATTGTAAACAAGAAACTCCGGTCCATTGTCAAATCCCTCCACCCAGTGCTCCAAGAACAAGCAACAGGAACCCTTATCTTTTCTGTTCTTCTGGATCTGCTGCATCATTCTCAACCAGCAATGACCAAGTGAAACCTTCTCCAGAATCCCCTGATTGTAAATCTATATCTTTCTTTAATTTCTCTCCATCTACTTTGTGTCCTCTAAGATCAGCTTGAACATGAGAACTATTCCCAATCCATTTAACATTGCTGACTGCCCAAGTTCAGGCCCCTTTCCAGAATTAGACCCCCTCCAAAACTCCTCTGCAAGGCTGTGGGATTTTTAACAAATATTTCTCTTCGGTATTTACTGAAGAGATAAGGGAAACAAATGGAGATGTTTTGGAGAAAATTTATATTAGCAGGGAGGAGGTATTTGCAGACTTACAGCACATTAAGGTGGATAAATCCTCAGGGCCTGACCAAGTGCATCCTCGGACTTTCTGGGAGGCTGGAGAAGAAATTGAGGAGGCCCTTGCAGAGATATTTGCTTCATCTTTAGCCACTGGTAAAGTTCTCGAAGACTGGAGGGTGGCTAACGTCATTCTGTTGTTTAAGAAAGGTAGCAAGGACAAGACAGGGAACTATAGGCCGATCAGCCTGCCATCAGCGGTGGGGAAGTTACTGGAGGGAATTTTGAGGGATAGGATCTAACAGCATTTGGATAGACAATGTCTGATTAGGAGGGTTCAGCATGGCTTTTGCATGGAAAGTCATGCTTAATTAACCTTTTGGAGTTTTTTTTGAAGAGGTAACCAAAAAGGAAGATGAGGGTAGGGCAGTGAATGTTGTCTATTTGGACTTTAGCAAGGCCTTCAACAAGGCCTTGCATGGTAGGCTAGTCTGGAAGGTTAGGACCCATGAAATCCAGGGAGAATCAGTTGCATAGATTCAAATTGGCTCAGAGGTAGGAAGCAGAGGGTGGTGGTTGAAGGTTTTTTTTTCGAATGGAGGCCAGTGACTAGTGGTGTGCCTCAGGGGTTGGTGTTGGGAACCCTGTTATTCATTATTTATATAAATGATTTGGATGTGAAATGCACAAGGCTTGATCAGCAAGTTTGCAGATGACACGAAATTAGGAGGTGTTGTTGACAGTGAAGAAGGTTATCATAGATTACAGGGGGATCTTGATCAGTTAGGGAAGTGGGCTGAGGAGTAGCAAATGGATTTCAATACAAATAAGTGTGAGGTGATGCACTTTGCAAAGTCAAACCAGCATAGGACGTACTATGAATGGTAGGGCACTAGGTGTAATGGAACAGAGGGACCTAGGAGTACAAGTGCATAATTCGTTGAAAGCGGTGTCACAGGTAGGCAGGGCAGTGAAAAAGGTGCTTAGCATGCTGGCTTTCATCAGTCAGGGCACTGAGTATAGGAGTTGGGACATTATGTTGCAGTTGTATAAATTATTGGTGAGGCCACACTTGAAGGACATTGTACAGTTTTTGTCACCCTATTATAGGAAAGACATGGTTAAACTGAAAAGAGTGCAGAAAAAATTTACAAGGATGTTGCCAGAACTAGAGGACCTGAGTTATAGAGAGAGGTTGGCCAGGCTAGGTCTTTATTCCTTGGAAAGTAGGAGAATGAGGGGTGACCTTACAGAAGTGTTTAAAATTATGAGAGGCACAGATAAGGTGATGGTTACAGTCTTTTCCCCAGGTTAAGGGAGTCCAAAACTAGGGGCCATAGATTTAGGGTGAGAGAGAAAATATTTAAAAGGAATCTGAGGGACAACTTTTTCATGCAGAGGATGGTGAGTATATGGAACGACCTGCCAGAGGAAGTGGTTGAGGCAGGTACAATAGTATCATTTAAGAAACACCTGGATCGGTACATAGAGGGGTGGGGCTTGGAGGGATATGGGCCGAACTGCAGGAAATTGGGACTAGCTGGGTGGACACCGTGGTTGGCATGGACTCATTCAGCCGAAGGCCCTGTATCCGTACTGTGTGACTGTGGCTCTTGAATACATTGCCACCTTCCAGATCTATGCCATATTTCCTGCACTATTATGTTTCAATGTCATAGAATCATACAGCATGGAAACAGGCCCTTTAGCCCACCTAGACCATGTTGATATTTTTTAAACACATATGTATCCAATCAGGTTTCCATTCTCACCACGACATTAAACTAGGTCAAAGCAAAGTCACAGTGACATTCGTGTGACTGAAATGCATTTTCCATCCTCATTCTCCTCAACATATATATTTGCCCATGCTAACCACACCATAAACCTTCCATGCCACCCCTCCATTATCCGGGTCAGTGCCCTGCCCTCATCTGGTTCCACCAAAACATCGAGACCTTAAAAATCATTGAATTATTAGTGATGTTGAAAATACCTGAAAGATTTTCCATTATAATGTTGCTATTGAGAGTCATGAATTTCAATCACAGTGCAAATACAAATGCATTAATATCTGAGGATGATGCTTACTTACAGTTTGGTAACTACTCAAATATACTTCTAAACTAAAATATTTCCACATCCCAATGACTGTATAAATTTTAATCACATCAGGAATATCTATATTAAATGCTAGTCCTTGTTCATCTTCCTCTTGCATGCTGACCCTTGGAAACCTCATCCAAATATATGGGGCCTGCTTTTATCTGCATGTCTACTAAGCTTTGCATTCCCACCATCTATCTTGAATCTTTTACTGTCACTGCCATGTTAGATTCTTGTTCATCATCCATCTTGAATAATCCACAACTTTCTCCAGTCCTCTGATCACAAACTCAGAAGCTTTGCTAAGGTTCCAGCTCCACTCTCAAGTTAAACCGAACTTTCCAACTTCAATATCCAAACTGACTCAGAGGTCAATCTTCAATTTCACAGGATCTCCATTAAAAACACCATCTAATAACTCTTACATCCACCCGTGCTTCTGCATATTTCCTGTTGGAACACTTACCATGTTATTGTTATCTCTGCATTCAACCTTTCCTACCGTCTCCTGACCTCCAATCTCCATGTTCTGCAGCTTTCAGGTTATCCAGCACAAAGTTCTCTTAACTTTCCTTGAAACAAATTTTAATCACTTGTCTCTACAAATCTCCACCAGTCATAAAGACACCAATTTGCAACCCCAGCCACTTGCACTATTAACAAAACATATTTTTAGCAGAACCATGGTTTGGAGTTTCAGCCTGAAATCTCTTTGCCTCTCTTTCTCCCTTTCCTCCTATAACACTGTCTTTAAAATGCACTTGTTACCCAAGCTTTTGACTATCTATCCTAAACAACTACTTTGGTCAAGCCTCCACTTCTATCTCTGTAGCAGCTGTGCAGCACCATCAGATGTTTTTCTTAATCAAGGATAATATATTAATGCAACAGTAGATCATTCTTACCAGATCAATGCTGCCACTTGCAATGCATGCAGAATTTTCATTACTCAGAAAGTATTCAGATTTTACAATTAGACACCTAATAAAGCACTTCTGGCCAAGAATGTGTGGTGAACTCCAAATATACCTCCATTTGAACTAGAAAGTAAAATGTTACCAACTTGATCATTGCACACCTTCCTGCTTCCTTTAAAACACTGGAGGTTTTCTTTGGTTTTCACTGATTTGTGCTTTGTCTGATTTGACAAGCTGAATGCTTATTCTTCATTCAGCACACATTTCAATCAAAGACGATTTCCTTTTATACAGTAATTGGTTTACCGGGTACAGCTGCCCCTCTGCTGTGATTGCAGCCTTGAATTTGCATTGTGTTTGCATGCTCTCCACATATGACACTGATCCTTGTGTTTAATGTGCAACCTTAATAGCGTTGGACAGGATCATATTTTATCCACTGAGAATATTACATCACATAAATTGTAAGGCCTTTTTTTTAGTTTTTAATGAATACTGCAATACCATAAATGTATAAAAGCCCATTAATTTTTCTTCCTAATGTATTTTTACACACCATCAGGACGCACTAAGACAGAATAAGATTGACCCTTAGCATTTCAAAAGGTGGGATCAGGGGTACTAAGAGGTTTTTGGACATCTGAAGATCATAGAAAACTGTACTTCATAATTTTTTGTCATATTATCATCTTTGTTATAGATGTGGACAAAAATTTCAACCATGGGATCACAGGTTATTTCTCTGCTAATCATTCAGTCCACCTTCATATCAGCCACCACTCATCACTATTAGAACAGTCAAAATACTACATTAACAATGCTTGAAAGTCCTTCTTTTACAATATTGCTATTTAAGAACTGTGAATTTCAGTCATAGTACAGGAATAGATAGATTAATATTTGTGGATATGCCAACTACTCAGACACTTAAACCTAAAACATTTCCACTTCCTAAAAGTGCATAAACATCTAATATTTTGAGACTTAATACAGTCATTCATTCATTATGAATGAAATATATAATTGTGTTCTGATTATTTCTGAATGCTAAACAATGAGTCTTATTTTATTAATGTTTAAGTCCTGAAATTCTTGGATGGTTCTTTCCAGAGAGGGTAGGGATTTAGTGATGGGAGGGAAGGGTTTCAGAGTTATTGGTCTTGTAAAGTTAAGTTTACAGATTGACATCGGTCTTGACTCTGCTCTTGTTGGCATGGTCCTAACTTGGAGGGATCTTGGATGTAATCCGAACTTGCCAAACTTCGGTCACACTGCAACATTGAACACGTTGAATATACCATGAAAATGAGGTACATTCCCAGCACTCAACAAGCACTGCCCTCCTGCCATGAGTCACCAGTTAGAGCTGTAAGCAAAGCCAATTAAAAGTACTCACATGAAGAACAATTTAAAAATCCCAAATTAGTAACATTTGCATCTTGATTTGCAACCAGGTTTGTCCTTCTATGGAGTATTATCCTGCTCTTTAACTAACAATGTGGCTAAGTATTCATCCAGTGGGAGGGGCAGGTCTGGTACTACATTGTTATGTGATGCTGTCGTCACTCTGCAGAGACACAGAGACCCAGTTTTGCATTGATTGGAAAATTGGAGCTTTGCATTCTTGATGTGACAATGTGCTCATCTTGCAGGTCATTGTGCTTGATGATGAATGAGTATATATTCTGATAACTTCCACTGAAATAATTTGAAGCTCTTTATGATTTTAATGAGTCAACAGCTTCAGATATAATTGGTGGGACAATTTTGCACAAGGTCTATGTGCTTGACTTGGCACATTCTCCCTGTGACCATGTGGGTTCCCTGGGCACTCAGGATTTCTCCCACATCCCAAAGATGAGCAGGTTGGTAAGTTAATGGGCTCATGTGTAGGTGAGTTGCACAATCTGAGGGTAATTGATGCAAGTGTGGGAAGAATAGTTTACAGGAAATTTAGTGAGGAAATTCTGTGAGCCAGCATTGCCTCCTTCAACGTAGAACTGGCTCCTTCTACATTGCCTTCTTTAATGTAGAACAATGTAAAATATGGAACTCTGGTAGCCTGCAAGGTGTGTTCTGAATTCTGATCACATACTTTCTCTCTGGATGCCTTCTTGCTAATTTCACCTTCCACTAAATTATTTTTTATGAAGCTGGTGAGTAAACTCAGGAAAAATAACTCAAAAGGGGCTCAGCTGATGAACAATCCCTGGCCCGTGTCGAAAGGTGCTAGGCTCAGATTAACAGCTCATCTATCATAGGAGCTGTACTCAACAAGGAGAGGATAGCAGTGTAGCCACTGAGTATTCCACCTCCAACAAGCCTGCTGCTGCCAAACAGATGTTGGGCCATTTTCCCTTGCTGTTGCAGCCAGAAATTATTTATTAAGAAATTTACATATTTAAAAGCAGCAGGAAGTATAATTAGTAAAGAGTTTTAATTAAAAGTATGGATTGACTGCAACAGTTTCTGAGCCACGTATCTGTTGTTAAAAAACACTGCCGTTCTGTTTAAGCCACAGGAATGCAATTTTTTGTAGCTTGTAAACAAGAGATACACCTCAGTTTGATTCGTGACACTATTCCCTGATTGAAGTACAATAAAATTAAAGTAAAAATTAAGTAGCCAAATAAACATTATTTTTCATGCAAATCATCTGCTGCAGAACAAGCTTTCCATTCAGTACTTTCAGATTCAAAACAGCAGACCACAAAAGCATGATTTCCACACTGAATTGTTTTCAGTCTATTTCAAGATCCAAGATGAACTAAAATCTCTTTGAAAAGATCGTTCTAATGATATAGAAATGTTAGAATAAATTGCTAGCACCAAAGGTCATAGTGACTTCCCGATTCACTGTTCAAAATGAAGGTAAGCAAACAGAATTGGACAAAAGGAAGCCACCCAAAGGAATTGATGCAACAGTGCTGCAGTGGTTAAACTGTCAGCCTAGTGAACTAAACACAGGGCTTCAAATCCCACGTTAGCAGAGATGGAAGTTAAAATGTTGATTATCTGGAATGTTGAAATAAAAATTAGCCTTCGTAATGGTCACCCTGAAAATCCATTCTGGTTCACAGTATCCTTCTGGCCTATATGTGCTTCCAGACCTCTAATGAAGTAGTTTACTCTTAAATGCCTCTGAAATGGCCAAAGATACATTCAGTTGTATCAAGCTATTATGGTGAAACAGGGAAAGAATAAAACCAGTCATTGGTGACTAAAGTTCATCATGGCAAAGACACACTCCCAGCCAGTGGACTTTGCAAAGTCCTCCTCACAAACATTTGGGGACTGGTGTCCAAATTGAATGAGTTCTCCCACAGTCCAGTCAAGCAACAGAATGACATTGTCTTAACCACAGATTCATAGCTTGCCTTCTATTTCCCAGACTCCTTCATCACAATCCCTGGGTATCTCATGAAGAGAACCCCTAGAGATGGCAGCACAATGGGAGGGACTACATCAGCGAGTCTGTAACATTAATTCCATAGCCCATGAAGTTATAGGGCATCATGTCAAACACAGGGAAGAAACTTTCATCCTGATTATTGCCTACTGTGCTACCTTAGCTGATGAATTAGTACTCCTCCATGTTGAACAACATTTGGAAGAATCCTTGAAGTTAGCAAGGGGACAGAATGTACTCTGCACAGTGACCTCAATGTCCATTACTGAGTGGGTTTGTAGTATCACCATTGACTGAGTCTGTGATAATGAGTAAACCAACATGATGGATAAACCTACTTGACTTCATCTTCACCAACCTACTTGTTGTCATTGCATCTATCCATGACAGATTTGGTTGAAGTGACCACCACACAGTCTTTGTGGAGACAAAGTTCTCTCTTCACAGTGGAGACGTTATCCATCATTTTCTGCAACACCATCATTATGCTGAATGAGACAGAGCCAGAACAAATCCAGCAATTCACGGGGCAGTTCATGAAATACTGTGGAGCATCAGTAACATTCAAAATGTACACCACCACAATCCTCACTCTGCCATTAAAACAAGCTGGATGATGAAAGGTCATCGATTAACTATTTCTACCCACAAATGCTGCCTAACATGCTGAGTTACTTCAAGATTTTCAATTTTTATTTCAGATTTTCAGCATCTAGAATTTTGCTTTTGAATACAGGGGATCAACCCATGTTCAATAAAGAATTCAGAAGGGCATAGCAGGAGCAGCATGGCTGTATCAAGCTGCAGAACAGAACTTATTCAGAAAAGACTCAGAAAGCAAGGAAGCTGTGGAGTCCTGGCACATTTTGTCATGAATGCTGGTGGGCAGTTAAACGGCGAATGGGAGGAGAAGACCTCAAGATCAAGATCAGTGACGTCAGAGCCCAGCAGGTGAGAACCAATCACAGGATTGAAGCATTCACAACCACGTTCAGCTGTCTGGATGATCCATCTCAGGTTTCTCCTGAGATCCCCATAATCTCAGAAGGCAGTCTTCAAGCAATTCGATTCACCATCTGATATCACTAAAGGCCTGAGAACTTCTCTAACTTCTGGTTCCAACCTGATGGCATCAACATTGATTTCTTTAACCTTCTGCTAACCCCTCCGCTCTGTGCCCCCCCTTCCCCCTATAGTTTTCCCTCATTCCTGTGGCTCCCTCACCCCTTCTCTTTGCCCTCCCCCACCCTAATGGCCTCCCTCCTATTCCCCACCTCCTTCCCTTTATTCCATAGTCTACTGTCTACTCCTACCAGATTTCTTCTTCTTCAACCCTTTGCCTCTTCCACCTATCACCTCTCAGCTTTTTGCATCATTCCCTTTCAACCTGCCTCCTCCACCCACCTACATTCCCCTCTCACCTGGACTCACCTATCACCTGCCAGCTTGTGCTCCTCCCCCTCCCCCCAGCTTTTTATTCTGTCTTCTGCCCTCTTCCTTTCCAGGCCTGACGAAGGGTTTCAACCCAAAACATTGACTGTTTATTTCCCTCCACAGATGCTGCCTGACCTGCTGAGTTTCCTCCAGCATTTTGTGTATGTTGCTCCAGATTCCAGCGTCCGCAGAATCTCTTGTGTCTGAGAACAACTGTATATTGCAAAGGCTGTGGGGCCAGAAAACATCCAACCTGTAGTACAGAAGGCGTAAGGTTCAAAATTAGAAGCAACTTTGGCCAAGCTGTTCCCATACAGTTACAATACTGGTATCTCCTTGACAATGTAGAAAATTGCCCAAGTATGACCTGTTCACTAAGCACATGATAAATCCAATGTGGCTAATTACTGCTCAATCAGTCTCCTCTCAATATTCATCAAAATGATAGAAGATATGGTCAACAATACTCTTCTAATGATTATTCTCTAATAACCTGTTCATCAATACCCATTTGGGTATCACCAGGAGCACTCAGCATTTGGGCACATACCACCAGGCTTAAGGACAGCTTCTACCCCACTGTGATAAGACTATTGAACGGTTCCCTTATACGATGAGATGGACTCTGACCTCACGATCTACCTTGTTGTGACCTTGCACCTTATTGCACTGCACTTTCTCTGTAGTATTGTCGGTACAAGTGACAATAATAAACCAATACCAATACCTCAACACAGCATTGATCCAAACATGAATCTAAGATCTAGATTCTAGAGGTGAGGTGAGAATGACATCAAGGCAACATTTGACTGAGCTCTGATGAAAGATCTTCAACCTGAAACATTAACTCTGTTCCTCTTCTCACAGATACAGCCTGACCTGCTGAGCATTTCCAACATTTTCTGTTTTTATTTTAGATTTCTAGTGTCTACATTTTGTTTTGGTTTTCAACATTTTATTAAGTGTGGCTTGAAGGGGCCTTGGTAAAGCTGAGGTCTCTGTGCATCAAGTGGAAATCATCCCAACGGCGAGGGTTATAACTTGCCCAGGGGAAGATGGCTGTCTTTTTTGGAGGCCAATCACCCCAGTCCCTGGACATCACTGCAAGAGTTCTTCATGGCAGTGTCCCAACCATCTTTTGCAGCCTCAACAATGACCATCCTTCTTTCATAAAGGATTCAGGGATCAGTGCTGGGTTCCCCATTGCTTGTCATATATTAACAATATAGCTGATAATGCAGTTGGCATGATTAGTAAGTTTGTGGATAACATCAAAATTAGTGGTATGGTGGAGAGTGAAGGAGGTTGTCTAGGATTACAACAGGATCTATATCAACTGGAAAAGTTGGCAAAGGAATGGCAGATGGAATTTAACCTAGACAAGTGCGAAATGATGCACTTTGGGAAGTTATATCAGGGCAGGACATATCCAGTGAATGGCAGGGCCCTGGGGAGTGTTGTAAAACAATGAGACCTAGAGGTACAAGTGGTGACACAGTTAGACAGGGTGGTGAAGAAGGCATGTGGCTTGCTTACCTTCGTTCGTCAGGGCACTGAGTACAAGAGTTGGGGCCTCATGTTACAGTTGTACAAGATGTTGGCAAGATCACACCTGGAATATTGTGTACAGTTCTGGTCACCATGCTATAAGAAGAAGGATGTGATTAAGCTAGAGAGGGTGCAGAAAAGATTCAGAAGGATGTGGCCAGAACTGGAGGGCTTGAGTTAAATGAAGAGACTGGATGAGCTGGGACTCTTTTCTCTGGAGTAAAGGAGGCTAAGGGGCGACCTTGAGGAGGTTTATAAAATCATGAGGATGCTAGATAAGGTGGATGGTTACAGTCTTTTTCCCTGGTTAGGGGAATCTAACACTAGAGGGCATAGGTTTAAGGTGAGAGGGCCAAGATTTAAAGGGAACCTGAGGGCTAGGATTTTCCACACAGTGGGAGGTGGGTGCATGGAACAAACTGCCAGAGGAAGTGGTAGAGGTGGGTACAATTACAACATTTAAAAGACATTTGGACAAGCACATGGATAGGAAAGGTTTAGAGGAATATGGGCCAAATGCAGACAAATGGGACTAGTTCAAGAAGACATCTTGGTTGGCATGGACAAGTTGGACTGAAAGGCCTGGTTTTGTGCTGTACAACTCTATGACTCTATCTTTAGACTAGGAATTGGCAGCTAGAATTATGAATAATGTGGGAATCTGCTTAGTCCAGAACTGAGTGCTATTTACACCTAAACCATGGGTGGGTGAAGAAGCAATACGAACCAAGTACAAACTGACTCACACCCCAAATTATAAATAACCCCTTTCATGCCCGGTTACTGCCTTTAGTAGCACGTCGCTTACAAATGCTCGCTGGGAGAATTGTGGTGATGGTAATGAGGAATAGAAAAAAATATTAGAGATAAATTTTTCTTTCAAAAAGGAACGTGAAGACAATAATGGAAAATTTATTCAGGTGTAGAAATGAGTAGTTGCTTCACTTTGTGCCGGCTTTGCTTTTTTGCACGAGTGAGAAAAGCCTTAACTACAAGATCCCTGTGGATTTAAGTATTAGCATTCCAGTGGACTATACAATGGAACCAAAATGCTGCGGAAGCAAGATATTTAAACTTAATTACAACATGCATGTGTGTCAAGAAACTTAATGTTGTTCTGTAATTAAAATGAAAGGTGATTGATAAGGGTAAAATCGGCAATGGAATGTGATGTTAGAGGGTGTCACATGCAACATTGTGTTTAATAGGAATGCTGACGGTGAAACTCTCTCTTTACAACAAATAATAAGAATGCAATATCTTCTATAAATGGCAAGCTACCAGGGATATATTCTCATTAAAATAATAGCTGATATAAGGATCACTTATCAGAATGCATTTTGATAGTGATGATCCCAGTATAAAAAAATACTTTTCATATCAACATCTCTTTTTATCCCATTAGTCTGTATTAGGTCCAAACCCATGTCTCAGGATTGTAAAAATGTTGTCCCAGACATCTACAGTAACATAATTCCTCCTCCTCCTACTCAATTATTTAATGTGTGGGCAAATTTTACACAATAAATTTGAAAAGGGTTCACCAATCTTTTGACACTCAGTGCCTCTCCAATAAATTAGTGATCACATTGATCACAGGATGAAGAATATAATGTCTTTTTTAGGCTTTGGAAGAACTGTGGTGTTCTTTTATTTTTTTTAATTAAAAAAAATCATCATTAGTTTTGAGAAAAGGTTCATCAGTTTGAATTTATTCACAGCAGGAGAAAGCTAATTCAAAAAATTCAGTATCAACAATTCCAGAAACATTCAATCACCCCAGAAGGCATTTGAGGCAATGATAGAGCAGCTGTTCACTAATCACAGCAATCAATCTCGATCAATTAGTCTACAACGGATCCGGACAGGTCACGAAAATATCCAAATACTGAAGAGCTTTGTGAACCTTAGGGTCAACCACATTACACATAACACATCAGCTCAAATTAGTTATATTCTATACACCAAAATGTAATTTTCTGAAGAAAATCTATCTAATTTTCATGCAGAAAGAAATATTAATCACTTCCACCACTCCTTAGGGAGCCCATTCCATTGATTGGTCACTCATTCACTAAACAATTGTTTCTCCAGATGAGATTTGAATAAACCCTTAGACCTCTTGTTCTACTGTATTGAATAAGGTGAAATAGCTTGCTTTGATCTGCATTATTTCATTCTTTTAGAATCCTGAAAAACGTATCACCACTCAATCATCTCTTTTGCATAGAGAACCACTTGTACAAGCCATTTTATTTTGTTCATGTGAATTTTGTGCTTATCAGTATGACAGTTGCTCATGGTGTGCAATCAAAGCACTTTCCATTTCAAGTAACTAGTACCCATATCTATCAGTTGTAAATTACTTGGTTGGATGTATGTTAATCCTTCTACTCTGCCCCACTCTGCTTTATGAATAAACTATGTAAGATGTCAATCTGTGGAATCAATACTTCAGTGAGCGAGTGGTTAATTTATGCAGCAGGCTCTCTAAGGAGTTGGTGGAAGCGATTAGTATTGATTTATTCAAATGTAAATTGGATAGATTTATTTCAGAAGATATTATTTTGAGTTGCATTGAACAAGTAATTTGAGATGTGCTTATGTGATTTTCAAGCAGCACATAATCAAACTACCTTTCTCTTTGAAATGGTTCAAATTGTACTTGGCCAGAAGAGAGAAGGTTGTCTTGGGTACAGTGTTAAACAGGTCACAACCCCACCAGAGGGATACCATTGCCTACGTGCAGAACAGAGGGGTGAACACCTGCCTGGTCAGCTTGGACCAGGAGAAGGCCTTCGACAGGATATCACACACGTACATGTTGGACGTGCTCTCCAAAATGGGCTTTGGGGAGGGAATCAGGAATTGAATCCAACTGCTCTACACAGACATCTGTAGTGCAGTCCAAATCAATGGGTGGGAAACAGACAGCTTCCCCATCAAGGGGCTGCCCTCTCTCCCCTGTCTTGTTCATGTGCTGTATAGAACCCTTTGCCGAATCCATCAGGAAGGACGAGAGCATCAGAGGGGTGACGTTGCCAGGCAGTGAGGTCACCCAGGTGAAAACCGCCCTGTACATGGATGACGTTGCCGTCTTCTGCTCGGACCTGAGGTCAGTTTGCAGATTGATCAGCATCTGCGACCAGTTTGAGTTGGCATCAGGGGCCAGAGTCAACCGCGCGAAGAGCGAGGCCATGCTCTTTGGCAACTGGCCCGACCGACCCATCGTCCCCTTCACCGTCAGGCCTGACTACCTGAAGGTGCTGGGGATCTGGTTTGGAGGAGCTGGGGCGTGCAACAAAAATTGGCGGGAGTGGATAGGGAAGGTGAAGCAGAAACTGGGACTTTGGGAACGGTGCTCCCTATCGATAACTGGGAAGAACTTGGTCATCAGGTGTGAGGTGCTCTCAGGGCTGCTGTACTTAGCACAGGTGTGGCCTGTTCCTCGCTCCTCAGGCTTGGAAATCACCCGTGCTATCTTCCGGTTCATCTGGGGATCCAAGATGGAGCGGGTCCAATGGGTCACCATGCACAAGTCCCTGGACAATGGGGGTAAAGGTATTCCCAATGTCACCCTCATCCTGATGTCCACCTTCGACTGTGGCTGCATCGGGATGTGCGTGGAACCCAAGTACGTGGGCACCAAGTGTCACTACATACCAAGGTTCTACCTGTCCCTGCTGTTGCGAAAGATGGGCCTGGCCCCGTGGCCATACAACGTCCCAGTCAGCTGGACGTTGGCGCACTACCTGTCCTTCGTGGAAAAGTTCTTCCAGACCAACACCTTTGACCACAAGTCCATCAGGCAGTGGTCAGCACGGAACATCCTGCGGACACTGCAGGAGAAGGGCTCGATGGACGCTGTGGGGTGGTTCCCGGAGCAGACTGTCCAGACCATCTGGCAGAATGCCTCATCGCCAGAACTCACCAACAAGCACCAAGACCTCACTTGGCTGGTGGTGAGAGGGGCCCTCCCAGTCAGATCCTTCCTGCATGGTTGGAACATCAGTCCCAGCGCGCGCTGCCCCTGGGAGGACTGCGCTGGGGACGAGACGGTCACTCACCTCTTTGTGGGTTGTGGGTTTGCGAGGAGGGTGTGGTGAAAGATGCAAGGGTCCTTGTCACGGTTCATCCCCAGCAGCTGCGTAACAGAGGATTCTCTGATTTACAGGCTGTTCCTGGGGACACACACAGAGACGGACATCAATTGCTGCTGGAAGGTCATCAACTCGGTGAAAGATGCCCTTTAGGCTGCCCGAAACTTGTTGGTCTCCCAGCACTGTGAGATGTCCGTAGGGGAATGCTGCCGACTGGCACATTCCGGGCTGCAGGAGTACGTGCTGAGGGACCCACTGAAGCTGGGTGCAGCCAATACAAGGGCTTGGTGGGGAAGGACTACAATTTAGGGTTCTTCTGCTACAGGAGAGGGAGGGGTGGGGCCAGGCGAGGAAGCCCCATAAAGATTGTAAATATGGGATTGGGTATCACCCCAGGGAGCCACACGAGTGGCATCGGTGCTGTGGTTTGTGTAAAAAGTAACACTAATAATTGATCTGTACATGAATGTAAAGGTTTGCATTGTTTTATTATTGTTGTTTTATTATTGTATATAGTTTGTCTTTTATTATGAATAAAGTTTATTTTGGATAAAAAAAAATCAGGTCATTGTTTCCCAAACAGTCACAGTTCTCATTTCCTCAGGAGGTCTTCTCTAAATAGCCTCAAGCCCTATACTTCCCATCCCAAATCGACCTCCTTCTTCAGGATCAACAAGCAAGACTGTCCAAACGGACCTATTGTTTCAGCCTGCTCTTGCCTCACCATACCCATTTCTTCTTACCATAACTCTTTCTTTTCTTCCCTGCTCCAGTCCCTTCCCACTTATATTTGTGACTCCTCTGATGCTTCTGCCACTATGACAGTTTCCATTTCCTGGTCCCAACCAGCGTATCTTCACCACGATGTACAATCTCTCTATATCTCTATTCCACACCAGGATAATCTGAGGCCCAACCAGTTCCCTACACCAACACGCTCACTGGCCTGGCTGAACTCATTCCCACGTTGAACAACTTCTCCTTCAACTCCACTCAACTTCTGCAGTCCAAAGGTTTAGTTGTGGGAACTCATATTGGTCGAAGCTCTGCCCATTCCTTTGTGGGATACTTGGATCAGTCCTTCTTTTAGCCCTTCACTCTCCCTCAACATTGTTTCCACTACATTGATGATTGTATTGGTGCTGTTCTGTATGCACAGAACTTGAAAATTTCATTACTTTTCCTGCCAGTTTCCACCCTGTTCTCATTTTCACCTTGTTTATCTCTGGCTCTTCCCTTTTTCTGGATTTCTCCATTTCCATCACAGGGATAGGTTAGTGACCAATATCCATTACAAGTCCATAGAATCCCACAGCTACCTCAACTATACTTCCTCCTACCCTGTAAGGATTCCAGTCTATTTTCCAGTTCCTCCACCTCCATCAAATCTGCTCTGAGGATGAGACCTTCCATAGAGTTGTCTCTGAGATGTCTTCCCTTATCCATAACTGTAGCTCTACCATAATTGACAGAGCCCTCTCACCTATTTCCTCCTGTATCTGTACTCTCACCCCCTTTTCTCCTGGATTGAGCAAGTGTAGGGTTCCCCTGATCCTCACATTCTACCTTACCAGCCTCCATCTTCAGTAGATGATCCTCCACAATTTCTGCCAACACCAGATACATTTTCCCATTTCCTTGCTTTCAGCATTCCAGAGGGACTGTTCCCTTTGCAACTCCCACCTTCACTAACCACTCCCCATTCTCATGGCATTCTGCAGTGCAACCATGGGAGCTTTAACCTCCCTTCCCACTGCCCAGGGATCCAAGCAGTCGTTCCAGGCGAAGCCACATCCATCTGCATTTCTTCCAATGTGATGGAAGGTGTGGTCTCCTCTGCATGGGAGAAACCAACTGCAGATTGAATGACTGCTTTGTGAAGCATTTCTGTTCAGTCCACAGAAGCTTCTAGTGACCTAGCACTTCATCCACTCCCACTCTGACCTGTCTGACTGTGGCCTCCTGCAATGTTCCATGCAGGAACATCTTCTGTCTGGGACTTTATTCCTTAGAGTGCAGGAGACTGGGAGGTGATCTTATAGAGGTGTATAAAATCATGAGGGTCATAGATAGGGTGAATGCACTCAGCCTTTTTCCCAGGGTTGGGGAATCAAGAACTAGAGGGCATAGATTTAAGGTGAGAGGGGAGAGATTTAATAGGAACTTGAAGGGCAACTTTTTTGCACAGAAGGTGGTATCTATGTAGAATGAGCTGCCAGAGGAAGTGGTTGAGGCAAGTGGATTGGAAAGGTTTAGAAGGTTATGGGCCAAGCACTGGCAAATGGGACTAGCTTGGATGGTGCATCTTGGTAGGCATGGACCAGTTGGGCTGAAAGGCCTGTTTTCATGCTGTATAACTCTATGAGTCTATCTGGGCACCTATCAGGGTTCAAGATCAAATTCAATAACTTCAGATAACTTGCTTTCATTGTTTATCAGAATTGGCCAGTTTGTTTGTTTTCTCCCTTTCTGTAACTACCCTTATTAATCTATTAATCAGACAGCTCTGTAAACATCAGGATCACCTGAGCAACTCTGGCCTCATCCTATCAGAGTTATTCCTTCGTCCTATCCACCCCCCCCGCACCTTCTCTGCAGCTTAAAGCTACTTGTTTTCTCATTTACCAGTTCTGATGAAAGGTCTTTCACCTGAGACGTTAATCCTGTTTCTTATTCCACAGCTGCTGCCTGACCTGATGAGTGTTTCCAGCATTTCTGCTTTTATTTCAGTTTTCCAGCACCTGCAGCTTTTTCCCCCCACTTTGATTATAAACCACTCCTGATATTTAACTCCAGTAAAGCAGCAGATAAGCTTCAGATAAGGTGTGTGATAACTGGTCAATACAATACACTCTGTTTTCTAATTCTCCCCAAGACATCAGTGATTTTTCTTAAAAGGCCAAAGATTTTAAAAGAATTCATTCATCTTTCCAGAATAATGTTTATTTTTATATTTTCATTTTGGAGTTGGGCAACACATTTGCATCTAGCCTGTTGCTCACTTCTACCACTCTCTCTTCAGGTCAAACAGAGTGCAGGTAGAACAATAAATCTAAATAACATCTCATTCTATTTAACAGTGATTGCTAGTCCTTATGCGGACAGAGGCACCAATCCATAACTTAAATCAAAAACTTGTGAGCAATATGAGGGCATTATTCCACTTCCTGATATTTTCATTAATTCATTTATTTACGACTTTTATTTCTAATTTGGGAGATGCTTGCAATAGAATCATAGTGTCTGTGACTTATATAAAGAAGGAGCTTCACATTTCAAATAGAATCAATCCCTAAATTTAAAGCAGCTTGGTATTATTACTCATTCTTTCATCAAGGTTATCTTTGTTGCTATAAATATATGTTATAAATAATATATATAATATATGAAAAAGAGAGAATGATTCAATGTGCTGACAAATTTCATTTCATAGAACCAAGGAGCTCTTCACAAAAGCATAGTTTCACAGGGCACTGTTCATTATGAACAGAAAGTTAAAAATCTTGGACTTAACACACCAAACTACTAATGGAAGTTCTACATCTTCCGCCACTTTTCTGCAGTTCAGAACTTGCCCTTTACAATCAAAAGCACCGATCGGATAATTGGATTTCTACGCAAATTGAAAGCATCCAATTAGAAAAATCAGATTTTCTTTCATGAGCTACAACGTGAAGTGGTTGCAGGATGCAGTCCACAAAACATCCAGCAGAAAACAGTGGTGCAATTTAAAAAGAATAATCCAGTTTATAAATTTAAATCACTTCATATTGAAAGTGTGGCTATACTTGATTTTATTAATTTTTCTTTACATTTTAACAAGGTCACAGGATTACTTTTAAGGTAACCAGCACTGACTCATGCATCCTAACAAGGAAAGATATACCCACGCTTGCTGAGCACTAAATTATTGTTATTCTAACTAAGTGACAATTTGGAGTTTGGCAACTCCTTTAACTTGGGTTCTTGTCTTGGTATTATAGTGTGAGAATTCTACAAACTTTCCCTGAAGTACTTAAAGGTGTCATTATCAAAAATCTCAAAGGAATTACAAGTCTCACAGCAATTATGATCTGAGTTCTCCCTTGGATCAAGATCAGAGTCGTTTTTATATAATTAAATATAATTTTTACAGTAAAAGTTGACCTACACTATTCTGAAAGAAATCATATTTATACTTGTAAAGACACTGCCTAGGATAGAAATCCATCCTTGGTTGCTTAAGCTATACATGCATATTTAATTATAACTATGCGTTATCCCACCCTTCCAATATTCAACAACATTAGAGTACAGACACACATACCATTATATAAGCACATTTTGTATAAATGAACATGGATGAATTTTTACCATTTGACCTCTTCCTTAAGAAAAACAATATTGAAATTTGAATAGAAGAAAAGAATGACTTTGTACAATAGATGAGTCCTTAACTGGGAAAAGTTAATAGCAGACTGATTAACTGCATGTCATCAGTCATGCTCATGTGACAGCCGTAACCTTCAATTAAGGGTTTCAGAACAAACTGTAACTGTTGTGATGGATGTTGACACATTTTTCAACTACTGTACACCACTAAATTCATTAAAATTCAAAAATAATCAGGTACTTTGGCATGGTTATATCACTTACTTTACAGTACATTTATATACATCCATTCAATGCATTGTGATAGATCCAGACCAAGTTTGCTGATAGTTGCATTCATTTAACCTTGGAAGAGTTCAAATGTGTTCACTGGAAGTACAAGTCTGAGGAAAATAGTGTACTGTACATGTGTATTTTTTTAACTCTCTAAACATGTCACTTTTATTCGATAGTACACTTTTATTTTGGCCTTTTGGTGTTCCTACTGTTCTTGATTAAAGCAATTGAGTTTTGACCTTTGTAAAGTACTGGGAATGAATGATGAGAGACCATGGTATAACTTCCCCAGTCCCAGGGCTGAAATGGCAGGAACAGAGTGACGTCTGTTTAACAAGAGATTAGAGGTGATTTGTCTGCTTGACCCTCAGATTATACCTAAATGGGGACTGAGATTTGTATTACAGGCCTTTATAAATGCTGCATGAAATATGTATGGATTCAGGAAATGGAGGCTACCACCAAGAGATGAAGCAGTGCATCACATTATTTGATGGGTCATGATGTATAAGTGCTTCTGCATATGCGGCATGTGTGTGAAGAGAGCTGCTGTTTTAGAACTCTTGTCATAGGACATCGCTGCTGCATGGTTAACAGGTGGCAGCTGCCAGGCTCGGTTTCTATGTACACTACCCATAAGCAGATGCAGCAAAGATAGTAATCATTGAGGAAGCTGCCAAGGGAAGCTTACTGGTTGGTATGCTTTAGGTGGTACATGCCCCGCTCACCCCTCCCCCCCCCCCAAGGTAAATTACATTATGCTGCCAAGCAAACTGTTAACATATCAGCTGCTAGCCTCTGCACTTGGCAACTGGAGCAGTGCAATGATTTGGGGTTGCGTAGCGGTTGCTACCACAAAATAAAACAAGACGCTAGTCGAAGGATTGTCAAACAAGAACTGGTTTATTTTCCCACCTTGCGTGGGCCTTTTAAGGGAGACTGTTCCCGCCCAATGCAACCGGCAATGACGTACATACTATGTCATCAAGTCTTTCCCGCACGCGGGTTCTCCCCATCGCTCGGGAAAGATGAGGCCTGCTGCCATCTTGGGCCTCATCGCTCCGACGCCGCGCAACCCGACTGCCGAGCCAGTTCGCCTGACTGGATGGTGAGTCGCTACACAACCCCCCCCAGAACCGGCGATACAGTCCCCAAGGTCCGCGGGCTGTGCCAGCCGCCACTTAGGGGGTCGGCCTCTGCGTCGCTGAAACCTCGACCGGTTGTTGCAGATCTAAATGGGCTGGTTTGATGCGGTCCGTCGTGAAAACCTGTTCCCTGCCCCCAACGTCCAAAATAAAGGTGGATCCATTATTCCTTATGACTCAGAACGGTCCCTCATATGGTCGTTGCAACGGCACCCAAGGTGTGCCCCTGCAAATGAAAACAAACTTACAGTCTCGTAGTTCTTTGGGCTGGCAGGATGGGGCTTGACCGTGCCGCGAGGTGGGAATCGAGGCCAAGCTGCCAAGCTTCTCACGCAGTCTTTGTAGGACTGCTGGGGGTTGTTCCCCTTGGTCTCGAAGGGCAGGTATGAAATCCCCTAGGACAACTAGGGCGCCCCGTACACAAGCTCAGCTGACGAAGCGCGGAGGTCTTCTTTGGGGGCAGTGCATATGCCGAGCAGGACCCAAGGCAGCTCGTCCACCCAGTTAGGACCCTTCAGGCGGGCCATCTAGGCTGATTTCAGATGGCGGTGAAAACGTTCCACCAACCCGTTTCACTGAGGATGGTAGGCCGTGGTGGTGTGCAGCTGAGTCCCTAGCAGGTTCGCTAATGCAGCCCAGAGACTGGAAGTGAATTGGGTGCCTCTGTCTGAAGTGATGTGGGCCGGAACACCAAAACGTAAGACCCAAGTTGTGAGCAGCGCCCGGGTGCAGGAATCAGTTGTGATGTCAGTCGGGGAGCTGTTCGAGGAAGGCCTGTTCGAACATCAGGCATGGCTTCTGTCCCTCGGCCAATGCCAGCATCTCATTCATTAGGGCGGATGGGGATCTGTCCCCCAGGCCGTCCAGATGAAGCAGGTGGGTGGCGCGCTCACGACGGGAGAGGCCGAAGGTCTGAATCGAAAGGTCTTTGAAAGCCGGGTGCTTATCTTCCTCCGGAGGCGACTGGCGAAGTCTCCAACCTGGGAGGCTGTCTCTTGGTCCAGAGAGCTAACCACATGGTAGTACTTCGTGGAGTCGGAGGTGATCTGCCGAAGGTGGAATTGCGCTTCGGCCTGGTCAAACCAGACGCTGGGCCAAAGTGTCCAAAAGGTGGACAGCTTGAGGGCCACTGCGTTGGCTGCTGCGTTGTCATCCATTGCGTGGGTCCAAAATCCATTTGGACCGTCGGGGTCACCAATGTAGCGGTTGCTACCGCGAAATAAAACAAGACGCTAGTCGAAGGATTGTCAAACAAGAACTGGTTTATTTTCCCGCCTTGCGTGGGCCTTTTAAGGGAGACTGTTCCCGCCCAATGCAACCGGCAATGACGTACGTACTACGTCATCAAGTCTTTCCCGCGCGCGAGTTCTCCCCGTCACTCAGGAAAGACGAGGCCCGCCGCCATCTTGGGCCTCGTCGCTCTGACGCCGCGCGACCCGACTGCCGAGCCGGTTCGCCTGACTGGACGGTGAGTCGCTACAGTTGCCATTTTATTCTGAGTTTGTCGGTACACTGACTGGTCCATCACTCGTTAACAAATGTTCCGTGCATCTGCAGCCAGAATATTGACCAACAACACTGATAATGCTTCCTGAATTATGTAGCGGAAGCATACAAAGGTACAAGTCAAAACAAACTGAGATCAAAATGTTCTTTGCTATGATTTGACCATACCTTAATTACTGTACCTATTTATGGTCACTGAGAAACAAGGGAAATATTCAAGCACTGGAGGCAGTAAAATAAAACCATGAAGGGTCTTTAGTTATCAGGAAAGACTAGAGATTGCTAGGTTATTCACACTGCAATGGAGGCTGCTAAGAGGCCACTTGATAAGGACATATGAGATCATTAAGGCTTATCTTGAAAACAGTTTAAATTTAATGGGGTATAATAAGGTCACGCAGGCTTATACAAGTAAAAAATCCCTTTAATGTTGATATCAGAAAGGCTTTCCTCATCCCAAGTGATCAATTTATGGAATGGTCTGCTGAAAAAATGGTGGAAGCCAAGTCCCTGGAATCATTTCAGAAATAATTTTAAACTATACATAAGATCTCTCCAGACAGGTGAACTACCAAAAACCAAACAGGCATCTTGTCCATAAATATCCTATGACCTCCAAAAAAAATTAAAACCTTGTCGAATGAATGATACCTGTTAGGGTTGTGTTGCAGATTTCTGATGCAGAATCTACAAAACCAACCCCACACGATAGCTGTGCCATAACCTTCATCATGGTCAGTGGCATTCAGTTATATATGTCCAGTCTGGCTTGAATGCCTACTGATATTCTCAGCATGTCTGCCTTAACTGTTGACCATATGATATTAAGGGCAGATGTCTTCACAACAAACATCAAGTTTAGGATAGCAAAGTTTGTCAAACTTATTTCATTCCACGTAGTTTCCAGTTAAATACTGGCATTTCCCTGTTGATCCTCACCAATTTTTATAGATGCACCAGAGAAAGCATCCTATCCAGATGTATCACAGCTTGGTTTGGCAACTGCTCTGCACAAGATCACAAGAAACTGCAGAGAGTTGTGGACACAGCTCAGCACATCATGGAAACCAGCTTCCCTTCCACAGACTCTGTCTACACTTCTCGCTACCTCGGTAAAGCAGCCAGCATAATCAAAGACCCCACCCACCGCAGACATTCTCTCTTCTTCCCCCTCCTATTGGGCAGAAGATACCAAAGCCTGTAAGCACGTACCACCAGGCTCGAGGGCAGCTTCTATCCCGCTGTTATTAGACTATTGAACGGTTCCCGAGTGCGATAAGATGGACTCTTGACCTCACAATCTACCTCGTCATGGCCTTACACTTTATTGTCTGCCTGTACTGCACTTTCTCTGTAACTGTAACACAATATTCTGCATTCTGTTACTGCTTTTCCCTTGTATTACCTCAATGTATTGACATGATGAAATGATCTGTATGGATAGCCTGCAAAGCAAACATTTTCACTGTACTTCAGTACATGTGACAATAATAAACCAATTACCAATATTGTGCAAAAGCTGAAGTTCTATCAGCACTGACGTTATGTGAGACACCTTGCAGACTCTGCCCTCCTCATGGACCTTCTAGTGTACTGTGGCAGTGATACCAGGAAGGGGGATTCCATGATACTCCCAGTCTCAAAGGGAGAATCAGAATCAGAATCAGAATCAGAATCAGAATCAGAATGAGGTTTATTATCACTGACACATGTTGTGAAATTTGTTGTTTTGCAGCAGCAGTACAGTGCAAGACATAAAAATTACTGTAAATAACAAAAATAAATAAATAGTGCAAAAGATGAATAATGAGGTAGTGTTCATGGACCATTGAGAAATCTGATGGCGGAGGGGAAGAAGTTGTTCCTGAAACATTGTATGTGGGTCTTCAGGCTCCTGTACCTCCTCTCCAATGGTACAGTCCCGGACGGTGAGAGTCCTTAATGATGGATGCCGTCTTCTTGAGGCACCACCTCTTGAAGATGTCCTTGAGGGCGGGGAAGATTGTGCCCGTGACGGAGCTGGCTGAATCTACAACCTCTGCAGCCTCTTTCAACCCTATGCATTAGAGCCTCCGTACCAGGTGGTGATGCAACCAGTCAGAATGCACTCCATCGTACATCTGTAGAAATTTGCAAGAGCCTTTGGTGATATACCAAATCTCAAACTCCTAATGAAGAAGAGCCGCTGGCGTGCCTTCTTCTTGATTGCATCAATGTGTTGGACCCAAGACAGATCCTCTGAGATGTTGACGCTCAGGAACTTGAAGCTGCTCACCCTTTTCAATGCTGACCCCTCCACAAAGACTGGTGTGTGTTCTCCCGACCTCCCCTTCCTGAAGTCAGCAATCAATTCCTTGGTCTTGATGATATTGAGTGCAAGGTTGTTGTTGTGACACCACTCAACCAGCCTATCTATCTCATTCCTGTACGCTTCCTCATCATCATCTGAGATTCTGCCAACAACAATGGTGTCACTGGCAAATTTATAGATGAGGTTTGAGCTGTGCCGAGACACACAGTCATGAGTGTAGAGAGAGTAGAGCAGTGGGCCAAGCACACATCCTTGAGGTGCGCCTGCGTTGATTGTCAGTGAAGAGGAGATGTTACTACCAATCCACACTGATTGTGGTCTCCTGATAAGGAAGTTGAGGATCCAGTCACAAAGGGAGGTACAGAAGCCCGGGTGTGAAGCTTGTATATTAGTACTGAGGTGATAATGGTGATGGTGAAGCAATCAAGAAGGGACTGCAACAGTCCGGTTGATAATTTGAAGCATGTACTCGCTGAGAAAATAGCCTGTGTTGAAAGTGTAGGATCAGAAAATCACAGAATGATTTTTCTGTTTCCCTCATTCCCAAAATTCTGTTGCTGTCTATTATGGAAACACAGGAATATTACATTAAATATAATCTGGAAAAGAATCCAATCATTGCTTCTAATCCATTGAATTGAGATTTAGACTAGCTTCTTATTAATAGCTGTTTATATTAGGCTGAGGCATCACTAGGCAACACTTGCTCCCAAACACTGAAAATGTAAGTGGGCCTACTGAACATCTTTTTGTCATGCTGTGTATGTCCATGATTAGGCTCCAGCACAGAACGAGCAGGCATGAATACTGTGATGAATAGCCCATAAGGAGATCACTGTGGGAGACATTTACCATGGGGAATAGACAGTAGCACTTAGTCTCCAGTTGGCCAAACACTGCTAGTGATACCAGCATCATACCCATCAGGAATACAACTGTGTCAGCAACCATCCCTTGAAACAGTCTGACCATGCAATTATAACTGGCAAGCGAGCCTTTATTAAATAAAAGCTTTAAAAATTGATGAGCAAAACATTGTTTTAATTATTTTTTAATTATGGTAGTTCTAAATATATGATGGAGATGAAATTTTTGGACAGTTACTTGAGAATAGGGGATTACTGGATGTTATCCGAAGCAACTCATTTACCCATTAAAATGAGCAGTCAACACTTTGATGTCAGCTGTTCTTTATGCAGCAATTTCTCTTTTAAAGATACTGGTGCCTTGATGCAACATTTTGCTGATACCAAAGACAAGAAACAGCACAAAACTAACAATAATTGTGCAAGCTGAGGAGTGGTTATATGCCTGAAATGTTAACCAATTCTTTTCTTTGCAAATGTGTTGTGACTTGCTTTATGACTCCAGCATTTTGCATTTTGAGTTTAGATTTCCACCACAATAGAATTTTTGTGTAATAATAATTTAACACCAACAAACATTCATAAGGATTCCTGGGATTGCTCTTGTTCATTATTCATGCCATAAGAACCAGAAATGATGTACATTTTCCAATGTTATAGAAAGAACCTTAATCTGGACATGCCCTGTTCTATAGTGAATATAAAAATGAAAAGTAACACTTTGTGCACACAATGGAAAAATGTTTAACCATTAAGAGCTCTCAGCTTAGCAAAGAAAATATGCCACAATGGTGCCAGCACATAGAGCTGCTGCCACACAGCTTCAGCAGCTTGGGTTCAGTTCTGACCTTGGATGCTGACTATGTGGTGCTTGCATATTCTTCTGTGACTGCTTGGATTTCCTCTCTCCAGCCTCTTCCTTTGTACCAAAAGTGTGCCAGTAGGTTATTTTGCTACTGTAAATTGCCCCTAATGAAGGTTGCTGGCAGGGGAATCAGGGGAAAGTTGATGAGCATGTGAGAGAGAACAGGTTATAGGGAAGTAAGACTGACAGGCGTCCTCCGAGAATTAGCATAAAGCTGATCAACTGACTGGTCTCCTTCTATGTCAGAAACCTCAAAATTGTCATGTATAAGACAATGTATAAGATAATATTGTTTCTATTAAAAGTTAATGTCCATCCTTGTGAATCCCTTGTGAAGAAACAGCTTAACACATATACTGCACTAAACAATGGTGAAATGTAGATGTTGAGCTGTCTTTTAGTGACCCATTTTGCCCAGTGTTGACAGCCCATCTCCAGCTATATCACATGGCTTACTAGGCATCACATGGGACACCCACTCTGTCCTTATTCGCAAAAAAAATGCAAGATAATAGCCATGCCACTAGACTAGTGGGCACAAGGTAAAATGTTAGGTTTATTTACAGATTATTTAACATAAGTTAAATAATATAGAAAGAAATCTAAAAGAAAATGCCAGATATCCTCAATAGCTCAGGCACTATCCATGGAGACAGGAGAGTTAACATTTCAGGTTGTAGGCCTTTCATCAGAATTAGCGAAATTAGAAATGCAGCAGGTTTTATGCAAGTAGAGAAGGATGGAAGGACAGAACGAAAGAAAGAGTGGATCTCTGATAGAGTTAAAGATGGAAGCAATTGAAAAACCAAATGTGGATGGTAATGAGACAAGAAGTAAAAATTGTGTCTCAAGGAATTGTAAATGGCAAAAAGCAGACAATTACCAAACCATCTGTCCAGAGCAATGGAAGCAATGGTTATGATTTGAAATTCTCTTACTCAACATTTAGTTCAAAAGGTGGTAAGATGTTTTAATTGAAAGATGAGGACCCAGAAATGTTGTCACAGTGTGCGACATTTATGTGTGCTAAACCATGCATTATCAACAAAATAAATTATTAAGAAAAATCATGGACTTACTGCAAGGTCCATAAGATCCATAAATTTCTTTCCAGGCCCTGCATGAATCCTGTGCATGAACACATAGAGACACCTAGATATTCACAGTGGTGTCCAAAGGTGTGCAATGCATGTAACTGGAAGCCACTTCTGCGATTTTCAACTGACCACTCAAATAGATGCAGGGCTTCATACCACATCAGTTTTTTTTGCATAGGAGAGTTGAGGCTCTGGGTAGTGGAAAGGAAGGAGATGAAAGGTCAGGTGTTATATCTTCTGCACTTGCAAGGTGTCATGTATGAGGGAGAGGATATTGGTGATGATTGAGGATTTATCCAATGTGTCAAAGAAAGAACACTCTTTTTGGAATGGGAAGGGGAAGGTGTGTCTGATGATGATATTGTGTAAAAGGTGGCAAGGTTACCAAAAGGTGATCTGTTGAAATGGTGGAATTTAATTGTACCTCCTGAAAAGGAGAGAAAGCAATGCGACCAGAATTGTAGGAAAAGGAATGGGCACTGTGAAGTGCCCTACCAAGTGCAGTGGAAGGAAATCTTCAGTAGGGGGAAACAGAAGTCAAACCAAAACCACTGGCGTGGAAAGTAGCAACAGCACAGCAGGTGTTGCACTAATGTACAAACCTGAGGCAGTGGAACTGAGAATTTACAGGAGGCAGCATGGGAGAATTATACGAAGCAGGTTGTGTAATTAGTACCTTTCAGGAGCTCAGATGCCCACACCTTTGGATTTGGAGGGCCAATTTCAGTTTGGAGCAGAAGACCATATTGTTGCCAAAACTTCTATGCACAGGTCATGGGGCGAGTCCAGATCTAATGTTAGGTAAATGGTTCTGCCCTAACTAGGCCTCTGTCAGAAGGTCTGAAGCATCCATCTTCTTCCAGGTTGGCACCTTCTTCAACAGTTCATTACAGCTAATGCACCTCACTGCTGATGTCAACTGCCTCCCAATTTCCACACCACTCTGCCCCACCACACAATCCTCTCCTCATTTTACATTGTCTGTAATCTCCCTAAAGACCAGAGGTTGCAGAGGAGGTGTCTAGTCCACCACAAGCCATGCGTTGAAGTTTGTAAACAATAGAGCATTGGAGGCTCTTCAGCAAGCCAAACCAAGGGTTTCCATGTGCTAACTGTGCACCATCGGCTTTATTTTGGGCATCCCTGTTGCAAAGGAGTAATAAAAATATCCTTGGCATGGTACAATAATCACCATTTTAGAAAACAGCCAGAGTACCTTCAACAACAGGAGAATCTAAAAAGATAAAGCAAAATAATTTATACAGGGCAACAGAAGAGTGCATGAAGGAAGGAAGAAAGATATTGAAACTGCTCTTTTAGTTTAATTGGTCATAAATATCTCCACAATTATAAAAAATAATACAGAGCATGTACACAATAGTATGTACTACACTGTAATTATCCAGGCCAGCTGATAATTAATTAGCCACAGTTATTACATTGTTCTAACAGCTAAGTTTCAATGGATTGCACTCTGCTTGAAGCGATCAGTAGAGGTGTTAGCAGATCAACCCTTGTCCTGTTTTTCTGGTTCTTCTTATCTCCGACGAGAAATTAATTTTCAGCCATGAATACATTAACTTTATTGTTCATGTTTCAGTGTACATTTCCAATTACCTTGCTGACATACATCTTCTGGCACCTTGACCTAATCTCCATAGAGTGACAACACCACAAAAATAGAATAAAGCAGCAGATCCGAGTCAGATGAGACTTGCACATTCTGCTACTTCTACACAATACTTGGATCAGGATGCAGAATACCCCAAACTCTTTACATATTCCTCACTCGGTCATGTGCAGAATTTAAATCTGCTGTCCTTTGGAGGGTATGGATGCACATGCAGAAGGAAGAACTGTGTGCATGTGTTTGTTTATTTATTTTAGAATGATTACTAGGATCCCTTGTCCTGCTTGTCCTCCTCCCCCCTCCCCCCATCACCCTTGCTCATGCCCCTGAGTATAGAATATATGGGCATAGAATATTATCAGTGACACAAGGGGGTGGGGGTGGGGGTGACGCTATTAAAGATGACATTGTGTTTGGTCATTCTGTACAGTGGAAAGCTCTTCCAAAAGAATACATCTGTGCACCTTCCACAGTGAAATCCCATTATAAGATTAAGACAAGATACCTTTATTAGTCGCATGTACATCGAAACACACAGTGAAATGCATCTTTTGCGTCCAGTGTTCTGGAGGCAGCCCACAAGTGTCGCCATGCTTCTGGCGCCAACAGAACATACTCACAATTTTCTAACCTGTACGTCTTTCGAATGTGGGAGGAAACCGGAGCACCCGGAGGAAACCCACACAGACACAGGGAGAATGTACAAACTCCTTACAGACAGCAGCTGGAATTGAACCCGGGTCGCTGGCGCTGTAAAGCGTTACGCTAACTGCTACACTACCGCGCCTTTAGACTCAGTCCTAGTCTACTGCTTGTTTGTTAAATGTCATTCAAGAGCGTAAGAACTTTAATGATTACAGTCAACTGTCTGGAAATTGGTTTTCATCTTCCTTTTTGACTCACCCTATCATATACCTCTCAAATAAATTGGTCAAAAGCAAGCGTGCAACATTGTTAGGGTGTTTTACATCCAGAAGCGCTAAAATGCAACCAGCTCAGTTCCCAATGGGATCACACTCAGTTCAGCTCAGCTGCTGACAATGCAGCAATCAAAGTAGGGCATTGGTCCATGAAGGCACACACCACAGCCCAGTAATGACACCAATGGCTGACCTGGACAGGAAGGAGATTGCCAGGAAGAGGAAGGCAGCTCCCAGCCTAGCAAGAACATCACAATATTGAGCACAAGGAGATATAGCAGATGGAAGAGCAACAGGGAAGAGGATGATGTGGATGCTATTAACAATGATGAGCACAGGGAGTCATTGTGTCTGACACCGCACAGCAGCACCTCAGAGACTAACATGTGAAAAACAGAGACTTCTGGCACTTCATAGGCTACAATCTGGCAGCAGGAATCTGGTGAGCAGACTCTCAGAGTTGAGTGGGTCCACACATACATACTGCCTCAGAGGACTCAGATGGTGACCACGATTCAGGTGCTTTCAGGACAAGGTTGATGCAGATGCTCAACGGGATGGTTAGCGCTTTGTCAGGCTTGCCTGGCCAAATATAGGAGATATCAAGACTATGGGTCCATCTCCAAGCTCTCACAGGGGGTTGTGTGAATCCAGGAAACCACAACCTCCACTCTGGGAGCACAGGCAGAGGCCACACGGTCCACCTGCTTCTATGCAGTCTCATCATTATCCAGCTGGGGATCTGATCTCTGCTACATTACAGCAGTTTAAAGCTCCTTAGGAACAGCAGGGTGCAGCTGATGTCCTCATAAAAAAATTAATAGGGCTGGAAGCTGATAAATCCCCAGGGTCTGATAATCTGCATGCCAAAGTACTAAATATATATATATCAATAAAATGTGATGATATCCATTTTGTTGGAAAATCGGAAAGGCAGAGTGTTATTTAAGCAGTAAAAGACTAGAAAATGTTGATATACAAAAGAATCTTGATGTCCTTGTACAGCAGTCACTGAAACCAAAGACGTACGTAGATGCAACAAGCAGCTAAGATGGCAAGTAGTATGTTGAATTCTTTGCCAGAGGTTCTGAGTATGGGAGTAAGAAAGTCTTACAACAAGCATATAGGGCTTGGTGAGACAACATCGGGAGTATTCTGCAGTTTTGGTCTCCTTACCCAAGGAAGGGTACAGTATATTTGCTTGCCACATAGCGAGCGCAACAGAGGTTCATCAGACTGATTACTGGGATAGTGAGACTATCATATCACTGTCATACTAAAAGAGATAGCTATGGAAATAGTGGAATCATTGATAACTACCTTGCAAAATTTGATAAATGATGGAATAGTTCCTGCAGATTGGAGGGTGGCAAAGGTAATCCCACTACTTATAAAAGGAGAGAAAGGGAAAACAGGGAACTAGAAAATGATTGGCTTAAAAATGCCAGAGACCATTATACAGGATATAATAACAGGACACTCAGAAAACCTCATTGGGATTAGACAAAATGTCAACATGCGTTTGTGAAAAGGAATCACGTTTGACAAACCTTCTGGAGTTTTTTTGTGGTTGTGACTGGTGGCATAAATAAGGGGAAACCAGTGGGTGTGGTGTATTTGGAGTTTCAGAAAGCTTTTGATAAAGTACCACAGAGGTGAGTGTCCACAACTAAAGCATGTGGGATTGAGGGTAATATATAAATTGATTGAAAATAGGTTGACAGGTAGGAAACAGAGAGGAATAATGGATCTTTTCTGGGTGTCAGTCAATGACTAGTCTAGTTCTACAGTGAACATTGCTTAGGCCGCAGCTATTCAGAGTATATGTCAATAATTTCCATGTTTGCCAATGGCACAAAACTAGGTGGATTGGGAATTAGAAGGAGGATGTAGACAAGCTTCAAGGTGACGTAGACAAATTGAGTGAGTGAGTAAATACACAGCAGATGCAGTCTAACGTGGATAAATGTGAAGTTATCCACTTTGGTAAGAAAAATAGAAAGTCAGAGTATTATTTAAATGGTGAAAGATTGGAAAATAATGATACACAAAGGAATCTGTGTGTCCTTGTACAACAGTCACTGAAAGGGAAAATGCAGGCGCAGCAAGCAGTTAAGAATACAAATGGTATGTTGTCCACATTGCAAGAGGTTTTGAGTACAGGAGCAAGAATATCTTACTGCAATCATACAGGGCCTTGCTGAGACTTTACCTGGAGTACTCTGTGCAATTTTGGCCTCCTTACCGAAGAAAGGATACTGTATACTTCTCATTAAGACTGTGCAACAGAGGTTCACCAGACTGATTGTTGGCATGGCACAGCAGTCATATGAGAAGACATTGGATCAATCAGGCCTGTATTCACTCGAGTTTGGAAGAATAAGAGGAAATGTACAAAATTCAGATAAGGCTCGACAGGCTGGATTGCAGGGACGACGTTTCCCCAGCTGGGGTGTCTAGAATCAGGGATCACACTCTCAGGAAACAGGACAAGACACTTAGGACTTGAGCTGAGGAGAAATTCCTTCACCCGGAAGTTGGTGAGCCTGTCAAATTCACCACCACAGATTGTTGTGGAGGCCGAGTCGTTGAATATATCTAAGGAGATAGGTAGATTTCCAGACACAAAAGATAGTAAGGGGTAAGGGGAGAGAGTGGAAATAAGGTATTGAAAAAGAGAATTAGGTATGGTTATGTTGAATGTCAGAGTAGGCTCAAGGGAAAAATGGCCAACTCCTATTTCTATATTTTTTACTATGTTTCTATGTCATTCATGAGCAGATCATTCTCCTACTCAAGCACAGAAATGCACTCAGGGATTCATCTTCTTCTACCTGTGCAGTGACATATGAGCCCTCCTTATACACCCCTTCAACATGAGCCAAATCCCACTCAGACTACACAGATAGCTGACTCCAAGGGGAGGAGAAAAGATGGTAGGGCAGGGCATGTGATTTGAGGTCTGTCAGCCAAGTCATCCTCAGGTCTGATTGTTGCACTATTCTCAACCAGTCATCTCAAAGATTGTGCACCCTGCACAAAGACAGCAAATCACCTCCCACTGCAGCCTACAGACAGTGTGCTCATCCCTGACCCACAAGCAGCCTTCCCAGACTGCTCATTAAATTGACCAGCAGTCTGCAGGTGGTCCACCAAAGGCAAGAGCTTCCCATGGGACATCAAGGACATCTGTGCAGACACAAAACAAAAAGTGAGCAGCCATTCAGCAGCTAGAGTGTACACCGCAATGTAGCCTTAGATCATCAAAATCCATCTGCTAGGTGATCAAAAGGATGTATAGCTTAAGAGATAACATAATATGCATTATTTGATTTCATGTTGTTGCAAACGATTTTCAAGAAATAAGCAATGATCAAATGTGTTCTCATTTAGCACACATAATATCTTACAATGTGCATAGAGAAGTCACAGAGGGTCTGGCAACTACTGGCAAAGTCCATTACATCTCTCTAAGGTTGTCAGTGTCATGTATTCCAGGTCAACAGAACCGAGGAAATCTTCAATTGCTGCTGGACAGTGAAGAATGGCTTTCAAACACAAAGGATTATCTCACCAGCACTGCACAAGACACTGCACAATAATTCAGTGATGCCAGAGCTGCCATGTTATTTAGCATTGAATGAGTCTGGCCTCCAGTGTGAAGTTGATTCCTATCTCAGGATTCTTCTCCCCACTTGGTCTATTTCCCCCATGCCCAAAAGGTCTACTCCTGAGGGAGGAACTCCTATGAGGGGCAGAAAGACATGAGCAAGGTTACATGGTGAGATGAACCATCTGCTGTCCATTTTCTTGGCGCCTACCTTAACATGCAGGATTAAAAGTGACAGGAACAACTGAGACAGTATTAGACTGAAGTGAATGCTTGAGCAGGATAGTGTGACAGTACAGAGATCACATCTAATTGTTGTGAACAGACTGAATCTTGGAGGTTTTACCACTGGGACTTCATCAGTTCTTCCTCACGGTACATCTTGAAATAGTAAATTGATTCAATGGACGAAAATGAAACCCACTTGCAGTTCCATGGGAGACTGCTAAATAAATGTGGATTTCATTAACTTGAAGAGTGAGGCCCTCAATGCATCTATCTTTTGCACATCAACCCAAATAATTTATCATGTTGTGCATCACTCTCAGTTACATCAGCTGCAGTGGTGAGTATCCACCACAGATGATGATCAGCAAATCAAAGCATAAAAGCTCTCAACCCGGAGGAGCTTCACACTTGAACATCTGCAGAGTGGAGTTCCTCTGAGAAAGGTGTATTTAATGCTGAGGTCAAAGTGCTTAAAGCAATGTGCCATTCATCAGGAAATACAGAGATGTTGCAGCAAGCCACTGAAGTAAGTGGAGCAGGGATCATTCAGTGAAGTGTTGTAAGTAGTACAGGTAAAGCAGATTGTGGGAGACATTGGGGCTCTCTGTTTGTTGGTGTTCTGTGGTGGTGGTGGTGAATGAAGTATTGAGAGGATCACTTGCTTTCCCATGTGGACAATGCTAGCGCAAGGTGTTCAGGAGAAGCACCTCTCTACAAAGGAATCCCTCACTGCCTGTCTGAACATTGCCTCCCTCCAACACTCAGCTAGAGGAGAGAGCTGCTGGTGATGAGGAGGAATGTTTGCCACGGAGCCTTCATCCCCTTCTGCTCCTCTTCATCTGCTGGGTTTCCACATGTGCTCCCTGGCCCTCTGGTACTGGCCTCTGTCTTCTGTTTGCCAGCACAACACAATGAAGTCCCCACTGCTGTTGGGTGTGTACTGCAGGATCTGATCTTCAGAAGGCCAACAGCAATCCCCATTGCTTTCCTTTTACCTACATGGCTGACACTCGACTGGTGTGGTTGGAGTGTGAGCAGGAGTCAGAAGCCACAGAAGCAGAAGGTAGTTCTTCTCCTCCAAGATCCAGCCCCCAGGGCAGTGCTGGCTGCTGAAGCTGTCAGGCAGTGGAGACCCCCTCATGGCAGCTGTCAGGAAACATGGGACATCATAAAAGTCTTCTCATGATCCTTGATGATTTGGATATCCAGTGAGTGAAAACTCTTCCTATCAGTGAAGAGAACCAGGTTATTGAAGGGAGCTGTAACGAGTATAGTCAATGTCTGCCTGCTCTTATGGGTAGCCAGAGATTCTGATAAATCCCAGTGCCAGAAGTGCCTCCTACTCTTCACTGAAATCAAAGTCAGTGAACTTATTCCTCCCTGATACAGCCTGGGTAACCTCTCCACTGCTGAAGAGAACAGAGAAAATGAAGAGTTTGGCAGATCAGTGGAGGCTGCCAGGAATTTGAGAGTCACCTCCACAAACAGAGCAGTGAAGGTACAAGAGCATGGGTGAATGTTGTCCTGCAGACTACCAAATTCATCTCATCACAGCCTTAGAAAAGCTGAGCCTGTGAAGACATTGCTCATCAGTGAAGTCCAGGTACAGTTGGTGACTCAGAAGACTTTTTGTGCAAAGGGTCTGCACAGCTGGATACTTCTGTGCCTTTAGCCCTGTGATCCATGACCTGCTTTGGGTTTCTGGCCTTGCCTGTCCTGAAGTCTCCAATATGGGAGTGCTGTCAGTGATGTTACCGCTGAGGTACCCACTGAATGAACAGCTCAGCGGTTACATGCTGCAACAGGCATCCTCTGGAAGTTTCTGCCTCGTCTGTGGATTCTGGGAGGCGTATGGGCAGTTTGCAGTTAGTTCGGCAACTTCCCAGACAGGTTTCCCAATGTCATCAAAGGGCCCCTTTGAACTGGGAGTAAGGCAAGTACATACTGTCCCATGGAGGCCATCACCTGGAACTTTATGCTTTGATTTAAGATGCTACAGATTGAAACATGCAGTGAATGACAACTGATGCTAACAGTTGCCCATTTAGCACCCAGGTGAGCTCACTAAGGGCACAATGGGAATCAAGCTAAGCAAAATGGGAAAGATTGTTTAAGCCTTCGTGGATTGTGACTGGAACGTCTTGTCTAATTTCATGATTGAAATTGTGAATGAAGAATGAAGGTCCATGCTAGCCAAGTAACTTATAGCCCACAGCCAGGTGTAGGACCTGTACACAGCTTTTGGATGAGCAACCAATAGTAAACTGTATATATTTTGTCTGGGGGAGTGCTGGGGTGGGGGGTGGTGGTTGACGCAAATGCATTCCTAAAGATTGAATTGATAATCACATGGAAGTGGCTAAAAGTGCAATGCCCACAGCAATAAAATAATTAGCAGAAATTAAAAAGGTTCTGGTGCATACTGTTATCACTCAATGTACCTTTGTTTACTATGTTTTATTGGTGGTATGTCGGGGACAGGAAGAGTGAAAACGGAGACGAATAAAACCCTGATTCTGCACTGCTGTGGTTACATACTCATCTATATGTGTACAAGTGTATGTGCCTTATATGAGTGAGTGAGAGAGAGAGAGAGTGTGTGTGCATGCACGCACGCAGGTAATCAAAGCAAACAGAACATGATATCCACTTTCATTCATCTCAAATCAAATACATATTAATTTGTATATAGTTCTGCTAGTTTTTTTTGCTTGAGGATTATAAGATATTCATTTTTCTACACATATTACATCTAGATGTAATCTAGCTCTCCAGTAGAAATTTACTTTATCTTCATTACAAAAATGTGTCAAAAGGTTTTTGGGCACTCTGCTGAGACAACAGTTGAAAGACTTTCTCCGGAAGCACTGCCTACAAAATCTGTAAAAATAAGCATTCGCTAAGCTCTTGAAAGATGCTGTCGAGCATGACAGGCAGTGAAATATTAGTGAATCAAGGAGCTTGAGAGAAGCCTGGACTGTTGGTAATATGCTGCTTAAAGCTGCATGTGGTGGCTGGATTGCGAATACCATGAGTCATGATATTGACCACACTAATCATGACAGACAAGTGAAAGATTTTGATAAGAAATGCCAGAGTCTTTCTCCTTCCACAGCCAATTATCCTGTTAGCTTCTCGCATGAAGGGACTTATAAGTTTTTGCACAATGGCCTAATTTACATAATCTCTCTGGACACTACTGATATAAATCTGTCAAATGATGATGTCACGAGAATAGCAAAAAAGTAATTATCACAGGAATGCATTGAGCTCTCAATTTCATCAATTAGAGTGATATTAATGTGGGTTTTGAAGAACAACTTTGCCCTACAAGTTTTCCAGGCTTCCTGGAGGTTGCCAGTGAAATCAATGTGAGAACTTAAGAGCAATTGAGTAGCCATGGGCATAAGAGGAGTGCTGATCCCAGGCAACTGGGGGCACCCAAGATCAAAGCCATCATGTTCGTGGATGACATTGCTGTCTTCTGCTTGGACCCACTGTAGGTCCGAAGACTCACAAACATCTGCATCCAGTTTGACTGGCCTCTGAGGCCAGAGTCAATCACAGCAAAAGCGAGGTCATGCTCCTTCGTAACTTGTCTGACTGATCCTCGGATCCTCATGCTGGGCTTCTGGTTCAGAGGATCAGGGCATGCAGCGAGGACTGGCCAGACTGAATGGCCTAGGCAAGGCAGAAAATGTAAATGTGGGAACAGTTGGTGGAATAGAAATGCCCCTCCATATTCCCATACTAGAGGCCTCAGCTGGTTTATATATATAAAAATATAAACCAGAGGCTCCTGATGCCACCGAGCATGACTGGAGTTTGTGTTTCAGAGACTAATTCTGGTGGGGTAACTCATGAACCAACAACCAGGGCTGGTTGTTAAGTGTGCTCTTGGTGTTGCTGTATACTGTGCAGGCATGGTCCATTAACCACTCCTGCACAGCGGCTGACACGTGAACCCCTTCACTTCATCCAAAATGGATCGTGTTCATAGTGACAAGATGTACAAGTTTCCAAACAATGAAGGGGAAATATACCCAATGTAGCCTTCATCCTGATGGTCGCCTTTGCGCGTGGGTGCATGAAGTTGTGTGTGGTGCTGGAGTATGCAAACACCAAGTGTCATTACATGCTGAGGTTCCCCCTGTTTCTGGTGTTGCGAAGGATGAACCTGGACTCATTACTGCTTAATGTTCCATTCAGTTAGACACAGCTGCACTGCCTGTCCCTATTGTGCTATTCATTCAGGTTCCACCAGTTCATCCATCTGACAACCACGTGCAAAAGCCACTGTTGCAACCCATTCCTGGTCCAACAGTGCCAAAGGACTGATCCAAAAACCAAACCTTTTGCTCAACGTCGATTCAGGTCTTCCCATTCATCAGCACTCAACTGAAAAGGCTACTTGCTCGCTGCTTTCAATGGAGCTGAGTGTTCAATATCCACAATGTCTTTATTTGCAGATGACACAAAATCTGGCAGTGTTGTGGACTGCAAAGTGAGTGGTGATAGGTTGAAACAACATATAAACGGGCTGCTGGAATGGGCGGATATATGTATGGCAGATGAAGTTTAGATGGAGAAATGTGAAGTGAAGCATCTTGGTAGAAAGAATGAAGAGAGGCAACATAGAATAAAGGATACAATTCTAAAGAAGGTGCAGGAACAGAGGGTATGAGGACCTCAGGGTATGTGTGCACTAGTCATTGAAAGTGGCAGGGCAGGTTAAGAAAGCGACTAATAAAGCACACATAATTTTGGTCTTTCTAAACAGAGGCACAGAGTATAAAAGCAGGGAAGTTATGCTAAACGAAGCAGTTATGCTAAATCTTTCTAAGCTGTTGGTCTTGCCTTAGCTTGAACACTGTGTCCAATTCTGGTCATCACATTGTAAGAAGGATGTGAAGGCAACAGAAAGGTTCAAGAAAAGATTTACAAGATTTTGTTGCAGCACATCCTCACCACTGTGGACGGTAGCTGCTGCTGGAGGACGAAGGCACGAAGACCCAGAGCCTGAGACCACGAGGCAGAGCTTAGAGAGCAACAGGAACATGAGAACCAGAAGGACACAGGAGGCTACCAGTGACATACCCCTGCTCAGCATCCACAGCCCTTATCACACAATCAAGCACAGGAGGCAAGCATTAACTGCTGGCAACACAAGGGAGTCCCAAGCAGAGAGAATTTTTTTTTAAGTACCCTGCATTATAAAATTCCACAATACAAACAAATCCACACTACAACCCGTAATGCCAGCATAGTACACCAGGTGCAAAAATGATGCATTAAATCAGCTCAAATGTCATTTTTCAAGTCCACCTACACTGCTTGTAATACATGAATGAACCCCTGCGCCTATTACTTAAATAGCTTGTTACAACAGCTCTATTTCCTCATGAGTAGCACATTGCTGAAAGAAGTCAGATATCAACATAAATACATTTCCTGGGAGGATCCACACTCTGCAGGTGTAATCATGAAATATTTTGCAAGATCATAAAATTTCTTTCCATACTGTGAGGATTCTCGCTCTTGGAGGAAACTACTTAGCCGCTTCCAGACAAGCTCTTCTTATGATGGGGCTGGTACATCTCCTGGACTCCCTTGTGCATATGATCTTCCTCCTGGCATACATCTTGTATCTCCCTTTGACTGAATGTGGGAGTTATCTGCCTCTCCTCTGCAACCTCTGTCTTCCCAACTGTGTGTTGATGCTCTGTGGCTGCCATGGACTTTAAGGGCCCATGTCCCTCACTGTATGCTGTACAGCAAAGCATCAGGAAATGCACAGAATTACGTGAGCTCCCATTGGGAACCATTCAGGTGCCAAGTTAGCCTTCGTTTCCAGGTTTTACACTGGACTTTAGCCAATTTTACAAGCTTTCTTTCTGGGGACCCAACTGGGCATTCACAAGAAATGAAATATGCTTCAGCGCAGCAAAACTGAATGCAATCCAGTTTCTGGGCAGGAGCCTTCCAGGTATTTATTTAACTTGTGAGATAGCTTTCAATTTTTTCTCCCTGTTTTATGGATTTTATTTCCTACAGAAGAACCATCTTTAACAGAGGGACAAAATAGTTCCAACTGGAAGCAAAGTCACAAAAACCCTTATGCAGTGGAACAGTGAGTTTGTAATTTCGTGATGGCTAATCTGTATGTTCACACTTTGAGCATCATAAACATTGGCACAGTTATCCCCAATGAATTCCTGCACAATGTCTCCATTCATTGGCTACATGCACTGGCACCGTCCATGCAACTGCAGCCTTGTAGGGTTGAAGGATGCCAACATGACATCCCACCTCAGGACATGGAAGCATCAAGTCAAACGCTCCATTATATCCTTATCAATGTACCATTTAATCTCAACGCATTCATGCCCTGGACATCATTAGTCTTTTTAATGCACTCAAGCAATGTATGAAACACAGCATCACATCTCATTGCAATGAGAGCCCAAATTCCATTCTTCTGACTGTATTCATAATGAGTGAATTACATTCTATTACTGTTCATTCTAATGCTCTCAAGCACTAAATGCAACACAATATAAGATGCACTGGAGCATTATATGGAGCACCCCAACAGTTCCATTCCATTGACTTGCCATTCCCTCAGAGGCATAAGGGGATTACCATTTGGGTTGGTCTTTACCACCTTTAAGGACTTGCACTCTTGTGCTATGTGCCCTGTAGTGACTCAGGGTTATGTTGACTAGACATTTTGAGGATGGATAGATCCCATAGTAGCTGTGGCAAGGGCTCTTACCTTCTTACCCATTGACTCATGGCCTTCCTTCCTGAATTACCAGTGTGATCCATTGGCTTCCTGCCAGACCAGTGTGTAGCATCCACGGTCGGCTTCAGTGCAGTGCGGCCAATAGCAATCTTTGTTGATACAGCTGCACCTGTAAATTCTACTGTAGCAGTGGCAGCAGTGAATGAAATTACACTGGTAATGTATTGGAGAAATACATTATAATAATAATTGATCCTAGACTTTATCTGTGTCTCACTCTCTCTGTGTCTCCTAATAGAGTTCAAGTAGTTATAGCTAAAATACATTTGTAAAGAGGATACAAAGACTAAAGGATCAGTGAGATCATAACACCAATCTATAGATCGAGTAACACCTGCACCGAAAACACTGTTCTCTGTTTTCCTCACACTTGATCACCACCCTCCTACTCACACAAATGGCAACTGTCTGAATTTGATGCCAGTGCAGTGGTAATGTTAGTGGGTTCATTTGTGTAGCTGCTTGCATAAACAAATAAATAGTGATAGAACTATAAACAGAATATAAACAGGATCTACTTCCTCAGAAGGCTAAGGAAATTCAGAATGTCCCCAATTACTCTCACCAATTTTTACAGATGCACCACAGAAAGCTTGGTATGGCAACTGCTCTGTCCAAGACTACAAGAAATTGCAGAAAGTTGTAAGCGCAGTCCGGTCCATCACACAAAGCAAGCTCCTCTCCATTGACTCCATCTACACTTCCCGCTGCCTCGGAAAAGCAGCCAGCATAATCAAGGACCCCTCCCACCCCAGTCATTCTCTCTTCTCCCCCCTCCCATCGGGCAGAAGGTACAAAAGCTTGAGAGCACGTACCACCAGGCTCACCAAAGGCAGCTTCCATTCCAACTGTTATTGGACTCTTCAGCAGACCTCTCATACACTAAAAGATGAACTCCTGATCTCTCAATCTACTTCGCCGTGGCTGTTGCAACTTCATTTGTCTATCTGCACTGCACTTTCTCTGGAACTGCAACACTATATTCTGCATTCAAGTTTCCTTTTTACTACCTCAATGTACTTCTGTATGGCATAATCTGTCTGGTTGGCATGCAAACAAAAACTTTTCACTGTATCCCGGTACATGTGACAATAATAAACCAATATCAATACCAATATTCTTTACTGAAGGCAGTAACTCTTAACTAAACCTGCAATTCCCAGGCACAACCATGTAGCAAGATCATTTCATGAGGTACACCCAGTTTTTAAAATCACACTTGCATTTAAGTACATTACATGACTCTGCATGGTGTCTGCTCACATCACTCCCTTTCCTAGATCCTTGCAGTGAAAATCTGCTGCAGGCTGTCAGGCAGACGGGAGCAATCTCCCCCATGGGAAAGGCAGTGATCTGTCAGCTAGGCACAATCAGAGAGCAAAACATCACTGTCCCAGCAACTGAGTGCAAGGATTGTTCCTGAAAAGGCTCCATGCTTTTCCAACAATTTAAATTGATAATTAAGAAATGAGAATTGTGCACCCCGATGAAGTAATAACGTAGATGGATAACAGAGGGAATGACATTCACATTATAATGAGTTCCATTGGAAGTCTCCAAGCCAATTTTCTGATGGGTGCATCTTCCACCAGAAATGAGCACACGCAATTTCTTCACAGCAAACAAACTACTAAGTCTGTTTATCACTCCACAACACCCTTCCCCAAGGTCATACTGTTCACCGCTGGTGCCATCAGCTCTCTCGATCATAACTTCATCTGCTGATCAAAATTAGTACTACTCCAGAAATCAATATCCCAACCCCTACTGCAAGTAGCATACCACTTGATCATCACCAGAAATCCTATCACAATTAGAATTATTCAGTGTCCATAATCTGACCCCTTACACTGTAATTGGAATTCTCCTTCCAATGAATGGACCATGTTCCAGACCCATTAAGGATCTCTGCTTCCATACCATCCCTCTCTTTCCCACTTATTTGCTCTTTGTAGCCTTTGACCTTCTTTGACATTCATACACTCAAGCATGAAACTCAATACACACTGTTAAAGCTCTCTTCTCCTCCATTTATTTTATGGCTATTAATAAAACTTGTTTCCCTTATCTTACAGTGTAATGTTCAGTTATTCTACTGCTCTTAAATTTTCAATATCCACCTTAGCTGAACACTGGCATTAACAGGGTACTTCTTAAACAGTGTATACTTTGGGTATTTGAAGAGTTTTGAAGTGGCAGGAACAGAAAAAGCATTCAAACTGGCTTCTCAGATGTTTCTTCTGACCAGCTTTGTACTGACAGCCCCTCATTAGGCAAAGCTTTTACGGCCGCGTTCCTCAAAAGGATAAGCTTTGGTACAAATCCTTGAAATGCTGCCTATCTTCCCAAAGCAGTCTTTACTTTGACATTTCTGACATTCAATATCGCCTTTGAGCTGCTTCTTATATTTTAGGCTAAAATAACCAAGGCGACGCTCAATAAAAATTGACTAAAAGTGAGCAGATGAAACTCTTAGGTTATTACACTAAGGCAGCCCATGCATAACACACCAAAATGCTGATAAATACCCAGCTCATCGGTGTCTGCTAAACAATTATTTCTTTTAATCTAAAGCAATAATACAGACCATGTCCTTTCTCATCTTGGGATTACATTTCCTCTGTAGATCAGGAATGGTGAAATTGTAAAGGCATTCTTTATAAACAGTTTTATGATTTTGATACATCTAACTCAGAGACATTTTCCCTCAGGTCTCTTTTTACATTGCTCTGACTATATGTCATGTCTTCACATCAGTTTCTTATTTATTCTTCCTAAGTAGTCCTTAGGGATTGCAGATTGCTTGTTTCCACTGTATTTCTGTGAGTTTTGAGGTGACTGATGAAGTTAATGTGGGATCTTCAAACTCTATCACAGATGGGACAGCAGGACAAAGGGATGGGGGGGAGGAGGGGGCAGTGGTTGTGAGGTAATCCACTCCTTCATTTACAGTGGCCTTCTGTGTGGTCCTGACACATGGACTTGAGGTTGTGGGTTTTATCCTGAATGCTCCTTCTGCACTGTGAGCGGTCATGGGCCAAGGATTCCCAAGAGTTGGAAGGGTTACATTTTTCATAGAGGTTCAGAGAACGTCCTCGAATCATTTCCTCTGTCCACCTGGTTATCTCTTCCCATTAGGATGCTTGGACTAGTTTCAAGTGTCTGCTGTTGGGAATGCAAATGACATGGCCTTCTCAAGGGACCTGACTGAGTGTAATTATACCCTCAATACCGTAGATGTTGGCCAGGGAGAGAATACTGACAATGTTGTGCTTACTTGCCAGTGGATTTGGAAGATTTTACGGAGACACCTCAAGGAATATTTCTCCAGTACCATGAGGGTTCTGAGGGTTCTGCAATTGGTAGTGCTAGTTTCAGAAGCATATCACTGCTGCCTGTTGGACCATGAGTTTTGCCCATGTTTGTGGGCTTGATCTTCAAACATCCTCTTCCTCAGATTGCTAAAGACTGTGCTAAGGTAGTGAAGGTAATAGTGACTTTCATCATTGATTTTTGCCTTCCCTGAGAGGAGGCTCCTGAGATAGAAAAAAATCATCCATGTTTTCCAGGGTTTCCCATGAAGCTTTACCGGCAGAAGATTGCATTGCATCTCAGAGGCAGATTGACGAAGGACTTTTGCTTTGTGGATATTGAGTGTAAGATTCAACCTGCCATGTGCTTCAGTGAAGAAATCAACAGTGATTTGTAGGTCAGCCTCAAAACGCACAAACACTGAAGTATTGTTTGTAGACCACTACTAGACTGGTGAGATTGGGGTAATCTTAGTTTTATACATTATGTATATTTTATTTGCACCAAACCTCTTCAGAGCAGAAGAGCAACTTTTTTTAAGGAGGAAGATGAAACAAGACAGTGGTGATTAAATCATTTATACATCTCATACTTGGAGCATTGTATCCCTTGGCTGGGTGAGTTATATTATTCTTATACATTATAGGTTATCATTTCGTTCAATGCATTGCATTTTCCATTTATCCCAGAAAAAGACTTGCAACATTTTCATAGCTGTTTTAACAATGTAGCCCCTGTCTGTTATTTTCTCAAAAGCAATGTGTTCTGGCTTGTATTCAAGTCACTGTTAGGTACCATGTAGGCCCACATTTCATCATATCCAATTATGTTTCTTTTCATTCTTGGTGAAACCCCTTTCAAGGTATATAAAAGTCGCCCTTTATCTGTCAGTGCTGTTTCTCCAGTACAATGCCACAGCTGTTTATCTGAAGTGTGAAAACAAATTGATATAGTAATGTATCACCATCCAATTGGACCTGTTACCAAAGCTTCTTTCAAAGGATCATTTTCTGAAAATGTTGATTTAACCAGTTAAACCACAGGCCAGCATTTTAAATTGTTTTGCAGGCTTTTTTATCATAATCATGCAAGACAAACATTTAAAACTCAATGGCTCTATTTCAACCACATTTGAAATCCAGGATTTTTCAGACTTTTCTAGACCCAGTAACTTGTATCACCCCAATTTCAGTCAACAATGACTTGTGCACATGCCTGTTTTCAGAAGCCAAGCTCTGAGTCACTGTTAACTCGCTCCTTGAAATATACAAGAGAATGGATCTTATGCTAATGTCTGAAAACAAAAATCCTCTATCAGTGTGCCCTGCTGCATAACAACAACCCTTGGCAATAAAGCTCCATATTCCTTTTCTTGGAAGCCCCTCTCAGCAAGGGCAAACACTGATAATGATATTCACCATTGCCACCAATGCAGCAAAAGAAGATTCCAAATCAATCTGAAACATTCCAGCATCTCTCCCAAGTTACCAGTGGAATCCCATAGAGCGAATATCAATGGGTTAATTGATGCTGAAGGGAATCACTGACAAACCACTCAATGTTATCATGCTGCACAACATATTAAAACCAATAAACAGCAAATTGTTGGCAGGTAATGATTTGATGTAAATTGATCTGCATTTTACAGAGTTTGTCTTGTGAGTTAGTCCTCCTGCCACAGAGTTTCATGCAACAAAACCACACAATAGGAAGTCAATTGTACGGGAGGAGTACAAAATACTGCAGGTCATAAACTGTGTATATAAACAGAGACAAATGATGGGTAGGGAAAGACCAATTGGTCTATCAAACCAACCCTGCACTCATCATAGCTGGAGTATCAAGATTAAGCTCTTGCTATGGCCATCATCCACACTCCTGCATCCTTTACTCTCCTGGTCAACCTAATGTCCAAAGACACACTGCAGAAAATACTCCAAAAATATCTTCTGCTCAGGTAAACAAAACAAGGTTTGGAGGTCACACAGACCAAGTTATATTCATAAATCTATGTTGCTTCCAAAGGTGCAATCCCTGGCTTAGTCAAATTGTCTTATAGGTATACAACAGTCAGCATCCACTACACTAGCTAATGATGCACTCCAGTGGCACTCAATGGGAAAATAACTATTTCACAATCAGTCTACTCCTGCTCTTGCACTTATTAAACACATGTTTCTTGGTCCTCAATTATTCAGACAAGAATAATCCATCAACTTGAAACATGTTGACTTCTGTAGCCAATTACCCATTGCAAACGCCTGTCTAACAAAACTCTGTAATGAGAGTACTAATAATTGCTGCTAATTGCTCAGCACTCAGCAGATATTCAGTGTTAGACACTGGATTACTACCTTAGCTTAGAATATGACTTGAACATTCTACTCACAAAGTTATATTCCGATTTTATGAGTAACTTGTCGTTTGTCAGCTATTTCAGTCTTTATCTCTCCAGCCCAGATCCTACATTCCATTTTCATCTGTTTCCCTTCCCTCCTCTTCTGTAGAAGAAGAATATTTTAATTTTTTTTCTGATTACCATTCAAACAATAGTTCCATTTTTGACAAATGACAGTTAAATTTATGGGGATGTAATTATTTTAATTCAGAATGCAAAGTAACCTCTTCCTTTCTGAAGTTACTGTTGGTGCAGCACATTGGGCTGTCTCCTGTGCACGTCACACAGGTCTGTTGCTCATGATGGGAATCGACTGCAAGCTCATCACAACATCAAGGACATGTTCCGATTAATTTCAATGCAAGCTTGAAGAAAACCACCTCATCTTTCTATGAGGCAATTTATGACCTCCATCGTTAATACTAAGTTTAGGAACTATATCTCTTAATCATGCTCCCAATTTCTCCCACAGAGCAGCTCCTGCTAATGGAGGATAAGTGTGCCAAAAGCCACTGGGACAGGAAGAGGTATGGCGTGTTTCCTGCACTGGGGATAAACTACTGGGAGAGATACACAGCAGAGGTGTTAGCATCCAGAAAATCCAGAAGCATGGCTTTCCTGGTTGTTCAGCCGAAGGTTCCTCATCAGAACCAGATGGATTGAGAGGATGGAAGGGAAGTAGTAGTTAGTTGGCCAGGGAAAAGACAGCAGAGTATGAGGGTGGTAGGTGGAATGAGCGTAGTTGGAAATTGGAGGCTGAGAGAGGGAGTGAACTTATGTTCGGCCCACTGGGTCCATGCTGGCTCCCAGCAGAGCAATCCCATCAGTCCCATTCCCACTTTTATTTCCCTCCCAACAGTGGCACATGAGAGGTTTGATCATGGGATGGGAAGAGGCAGCTAGTCAAGGGGGAGAGGGGCGGGTAAGGGGGGGTAAGGGGAGGGGGGGGTTCAGACCACTGTATGTTTTATAGGATTGTTTTGTAACCCAGGGGTCCCACTCATGCTCCGCCTGATTTGCAAACAATGGTCTCATGATATTTATCTGATCCAGCTTTTCTTGCCTTTCTTCAGCTGTCATGTTTATTTTGAGGCAAGCAGCCTCATAAATCTATTATGGATGGATCGTCTAGATAGCAGCTTAGTAACCAACTCCCCCAAAGGAACTAAACGTTAAAACTAAAAGTCCACATAATGGAGCACTGTGGTCAAATAAAATTGTTATTGTTATTTTTAAACCATACAACCCTGCCCCCAGGGTGCAAGCCGACATGCAAGGAGTTTACAGGGATTTCTACTTTGGCTTTAAGTTTTTGTCATCCATAACATTTTGCTGTTGCTGTGGGCTGCACTGAGGCATCACCACACTGAAAAGGGAGTATCTGGCCAAACAACTGTGAACCACATCAGGGATGTGGTGTAACAGACCTCAATTAAAATAAACATTCCATTAAAGTAATTTCCTCCCTTATTTCCAGCTGAAATTAAAGAGACTTCTCAGAAATAAATAGGTGCACAGAATCTTTTGTTTTCAAAGAGAGGTGATTATTTTTGCATTTATAGGATATTCTTCAATCTGTCTCACCACTACACTCCTTTATCTTTCATTTTGCAATTCTGTATGAAGACTATATTCAAACAAATTCAAACATTATTCTTGTTGAAAGGTGAGTCATTTTAGTGGCCTTTGCTCAGACTACTCAGTTGAGCAAAGCCAGCAGATATAGCAATTAAGACTGATGATTGTGGATGCAAACATGGCTGGGGTAAATATCTGATGGTCCCAGAGAAATTAATTGACCTATCTCTTGATGTCACATTCTCCTAGAATCATATTAAGCTACAAAGCTTTTAGCATTAATTTTATCCACAATGCAGAGACTACCTAATGGCTGAGTGTATGCAGATGTATCTTTCAGAAATCAGTTAAACTTTCGATATATTGCAACCCCTTTTCCTGGGCCTTTCAGTCAATTATCTTAATCTGCAGGTTCTAGCACTTGAAGTCCCACTGATAGCAAGCACAGAAAATCAGAAAATATAAATTTTCAACCTGATATTCCTCTCCCCCTGCAACACCAGCACTATTCCTAGATTGATGTGTCACTGTTTTGAAGGTGACATCTACTTCTGCCCACTGAGGTGCCGGAAAAGGTTATAATGTTGGCACAAATGATAGCTGTTTTTACCTCCTTTTGTGACCATCCTGCTCCTGACTTCGGGCAGGTCCACTCCCTTTAGTTATGCTGGCTCTTTCACTGTGGTACATAATTGGTTACCTCTACCTCCTGACCATGTTCCTTCAATCCATATGCTTCATTCATATCACTTTCCATTTTCATGTTACACAAAAATCCTTAGTGAATGTTGAAATTCACTGGAGCCTGTATATATATATTTTTTTAAACAATAAAAGACATAACAAAATCAATTACAATTGATATTGAATTAAAGAAATGGGAAGTTGATACAGCAGGTAATGTATAAAGAAAAAGCTAGAAAAATATCCAGTGACAAAAATCCAAACAACCCCTTTATTTACTTCTTCGCATCTTCTCTGACAATACCCAGCCATTGTCAGAGAAGAAACCTCAACTGTTTTATTGACAAATGAAACTGAAAATTCCCCAGGATTCAATGGCTCGCTGTTGTCAGTCACACAATTGTTCCCATACCTCGGAAGGCACCTCTTGGCAAAGCAGACATCAATGATGAAATTTACCATCGCCTTCAGTGCATCTGTCTTAGAGAAAAAGAGTGTTTGAAAATAAAGATCTTAAAGTCAGCACAAGGTCCATGGTCTACCAGGCAGCCCAGCTGTATGCTTCTGAGATGACCAACTACTGCAGACATCTCCAGGCACTAGAAAGATACCACTAATGCTGCGTCAGGAAAATCCTCTAACTCCACTGGTAGGATAAGCAGATGAACATTAGTGTCCTCGCCTAGGTCAATGTCCCCAACATTGGGCTGCTAATTATGTGCAGTCGACTCGGCTGGGCAGGCCATGATGGTCGTGTGCCCAACATTGGATTCCAGAAATTCCAAGCTCTGTCATGAGAAGAAATTAGCAGGAGGTCAGAATAAATAATCCAAGGATGTTCTCCAATTTTCCTTAACAAAAATGCAATGTTCCACTGATTCCTGGAAATCACTGGCCCATGAGTGCTCCGAATGGAGAAGGAACTTTGGGAATGCTCTGAGATCACAAGTCATTGCGACAAGAGCACACAGAAGTCCAGTGGAAATTGGAGATGGTGTGCTCTTTCTGCCAAACTACCAACTGTCCATTCCTGCAAGTACCACCTGCCACAGCTTTAGCTGAGTCCACAGGTCCCACATTGACCTTAGAACACACAGAACTAATCATCCTCAACACATGAAATCATATAGCACAGAAACAGGCCTTTGGTCCCGTCTGTGCTGACTATCATTGGCACCCACTAACACTTATCCTACACTAATCCTATTTTATTCTTCCAGTTCCCATCAACTCCACCATCCCTCCCCTCCTCCCCTCCCCCCCCCCCCCCCCCCCCCCGGAGTCTACCACTCATCTACACAGAGGGGGCAATTTACAGTGGCCAATTATCTTACCAACCCTCGAGTCTTTGGGATGTGTGCGAAAACCTATGTGGTCACAGGGAGAACCTGCAAACCCCGCACAGGCAGGACCACAGGTCAAGAATGAACCCAGGTTGCATGAGCTGTGAGACAGCAGCTCTACCAGCTGTAGCACAGTGCTGCCTGCAGGCACCATCTACAAAGTAGGAGGAGGAGGTTTGTTTTGTTTTAACTTGTAACCTTGGGCATTCAAATCTCTTTGCATTCTCCAGTTCAAGAAAAAAAAATCACCTTCTCAGCTCCTTTTCTCTCTCTTGTAAACAGTTATCAATTTTGCTGGATTGCATTTCTGCACAAACAGGGGGCTATTGTGTATAAACCTAATCTTTGAACATCAACAAGCTATTTGAGTCTTAGGGGACTCTGAATCTAATGCTGTCCTCACAGTATGGGATTTCAGCAGGAAGCCATGGATAGTAATCAGGAGCAGGAACTTGAAATAGTTTTATCTCTCAAATGTGAGAATCTTGAGAGTAAACACCCACCCAGCAAACACAAAGTCTGTAGTCCTGCTGTTCACAGCATAAAGAGAGTCTCTGGTTATGTCCAAATTTATGGTTTCTAAATTTAAAAGTATTTGTTAAGTAAATACAAATACAGATGCTCCTTTAGAAAAAAAACAGCAGCTATCCCTTTCTTCACCACCTCCAACTGCAGCTTTGGTCGTATGCTTCTTCAGTAAAACCACCTCCCCATCAACTTCTCTTGTGTTCCCAACTGTAGGGGGGCAGGATACAGATGAGCCTTAATTTCTCACACTAAATCACCAATTTCAGTCACAACACCAATGCTGAGAGCTGAAAGCCATGCCAGGATCTCCTTAACAAGGAGGATACATCACCGAGGGCACGTGCACTTTCTGGGTGCCTGTCCACATTTAACGGGGCATGCTGCACGGCAGAAGCAAATGTGACAAAACTGTATCAAATATGAATTGGGAAATGTGTAATATAAGTCGTGGTTTATGTTAATCAGGCAAATTCTCAATTGTATTTCTTCCTAATTGGTAGTGATCTGAAAAATGTTGCACTCTTAAAATGTTAAACTGCCATTTCTCTTTACTGATGTTAATTGACCTCTGGAGTCAGCATTTTCTGCTTTTAATTCATACTTCCTGCATATGTAGGTTTTCCTTTTTATTTTATTGGAGCAGAAAAGCATTAGGGCTCAATTAGATTTGATATATATCAACTGGCCAGCAATTAATGAGAGAGCACAATTACACTGGAAATCTCTGCTTAGCAAATGACATTCTGTAATGTGCAATGTCATCTTGTACCACAGAATATCACAGGACAGATGTGGGTCATTCAACCCAACAAGGCTGCATTAGTTCTTTTCGCTTCATAAGCCACTTGGACTGTTCATGATCTTACTGTATGCAGAGAAGCTCGACAGCTCATATTGCCTACCCTTATTGTCCCTATTTCCTATAACTTCTACTCTCTTCTACAACTGATTATCACTTCTGTTTGTTTAATTTTGCTTTAAAAGAATTGTCATGCTCCACTCCAGAAATAATTAGTGAAAAATAATATCTAACCTCTTCAGCTTCTTTTTGTAACCTTCCAGTAATTTCTTGTTGATTGGTGAAAAAATATCACCTTATTAGCATCTAACATACAATTTTTCTCTTAACCTTTCTAACTCCCATTATCAAAAGCCCCAGCTTTTGATATCACTCTTCATAACCATCCCTGATAACATCCTAATGAATCTATACAATGCCTTTACAGATTCACCAGTGTTACATTCTAAAATTGGCCAGGGAGTACGACTGCATTTTGGTGTTGAGAGCAAAAGGGCTATAAAATTCAGCTCCAAAGGCTTGTTGTTTGAACATGTCAGAAGCTTAATTGCTTCCAATATGGCAAATGCTGCATGGACTTTATAGCCTGAGTCACACCAGCTAACAGTTGATAAAGGCATTACCAAAATGTGGTAATGCCTCCTGGGTCTATACAGAACATGCAGAGATATGGGCATAAGGTTGTGTGTAAACTGAGTTGACATTAGGTCAGCCAAATTAGAATTGAAGCATGAGTGCCCACTAGCACTTTTCAGAAGGATCTTTAACCACTTAGTGGTTAGTTGCTAATTGTTTTTTTTCTCTGCTGGCTGATGGCACAATTCTACAGGGGTCTGACACCTCTGGAGACCTTACAAGTCACCAAAGTCTGCAGGGAATGATGTGCTTCATGCTAAGTACTTTACCTTGACTCAAGCTTCAGCATAGAACTGTTGCTCGCAGATGCAAGTGCTTTAATATGACAATTAGCTTATGGCACAAGGAGCAGAAGTGAGGATGCCCTCATGGAAATGTGCCATCTGCTCCAAACATAACAATGACCTGAGAGTTGGGAAGCAACCACTCTGCCAGCAGCTGTTATGAGCCCTAATCTTCTATGTGTCAAGCTATTTCCCGGAAATTTGCAACTTTCCTTACTTGGCATCCATTGTTGTTTAAAGGGGGTCGCTACCGCACATCCATTTTGATAGAGCAAAGATCTCTCTTGCCAGACAGCAGTAAACACATGGGTTTGTGAGCAATTTGGTTTCCCAACGGGTACAAGGCAAAATTACCACACACACATCGATTTGTAGGTATTATATGCCAACTCTGAGCTGTACTGCAGCTGGAAGAAGTCCCACCCCATTCATGTCCAGCTGGTGTGATCATAAGTAAGGTCAGCACTCAATCTCCTGGCAGCAGTCATAAGGCTTTCATTCTTTGGCAATACACTGTGCCATCTGCATTTAAGCCAACTCAACAATTCAACAAGGAGAACATATTTCTGTAAGCAACTCATGCACAGGTGAACAACTTGCATAAAATGCAATGCCATGATGCAAAGAAAAATGTGATAGAGCAGAATACTGATGTGCTCAAAGAACAGTTCCACTACCTAGACTTCCCCACAGAACCCAGAGGAACTCTTTACAGCAGAGCAACTCTCGGTTTCTAGTGGGCGGCTATAGCAGCATAACCTCACCACCAAGAGGGCCCAGCTCTTCTCACCAACCATATAGTGAACAGTTACAGAGAAACAGGTGGGGGAGGAAAAGGAAGGAAGGTGCCAATTTTGGCAGCATACTTCTGGGCATTTCCCCTTTGACCAACTCATCTGAAAGTATTCCAGTAAACAGAGCCACGGTTCCTACATTGTGCTGTTCTTCATTGTGCCCAGATCAAGTCATTGCCAGCCTCTGCACCAGCCGCAATGCTTCTACTCGTTATGAGTAGCAGACCGGATTTCTGCAGTGCAGGTTGGCTTTAGCACAGCTAACAGTGACTGGGGATGCTGCAATCAGCAGCACAAAGTTAGCATGCTACCTGCATCCCATTCAATGCCACAGGTTAATTGTGATTTGGGATTGTGATTTCCATTCTTAGGGGCTATGGAACTTAATCCCCATCGTGCTGCATGCCCAAGGTAACTTTTTTGATTGTTCCCCTATAATTCTATTGAATAGTTATCAAAAAAGCAGCAGATGCCAGAAACTTCTCCGTAGAGGCTACGTGTTTCACTATTTCTTTGCAATTCCATCTTATAGTTTATGTATTTGAAATATACCTTATAATTCTTTATATTGTTCTGTTGATTAAATTTAACTATTCACGGCTCAAAAATGTCATTCAATTAGATTGTGATTAACTTGTACCTCAATTCCATTGTCCTGTTATTGCTCCATCTCCCCTTATACTTTAATCCAAGCTGATAAAATCCACAACCTTCCAAAGTTTACTGAAGAATCTTGGAGAGCTAAAAACCATTTTGACGTAAAGGACCATCTTTCATTTTTAAAGAGCACCACAGAAAACCTCCCCAGTTTATTCATTATATTATGAGCTTTCCTTACATCTCCTGGTTCCAACTGTGAGTCAGGAGCTAATTAACTGAAGGATCCTTTACCAAACCAGTGTGAGACAACCAGGCATCATATAACTTAATTAGGCAAGTCCCCATTTATTAAGAGGATTATGACTCCCGACATAGATTTCCATGATAAGAATGGAGAATTAAAAATAAATATTAATATAAAGTAAGAACAAAGCCTAACAAATTGCATCAAGGTCAATTTGCTATTTTTCCCACTTGAGGAATCTAGGTCAGAATCTGTAATCCTCTTATAAAATTAGTCTACATAGAAAAGAACAATTCATAGAGCAGCCATCTCCTGTTGCACATACTCTTTAATATATCTAAGAACTACTCATTGGCTTCTCCAGAACATTTATAATTTGGCACTCAGCTGGAGTATAAGTCACTATTATACGTTATAATTGCAAACTCGTATCCATCCTTCTGATAAACTGTGCTCAGTCATACCATTGTAAACACATTGCCTTTTGCCTTATGTTCAGTTGTGACTCCAAGGTAGTACTTGATGCAGATGTGTGGATTAAAGCTTCCTTCCAGAGCACAAATTCTGGGCTAACACTTCAATACAGTACAGAGGGGATGCCATATTGTCATCTGAGCAGTCTTTTGGATAACATTTTAACATTTGCACTCTCCAATGAATGCAAAAGATCTACTGGTGTCTCATTATCTTCCTTATTCACTCTCTAAGATATTGGAAATATGCAGTAACTATCAAGAAAGGTGCTTTATCAGCAAATATACATTATTACAGAGGCAGCAGACATGCCTACTCTTATTTTCTTTCCAAGAGCCTCTTCAGAACATACTGCCCCCCCCCAAAATATTTTTAATGCTTAATTATTGTCCACAAAATCCCATTACGAATGATATGTAAGCTACACATAGTGCTATTTCTAAGGGCGGCAGAAGAGTTCACTTCTGTGTTCTAGCAAATATTTATCTCTCCATTGACATCACAAAGTAAAAAAATCACCTGGGAGCTTGCTGTGCGCAAATTGGCCACCACTTCTTTTACATTAGAATACCAAAAGTACATCACTGGGTTGAAAACAATTTGATACATCCTGAGATTATGAAAGGCACAATTTAAATGCAAGTCCTAATTTAAAATTACATCTAAAAGAGCTGCAGCGAGTACATGATGTTGCATTAAAAAGGAATCTCCCTTGTCGTGGTACAACATTAATTCATCACTCTCCTGTACTGCTGCTTCCACAAGTAGACAAATCAATTCTTTTCAAAAAAAGGAAGAGGATTACTACTAATCATATGATCCCACTGAGACTATTGATAGAGGCACTGTCACAGACATCACACTCCAAGCATTCCAGTGGGAGAAACGGATTATGCATTAATATTTGTGTCAAAGGAATGAAGAGGCAATTCAACCACCTCAGCTGGAACCCCGAATCAATTAGAACACAGCTAAACTGTCCCTCAACTGTGAACGTTGCCCTTTAATCCCTTGGTATTCTTACTTAATTAAAATGTATTGCTGTCATGCTTGAAATTTTCCTTTGTCTTCGCATCCACAGCCTTGTCCATAGGTGTTCCACACTTTCACTACACTTTGGATGAAGTTTTTCCTGAATGCCCTTGTTCTACTATCAAGTTTGTAATCCATTGTGCCTGCAGTACTGCACTATTTATCCATATTTGTATACTTTTTCCACAGAGTGAGAAATTATGTTCTGCCTAATCATACACAGATCTCTTGCTCACTATGCACAAGGCTATCATCACTTACTGCTGAATTGCTCTGGGCCAGGTTTGGCTGCCAAAATAATGTTGAGACTAATGCCCTCTCCTTTAGTTATGCATAACTGATATAGCAAATTCAGACATACACCAGCTGTGCTATACAATATGAATATGCAAAAGTTGCCGTCTTAGTAGTTCTGCAAAAAGTGTCCTGCCTCACTCTTGAAATTCATTTAATGTATCCTGTACTTTCTGATAGATGCAAACTAATTACAGACAACACAACAGCTGTGTATTCATATAGTGCCTTTCACATGGAGTTAAAATGCTCAGCTGAAAGGCAAGGCTTGTAAGAGTCACCCTAACAAGCTGCCTGGTCACCTCTGGGAGCAAATAACTTAACTCATCCTCTTGCCAGCTTGTATTCTGTGGTAGGTACAGTTCACTGGTCTGTATTTGACTACCACTCCAAACATGTTGATTCATCGCTACATTTAAGTTTGTGCATCAGCTCGGGAACTCTCCGACAAACTCTTCCACTGTGTTTCCCAATCCTGCACAACATTTCTCCCTACAAATACAATCGGAAATTGCTATCAACATGCTACAGGAGGAGATCTGTGCCAATCCACCCAAGCTACTGTATGACAAGGGGTGAGGTCACATTGCACCTGACTTGGTCCTCTCGCACCATACCTCCCACTGCACATTTTTGCAACAACATGCTTTAATGTCCTCAATGCCTCACTAAAAGCCAACAGCTGTTGCATGTGGCAGAGCAGGCTACCAGTGTCAACAAGGCCCACAGACTGCCTTGATGGTCCTCTGTCACTTCATGCTATCAGAAGGCATTTTCATAGTTTCAAAATGTTTTCAATGATCAGAGACATTCGAAACAGCTGAAAAAGTTAAATAATTAAAATTTACAAATAAAAATAACTTCACATAAAACCAAAATTAACTTACATAAATCAATTAAAACATCAATACCAATTCAACTAAACTTTTAATAACAGCTTTCTAATGAAGGAGCCATGGCAAAATGTGCCAGACCTCACTGGTGTAAAGCTACATGCCAGATACAAAGGAAAACTTTACTTCAAGACTTCCCATCTGGAACTCTGTATGCTACCCACATCAGCTGCCCCTGTTAATATCCCACCCTAATTGGACAAAGTTTTCTTGGTTTGAAAGGTGCAGTGGCAAGTTTAACAAACAGCAGATGTCACTAGATCCCCTGCAACAACAAAAACCAGTCCAATATCCCAAAGACCATGAGGTAAATCACTTCTCGTGCTTAGGAACTATTATTTCAGTATTGTTTCAGAGCCTAGGCAAATCAAGGTTGGCAGAATCTACATTTTGTTAATTTTGAAACATTTTTGATATAACCTTCAAATGTATTCTTTCTTTTTGGCTATTTATTCACCATCCTCCTTCATCTTACAGAGCTTTGACAGAAAACCTATCAAATCAACACACCAAGCTTCACAGAATTACATATCAATCTGATTGGCCTCTGCAAGTAATTCCATTTCATTTTGGGGTCAGCCTGATCTGCAGAGGCTGCTTCCATAGTAACTTCAGAACACTAATCCAATGAAGCAAAGAAGGAGTCCTTGCAAAATGTCATTCAGACACCATTGATTTGATTTAAACCCATTCTGTTCAGCATAAACAGGATGACAGTGCAGTTAAAATTGCTTGCGAAAACCTACCAGCCAGTTCCTGCCTCATCCTGTCTGCTGGCATCTTAACTTGACCCTTCTGTAGGTGTAAACTGAGTTCCTATGATGTCGTTAGGACAATCAAAAAGCTGCAGATACTAGAAATCTGAAGTAAAAACAGAAAATACCAGAAATACTCAGCAAATCAGGCAGCATTTGTGGAAAGAGAAACAGTTAACATTTCAGGTTGGATGAAGCAATTTCTGTTTTTATGTTGTTAGGACCCTTGTTGTATTTTAAGGTAAATTTTCCTTGTTGGTGCAGGTAGAGAGGCAGAAGAAGAAGGAGTGCTCCCAACTGAGAAGCCCGGGTCCATGTTGCCTGAGCTTCCCATTTTACCACTCCAGAGACATTGCCAAAAGCTTCGCCCAAGACTGGTACCAGAGACCAGGTCAGTTTTCAATACATTGTTATGCCCATTGCAGGGAGGCAGCTGGGGTAGCTAAATGTGACTGTGGCCTGTGAGTTAAAAAGGCCAGATTAAGATTGGGGAGAGGGGGTAAGAAGGTGGTTTGCAGATGGAAGGGAGAAGGGAAATACATGCCCTGCTTCTGGTTACTAAAAAAAACTATTCCCAGTTAAAATCACATTTCAACATCTGCACACTTTTTTGATTAATAATCCAAGATCATCACCATGTTGCCCACAATGTAAATGTGATTTCTCCTCCAATAAGAAGTTTTACAATTATTCTAACTGTGCAACTTTTGCAAAAATCAGTTCTATGGTCCTTTCCTTACTCAGTCTCCTCCTTTACAAGGGAGGCTTATTATAAAATTAGCCATAACTTATTTAAAAGTACTAAAAATCATGACAAGAAAGATTAGGGGAGAAAAATGAGACTTAAAAGGCAAAAATGGAATCTGGAAAATAACGGCCAGATAATGTAATTGGTAATAGTAAAGGTTTGGGTGGGCATGTAGAATGTTAAAGGGAATACATGATTACCCAGAAATGAAGGAAAGGGTTTATTTTTGGATATATTAAGCAAATATTTCATTGTTTTCTATGAAAGAACTTAAGAGGTTAAACTTAGGAAATACAGAACAAAAATAAGAAATTGATCTGAGAAAAATTAGCAGACTTACGGTGGATAAAACACTGAATTTCAGTGCTCTGCTGGATAATTGCAGAGACTGTTAGATTGCACTACTGGATAACTTGTTGACATAATTCAGTCCCCCTTACATTTTGCCATGGGACTCTCTAGACACTAATGAAACATTTTCATGCAAGAAGATAAACCAAATAACTATGGACCAATTTCAGAATCCATATCAGTGTATGGATATGAAAATATTAGTATCATTTACATATGCTTAGATTAATCAAGAAGAGTTAGCACAAATTTATTAGACAAGCCATGTTTGACAAGTGTTGCATGTTTTTCTTTGTTGTAACCAATTGGATGGGCGAATGGATTGCAATAGATATGGTGTATATTTACTCATATTTACTTATGGTGTAGAAGTCCATTTGGACCAACAAGTTAATGCTGGCTTTCAAAGCAATTGCATTCTCCCACATCTATTCTCTCTCACATTCTCATCAACTCCTGCCCAACCCCACTGATTCTCCTATTACACATCTAAACTAGGGGCAACTTACAATAGTCAATTAACCTACTAACCTATAGTGATTTCCATAAGATAAAATAAAATAAAATTTCATAAATCATGGACAGGGATAGGAGCAAAGAGGACGGGAAGATATTTAATTGGGGAAAGGCGAATTATGAGGCTATAAGGCGAGAACTTGAGAGTGTAAATTGGGATGACATTTTTGAAGGGAAATGTACTATAGAGATGTGGTCGATGCTCAGGGATCTCTTGCAGGATGTTAGGGATGAATTTGTCCCGGTAAGGCAGAGAAGGAATGGCAGGGTGAAGGAACCATGGGTGACAAGAGGGGTGGAACAACTAGTTAGGAAGAAGAAGGCAGCATACATAAGGTGTAAGCAGTAAGGATCAGACAGGGCTCATGAGGAATATAGAGTGGCAAGGAGGAACTTAAGAAGGGGCTGAGGAGAGCGAGAAGGGGACATGAAAAGGCTTTGGCGAGTAGGGTTAAGGAGAAGCCCAAGGCTTTTTCCTCGTACGTGAAGAGCAGAAGGATGGCTAGAGTAAAGGTAGGTCCGATTAAAGACAAAGGTGGGAAGATGTGCCTGGAAGCTGTGGAAGTGGTTGAGGTTCTCAATGAATACTTCTCTTCAGTATTCACCAAGGAGAGGGGTCTTGATGACGCTGAGGACAGTGTTGTTAAGGGTAATGTTCTAGAGTATGTAGATATCAAGAGAGAGGATATGTTGGAGCTGTCAGAAAATACCCATTTTCTAATAGCTCCAACACACCCTGGGGATAAGTCCCCAGGGCCTGATGGAATATTCCCCAGGCTGCTTTGTGAGGCAAGGGAGGAGATTGCTGAACTGTTGGCTAGGATCTTTGAGTCCTCGTTGTCCACGGGGAAAGTACCATAGGATTGAAGGGTGGCGAATGTTGTCCCCTTATTCAAAAAAGGTAGTAGGGGTAGTCCAGGGAATTACAGACCAGTGAGCCTTACGTCTGTGGTGGGTAAGCTGTGAGAAAGGATTCTAAGAGATAGGATCTATGATCATTTAGAGAATCATGGACTGATTAGGGACAGCCAGCATGGATTTGTGAAGTGAAGATCTTGCCTCACTAGCCTGATAGGGTTCTTTGAGGAAGTGACCAGGAAGATTGATGAGGGTAGTGCAGTAGATGTGGTCTACGTGGATTTTAGTAAGGCGTTTGACAAGGTTCCGCATGGTAGGCTTCTTCAGAAGGTCAGAGGCCAAGGGATCCAGGGAGGCTTGGCCGTGTGGATTCAGAATTAGCTTGCCTGTAGAAAACAGAGAGTTGTGGTGGAGGTAGTGCATTCGGATTGGAGGGCTGTGACTTGTGGTGTCCCACAGGGATCGGTTCTGGGACCTCTACTTTTTGTGATATTTATTAATGACTTAGATGAGGGTGTGGAAGGGTGGGTTAGCAAGTTTGCAGATGACACAAAGATCGGTGGTGTTGTGGATAGTGTGGAGGGCTATCGAAGCTTACAGAGGGACATTGATAGGATGCAGAGCTGGGCTGACAAGTGGCAGCTGGAGTTTAATCCGGAGAAGTGTGAGGTGGTACACTTTGGAAGGACTAACTCCAAGGCGGAGTACAAGGTTAATGGCAGGATTCTGACCAGTGTAGAGGAGCAGAGGGATCTGGGGGTTCATATCCATAGATCACTGAAAGTTGCCACACAGGTGGATAGGGTAGTTAAGAAAGCTTATGGGATGTTAGCTTTCATAAGTCGTGGGATCGAGTTTAAGAACCGCGAAGTAATGATGCAGCTTTACAAAACTCTGGTTAGACCAAACTTAGAGTACTGTGTCCAGTTCTGGTCACCCCATTATAGGAAGGATGTGGAGGCATTGGAAAGGGTGCAGAGGAGATTTACCAAGATGCTGCCTGGATTAGAGAGTATGGATTATGAGGAGAGACTAAAGGAGCTAGGGCTTTACTCATTGGAGAGAAGGACGATGAGGGGAGACATGATAGAGGTATACAACATATTAAGAGGAATAGATAGAGTGGACAGCCAGCGCCTCTTTCCCAGGGCACCAATGCTCAATACAAGAGGGCATGGCTTTAAAGTAATGGGTGGGAAGCTCAAGGGAGACGTCAGAGGGAGGTTTTTCACCCAGAGAGTGGTTGGTGCATGGAATGCGCTGCCTGGGGTGGTGGTGAAGGCTGATACATTGGTCAAGTTCAAGAGATTGTTAGATAAGCATATGGAGGAATTTAAGACAGAGGGATATGTGGGAGGAAGGGGTTAGATAGTCTTAGGAGTGGTTTGAAGGTCGGCACAACATGGTGGGCCGAAGGGCCTGTATTGTGCTGTATTGTTCTATGGTTCTAAATTTTAAGACACAATATACAAGATCAAGTAGCAAGGTAACAAATGTCCTGTGTTGATACACAAGAAACTAAGTCTTATGGTAGGTAGATGTTAATTGAGCCAGAGAAGATTTGGTGTTATACCCTGAATGCTAACATGAGTTAGCAGAATAGGCAGACTAGTGGGAGATGCAATTTGGTATGGATATACAAGGGAACGTGTTTGGGTATAAAAGTGAGTATCTACTCAGTGCAAAGGCAAAAATCTGGATCAAACAAAGAAATAAAGATTTTACCAGTTAATTGACTTGATCTAAACTTAATTTGAAGTGATCTGAAGAAAAGACATAAGATCTAAGTATAAAATAATCATTCAAGATTGTTTAATTTTTCAGTTATTTAGATAAATATAGTAAATTTTCAAATCAATTGTTTGTTAGTATATCTACTGCACAATCAAATTTGTTCACAACAATGAATGCTCATATTTTACTGGAGCTAAAAGAGATAAATTATGAGGATGAATAAGATGTATTTCGGTTGAATTCTTGTAAATATAAAAGTGAAAGACTAATCTTATAGAGGTGTTAAATGTGGTCAAAGGAATCGACAGGGAAGCTAGGTAGTTGAGAATACAGGGCCATAACTTTAGAGATACAATGTTCAATGGTGATGCCAGAAAGCCTTTCTTCAAGCAATAGATTGTGGAAATCCTGTAAATTCTACTCATAAAATCTGTTGAGGCTTAGCCAATTTTAAATGTCAAGGATGCAGAACTAAGGTAAGGAGCTGGAGATCAACCATTTTCTAAAAGAATACTAGAACAGGACTGAAGGGTTATACCCATCAGTTCATAATATTAGAGTCAACATGGATCATAGCAAATCAACTTTCTTAACTAGATGCTTATATTAAAAGGTCCTAAAATAATGACTACCCTGTACATTTTCTGAACTAAAGTTAAGACATGATTCCTCTTTTTTGCCATTCTCTTGCGTTGCTTTTTTCTCAGTTTGCTTATTCTCCCAGGGATACTTGGCATATTGGTTCTTCCTCTGTGACAGATGGAGCAGGGTGAACAAACACCACTGGCTACCACTATTTGCCTATTTTCAGCTGTTCAGTTACATTTTACATCCGTGCAGATGGTCAGTCCTTGACTCGGGAAGTGGAGTCATTCCTCATTAGCTCTCCTGCCCTCTTTCATTTTTTTTTCCCTGCAGAGGATCTTGAATTTGCCAGCTGCATTGCCTCTGGCCACAGGTCTTCCCTGTAGACACACGACAAGGCCACACCAGATGGTAGGAGGATCAAGTTGACAGACCAAAGCAGTTTTATTTTCAGCTGTAAATTTAGTTGGACAGTTGATATTTCAATTGAACACTGCAGAAAGAATTAAGATGGTTGACAAGAATGTGCTCTGCAATTGCCACAAGGTAATCATAATTACATTTTGTATTTTAAAATGGCTACATTTAATAAATCATATTAATAAATCAGTAACAAATATAAAAAATGATGTAAGAAAATGGTACCAATCAAATGAAACAGAAACTGAAGATTCATACAACAGGTTCATGCAACAGAGAAAGATCATTCAGCCCATTGTACAAATACTAGCTCTCTGAAAGAGTTATTCAATTGTTAGTTCTTGCTGTTTCCCACAGCCCTGCAGTTTTTCCTCCTCAAAGTCCCTTTCAAATGTTTGTGTAGAATCCACTTCCACCACCTTTCCTGAGCTGTACATGTTGGCTGATAAAACCTTGCTTCATTAACATTCCTTAATTGCTTTATCAATTATGTTAATCTGCATCCTGTATTTACTGACCTTCCTGTCAGTGGTAACAATTTCTTCCCATCCATTCCGTCAAAATCTTGCAACATTCTGAACATTATGTCATAATTGTACCTGCCTCTACCACTTCCTCTGGCAGCTAGTTCCATACACTTACCAACCTGTGTGAAAAAGTTACCCCTCAGGTCCTTTTTAAATTTTTCATCTCTCACTTTAAACCTATGCCCTCTAGTTCTGGACTCCCCTACCCTGGGGAAAAGACTTTGAATATTCATCTTAATGATTTTACAAGGCCACCTCTCAGCCTCCTACACTCCAGGGAAAGAAGTCCCAGCCTGCCCAGCCTCTCCTTATAACCCAAGCTCTCCAGTCCTGGTAGCATTCTCGTAAATCTCTTTTGCACCCTTCCCAGTTTAATTACATCCTTCCTATAGTAGGATGACCAGAACTTTATGCAGTAGTCCAAGTGTGGCCTTACCTATGTCTTGTACAACTGTTACATGATATCCCAACTCCTGTACTCAATATTCTGACCAATGACGGCAAGGGTGCGAAAAGCCTTCTTCACCTCCCTGTCTACCTGTGTTGCCACTTTCAAGGAGCTATGTACCTGCACCCATAGGTCTCTCCATTCTACAATACTCCCTAGAGGCCTACCATTTACAGTGCAAGTCCTGCCCTGGTTTGTCTTACCAAAATGCAACACCTCGCATCTATCTGAATTAAACTCCATCTGCCATTCCTCAGCCCACTGGCCCAGTTTATCAAGATCCCATTGTAACCTTAGATAATCTTCTTCAGTGTCCACTTCAGCACCAATTTTAGTGTCATCCGCAAAGTTACTAACTATGCCACCAACATTGTTACTCTAGATTGATAGTCCTCATCCCTGGAATAACAGTCAATCTAACCACAACACTACTACTCATGCTGTACCTAATAGTGGAGCTTTGGGTAATGTATACGTACTTTCAAGACAGCTTCATCTTCCCTCAGTGATTAATGCTGCAAATGCTATTCACGTTCCTATCACAGTGGCAAAGCATAGCTAGAAATCTCATTAACCTCAATCAGTGGCCTTCTGTGTTATGTCAGCAATGGGTTATGACTTTATTATGTGACTTTTTTTTTGAGAAGTTTCTGTTGAATGTTTTGTTATGGAGCTAACAATACATCTCTTTGTTCTCTTCTCAACAACTGTGTCCTTGAACAATGATACTACGTCATTCAGAAATTCACAGAAAATAGTTGTTACTTAACAGCAAGGATTTATTTAGGATTGTATGCTCTATGATCATTTAACTTTCCTCTGGGAAAAAATGCAACATCTTTTTACAGTAGGAAAGCAATGGACCTGTTTATTTGACCTGTTGACCAACAGAAATGGCCATAGCTGGAGGAGATTCAGATCAGAAGATGGGGAGCTTGGCAGCAGCATGTGCTGATTGCCTAACCGCTGACCTTCTGACTCCCAGATGTCTATCACTTGCTGCAGCATGGAGCTCTGTGGAGCTTGGAACCTCCTCGTCTTTGTCTTGGCAAGTGGCCTCCATTATTGGTGACCCCAGCAGCACAGAGAGTTTTCAGTGCTGAGTAGGGTAAATACATTGTGATGTAATCTGAAATCATAGGCAAAAATACCAAAAGGCTCCATCGGAGATGTTATACAGGCTCCTCCCTCCCAAGCCCAGCCCCTAGATTGACCTGGAGTCCCTGTTTTATGACAGGGTGTCAGTGAGCTAGAAGCCTCCCACGTGCAGTCATTCACCTGGTAAAATCTTTTGATGCCTTATTTTCATGTCCTCCTCAACCAGTCCTTAGAATGCCCTTGACCTGCTTCATTCCTGAATGCAACATATTGGTCTTTTCAAAAATCTTAGTATGATTTACCTTTTGTTATTTATACCATGCAATGATCTCATATTTCACAAGAAAAGACCATTTATAGATTCTCCACACAATGGGAAACACCACAGTCTAATAAATAAGGACATCCAAATTTGATTAAATAGGCTTCTTGTAAAAGTGAGCAGTGTTTTACTGTACAAAAAAATTAATTTTTATTCTTTTTTTATTCAGGAAATTCATTTTACAATTGAAATTTCATAGATCATTGTAGAATATTTTCAGATTTTTTCCCATTTGATACGGTAGAAACACTCAGAAAAATGTTAAAGTCATGGAAAAATAGTTTAGTGAAATGGAAACTATATAATACGACTCCCTCTTCCTCAATGCTCTGCATTTAACATAACCCCCAAAAGTAATGTCACCAGCACATATGAAGACCAGTCATATGATCTTCAGTATATGCCGATGATGTCAGCAGGTTGCAGGAGTTCAGCAAGAGGAGGGAGGATGAAGCAATGCATACATTGCAGCTGTAAGTACCCAGAACTTGGTCATCAAATAGCAGTTCAGAAGATCCAGCTTAATGCATCTGTGTTGTCTGCAGAAATATTCTACCATCATCAGATTAAAAATCGGAGGCAGTTCACAGTAAGCTGGTGATTGCTCCTGAGACACCTGACTCCCACTCTGCCCTAAATACCTAATGCAAAGTGCTTTGCTGAAACTAGGTTTGGAACAATATCTTCAATGGGAGAATAACTATTGGTCTGAGTAGACTGCAAATTGATTATGCTGGCAAAATGGTGAGGAAAATGGACGAGAAAGAAAGGAAAAAAAGACTGGAATAAAGGAAAGAGAAAAGAAAGAAAAGGGAAAAAGAGGGTAAATAAAACTGAGTAAGACTGTGAAAGAGTGAGATTTGACTTACTATATAAATTTGTTGAACTACAGGCTGACTTTTTTGTAAGAAGTGCATAATAGCAAAATAAAATCTGGTTCAGCTTGAGCCAAGCAGAAAGTTGAGCATTTTTGTAACCAAAAATAGTTAAGAGGTATAAAACAGGAAAAGAAAACAGGTGTCATGTACTAGTAATAATTATGTTCATAGGAATGATGTAACAGATGGAGCAAAAGTTACTCCTATTTGATTGGAGTTAAGGAATAGGAAGGAAAGTATCAGTTTAGCAGGTGTAGAGTCGTGGAAAAGATATAGTGCAGTGATACCCGGCCTGCAAGCTAAATTTGACCTGCGGCAATTCATTGCTTAGCCCACTAGTTCAAGCTCGGTAAAATTTCCTTTGTGATTGACCAACCTTGTGGACAGTGGAGATCACAGAAGAAGTGCTGAGGAATTGATCGCAAAGGTAGAGAAAGGGCTTGTTAGAGAAGAATAGGAGGAGCTAGGAAGAAGATCAAGCCATTGGCAGGGGCAAATTGGTCAAAAAGGAAATCAAAATCTGGAGATGGGTTTCTTTCTACCTGATCGATTATAGAATTTCTAAAGATGCTTCCCATCTAAATTCACTGGTCTATAGCTTCCTAGATTTTACTTTAAACCTTTTTTTTTAATAATGGTATTGCATGTTCTTTTATTCAATTATCTTATTTTTCAATAAGCTATTGAAAGTATGTACCAGAGAGTACTAGAAACATCCGCCAATTCCTTCAGTACCCTAGGATAAACTAAATATAGGCCATTCAATTTAACTTGCACACTTCCCTTGAGATGTGGAAGAAATCTATCTGAATTGCAGTCCTTATTGTGGTTGGAAACAAGAGTATTTGTTCACCTCTTCAGCTGAACCACTTTCATCACTCCCACTCATCCTGAAGTGCTGCTATTCTAATCAACCTTCAACACTTAACAAAAACAAAACATTGTTACAATGATTTTCCATCACCATTTTCTTCAGACTGATTTTGTTCTGCCCAATACTTGTTTAGTTAGTGTTGTTTATTTTTATTTAATCTTGCCCTCTCTGTTTTAGAAATTAAACCTTATTGACCGTAAGTTGCGAAATTAATTCCAAGTCAAGCATTGTGGCTTTCTGTTACTGCAACAAAAGCCGAAAGACATAAAATTTTAAACTGCAAACCATAAGCTATGAAGTGATTACAACCAAGAACTTCCAGGCAGTGACCCTACCAGCTATCCTCCTTCCAATATTTACCTGGAGCAGATCTTCTAGCAGTAACTTTTTTAATAAAGCCAGCTCCAACGTGACTGGAACAGAAAGCATCTTTGCAACAGAAAGCATCCCATGATGGAACCTGAACAAGCCTTGTCCATGGAAATGCAAACGACAGCCGGTAAGATGTTGCCCCCAGGTTTAATCAGCAATAAGGTCATTAAATGTCTCTGGGTACTCATATTCAAAAATGATTAAAAATTAATCACGCTATTAAAAATGTTTCAAAAATTTTAAAACTAAAAACATTTAAAAGCACCACAAAACAAAACAAAAACAACGGAATAGCTTATTTAATTTAATTAATTGAAAATGTAAATTAGCTACAAGTTTTGCTTCCACCTTGCAGCCATTGCTTTCCAGTGAAATGAATGGAGTTGCTGAACCTACACTAGGAATAACCAGGCACTAATCAGGGGATTGTTCCCTGATTCCCTTCAAGGGAATTGTGGGAAGTTACTGCTCTGTCTCTGGCCCCTATAAAGAGATCAAATTGGAATGTTGTTTGGAAGCTTTTGTACTTTAGCGTTTCAGTGTTCGTGCATACTTGTGCAGCAATCCCAAACTTCCCGATAGTTTTAGAGGAAATGCCAGCACTTCCTTTCACAATTGCCACCATTTCTCAGGAAATCTTCCCCTCCCCTCCCCTTTCCGCATTCTAAAGGGACAATTCCATTTCCTAACGTCCTGGTCTGCCCTTCTTTCTCCACCAACTGCACCCCACCTAAAACATCGACACACCTTTTGCCTCCACAGATGCTACTTGACCTGCTGATTTCTTCCAGCATTCTGTCTTTTGTTCCAGATTTCAGTGTCTGTAGCCCCTATTGTCTTTATACTCCCTTCTCATGGTGCTTTCCCATGCAACCATAGGAGGTATGCTATCTGTCCTTTCATCCGGGGACTTAAGCATCCTTTAAGGTGAAACAGCAATTCACTTGCACTTCTTCCAAACTATAGTACTGCATTCAGTGTTCACAATGTGATCTCTACACGAGAGAAACAAAACTCAGATTGGATGACTGCTTTGCAGAGCACTTGTACTCACCCCGTAGTCTTGACCCTGAGCTTCTGGTTGCCTATCACTTTAATTGTCCATTCCACTCTTATTTGGATACCTATCACTCTGTCTCTCTCTCACTCTCTCTCTCTTTCTCACTCTCTCTCTCTCTCACAATTGTATGGGCAACTGTATTTTAAAAAAGCATGAAAGAGGTGCACTTACTAAGATTTTAGGAATTCTCGTATATCAAAATATACAGATGTGACTTTCATTCTTAATTACAGATCCTTATTACATATCCAGTAATTCCTAATATTCACTTTTTAAACTAAAATGGCCACATGAATTAGAATATTAAACATCTGAACAGATATATGTACCACTGCTGTCAGCTTATTTTGCCAATGGAAGTTGCTACATTAGAAGTAATTCACTGCAATTTGACAGGACTTAACCATGGGAAGAGATTAGGCACATCATATATGCTACTGACTTCAAAGGATTTTACTTTCCTTTATAACTTTTAATTTTAGCTTTGAATCGCTATTTGATTATCTTAATTGTACAGTGTTTAACATATTCATCATCGTGGTCTTTTAGAAGGGGATTTGATTGCCAAGGTGCCTCATGTGACTGTTGTCAATCAGAATTTGGCAGGGGATAATGAAGCAAATGACCAAAAGCTTGGCTGAAAAGGTAGTTTTGAAAAGCATCTTAAAGGAGGAAACAGAGATAGCTATGTCATGTCTCATTTACGTTGTTGGACACATTGTCACTCAGGGCTCTCCAATAAGGACACTTCCAGCCAACAAGTTCAAGACATCATGTGCAAATTCTATAAGAGTTTTCTTAGATACAGAAAAATCAAATCCCTTGGCTTTGGTCTTTCCAAAATTTAGTTGAAAGAAATTTACATTGGATCATTTTACATTGTATGTCAGACAAGCAACCTGACACTCAAGAGAGGTAGTGGCTGAGTAACCAATGCTGCCTTGTGCTGATGTAGCAGACAAGCAACGTGTAGATTAGCAATACAAGGGATCATTCATGGGCAGACTAACCTGCTAGTTTGACACCTTATGAATTGAAAGCAGAATGGCTGGAAAATTAGTTTATTCAAACCTGATTAAAGACTTTGTAACATGAAAATACACTCCATTTGACTGTTACTGTAATGCTATTATGACATTGAAATCTTTATTGAACATGTACCATAAAAGCCTTTCAGTGTGAACAGGATGGGAAGGCCATTTTGGCAGGAACAAGGGTTTAGCTGGCCAAGAATTGTGGTATTCTTCTTACTGATCAATATCTACTAAAACTTTGCCCATGTTATTCCAGAGAACCTGCCCCAAACTATACCCCATTTGAATATTAAAATTTGGCTATACTTAAGAATCTGCTGCAATTTTCAAGTACCAAGACAGTTTGCCCATGTTCAGATGCTGCCTGTTGGTATTGGTCATAAAGTGGACCTGTCAGGAACTAATACAGGCTGTAGAAAAAAACAACAGAAAAGTATACACAGCAGAAATCTTTTCATCTGAGGAAAAAAAATGAAAAGGGGTGAAAAACACAACTAACAAGCTGAACCAATACCACAGATGGATGACTGATATAGACAGAAATTAAGTTATCTGAAGTTGCCAAATTCAATATTAAGCCCAGAAGGCTGCAATGTGCCCAGACAGAAGATGAAGTGCTGTTTCTTAAGCTTGTATTGGACCTCACTGTAACAGTGCAGGAGACCGCAGACCAACAGCTCCGAGTAGGAGTGGGATGGAGAAGTAAAGCAGCAGGCGACAGGAATCAGTCTATCAGTCGTTCATCTGTGACATTGGCTCAGCTTGTCTGTTGTTCCTTTTACCCTTTTTTTATCCTTTTGCTTTCCCCTGGGAGTGGAGGACATGCCAGACATGTCTCCCTGCTCTGCATTTCGCAACTCCTACATTCTTGTAGCTATGTCCTTTTGCCAATTTTCTTACCCTCTAACTTCTCCCATATACTCATTGATCAGACAACCTTGTTTGCAGCTTATCCCCTTGGTCACCTTGGTTTTCGGAGACATACCACCCACACTTTTCCTGCAGCTGAACAAGCTCCTTCTGTCCCCTTCCCAGTTCTGACACAAGGTTTTCAACCTAAAAGGTTAGCTCTGTTTCTCTTCCCGCAGATGCTACCTGACCTGCTGAGTATTCCTAATATTTTCTGTTTTTGTTTCAGACTTCCAGCATCTGCAGATTTTCACTACCTTTAGCATTCATCGACATAACTATTTGAGTCCAGCACCAACATCCTAAAGTCGCCATTGAACAGAGACTTAACTGATCAAACTATATTAGTTATAAGAGCAGGTCAGAAGCCAAGTATCCTGAAGCAAGTTATTCATTTCCTCACTCTCCAAGGTCCAACACCTAAAAAGCACATGTCAATAATGAATTTGAAACACTCAGTCACTTGTTTGGACAACTCCAACAAATGAGATATGTTTGATACCATCCAAGACCCAGTTGTCCTCTTGCTTAGCACCCCAACCACCATCTTCAGGATTCACTCCTTTTACAACCAGCTGCAGTGTGTTCCATCTACAATAAGCACTGAAATGACTCAACAGAGCCTCCTTGATTGAATCTCCCAAACCGTAGTCTCAACCCCAGCTACAGGCATGGGAACACCATAACCTTCAAAAGTGCCTCAAAGCCATGCACCATCCCAACTTGAAAATAAAACACCATTCCTTCATCAGTGCTGTGTCAAAATTCTGCAGCTGCTGACCTTACAAGGCCGTGGGAGTACCTGAACCACATTGTCTGCAGCAGTTTAAGAAGGTGGCTCAGCAGAACTTTCTCAACAGCAACATGGGATGGAAAATAAATTTAAGCCTTGCCAATGATAGGCAACATTCTGCCAATGGATAAATTTCAGAATTTTTAAAAAATTCCCCACAACAGAAATTTTCAAAGCTGTTGTCAAAGATAAGAGAACGGTATCACGGTATATCATTGCCACATCATAAAACTACCTGATATCTATGTGACACGTTCAGGATGTGCTTGCACCAGGACACACCTTGTAGGCTCAACTTTGCAAAGCCAACAACATTTATCCCAGGAATGAATTGCAGTTCACAAAAAGGAGACCAAAAGCATGCAAAACTTGTGTGCCATTGAATCATTAGCAAGAATAGTAGTAGCCTTAAGGAAGAATACCTAATTAGGGATGTGGATAAATTGGTTTGTTGCTCAATTTTACAGGAATATGCCCAGTTATAGGCAAGAGGCAGCATTCCACACCAAATACTGTTCAGTGCTGATAAGGGTTCACAATAGAAAATAGTTTGGCAAAGCTGGAGGAAGGAGCGAGTTAACAGCAGACCACAAGCCAGAAAGTGAAATGCTGTTTGACTTGGAATGTTCAGTGGTAGGGAAATTATTGGAGCAGATTCATAGCATTTGGAAAAGCATGCACTTATTAGGGACAGTCAGCATGGCTTTATACGGAGGAGGTCCTGTCTCACAAATTTCATTGAGTATTTTAAGAAAGTGACAAAGACGATTAATGAGGGTAGGACAATGGATGTTGTTTACATGGATTCCAGTAAAGCATTTGACAAGGTCCCTCATGGTAAGTTGGTCCAGAAGATAAAGTTATATGGGATCTCTGGTGAGCTGGTAAATTGGAATTGGCTTGGACATGGAAGATCAAGGGTAGAGGTCGAGGAGTGGTTTTTAAATTTTAAATTTTATTTTTTATTTTATTTACAGCGTGGTAACAGGCCCTTCTGGCCCAACGAGTCCGCGTCGCTCACTTTAAACCCAAATTAACCTACCCGTACATCTTTACAACGTGGAAGGAAACCCACGCAGACACGGGAGAACATACAAACTCCTTACAGACAGCGAAGGGAATCGAACCCCGATCACTGGCGCTGTAATAGCGTCGCGCTAACCGCTACGCTACCGTGCCGCCCTTCAAACATCCAGGGCATTTGCGATCCGCCGCCGCCGGGCCAAAGGCCTGCACCCGGGGCGCGTCGAACAAGCGGAGGCAGGTTTCTCGGCCGTCGTCCTCTCCCGACAACACAGTGCCGGGCACGCCGAGCCACGCCATACGGCCGACCCCTCCGCCCGGGCGGGGAGTAGGCGATGTTTTACAAAAGGCGCTGGCGGACTGAGCCTCGCCGGGGGAGAGTGGCTAGGAAGACCGCTAACTTGACAAAAAATATCAACCACTCAGACAGCGTTTTCTCCCTCCACAACTCCCGCAGTGGGAGAAGGGAACGGTCATCAATGCCTGCAAACCGTTGGATAAAACAAAGCTTGCGGACCGCTTCGCGCTCAGGAGAAAACGCCACAGCTCCTCCTCGTGGTTGTGAGACCGGACTTTTCAGTCCACGATTTCTCCAGTCACAGACTATAGAAATGATAGAAGTTTCTGACTGGAGTTCTGCGACCAGTGGTGTTCTGCAAGAATCAATGCTGGGACCTCTGTTGTTTGTAATCTACAGACTCATAGATTAATACAGCATGGAAACAGGCCCTTTGGCCCAACTTGTCCATGCCAACCATGGTGCCCACCAAGCTAGTCCCATTTGCCCACGTTTGGCCCATATTCCTCTAAACCCCTCCTATCCATGTACTTATCCAAATGTCTTTTAAGTGTTGTCATTTTACCTGCCAATATATTAATGATTTGGATGAAAATGTAGGTGGCCCAATTAGTTAATTTGCAGATGACTCAAAAATTGGTGGAATTGTGGATAGTGAGCAAGGTTGTCAAAGGATACAGCAGGACACAGATCAGATGGAAATCTGGCTGGAGAAATGGCAGATGGAGTTTCATCCAGACAAGTGAAAGGTGATGCAATCTGGGAGGTCAAATGCAAGAAGAAAGTACACAGTAAATGACAGGACCCTTAGGAGCATTGATGTACAGAGGGATCTTGGGTTACAAGTTCATAGCTGCCTGAAAGTGGCAACACAAGAGGATAGGATAGTAAACAAGGCGTATGGGCATGCTTGCCTTCATCGGTTAGGGCACTGAGTGCAGAGCACTGAGAATATAAAGTGACAAGTCATGCCACTGCTGTTTAATCCTTTGGTTAGGCCACATTTGGAGTCATGTGTGCAGTTCTGTACTGTAGTAAGGATGTCGAGGCTTTGGAGAGCATGCAGAAGTGATTCACTAGGATGTTGCCTGGATTAGAGAGTATTAGCTACAAGGAGAGATCAGACAAAATTGTAATTGTTTGTTTCTGCAACGTCAGGCTGATGAGCAACCTGCTAGAAGTATATCAAATAACGAAAGATATAGATAGGCTAGATAATCAGAACTTCTGCCTCCTCACCCCACAGAGTGGAAATGTCAAATGCCATAGAGCATAGGTTTGGTGGGGGGGGGGGGGGAGTTTAAAGGACGTTTGCAAGGCAACTTTTGATTTACAAAGAGTGGTAGGTGCATGGAGCATGCTGCCAGGGAGAGTGTAGAAGCAGATAAAATAGCAACATTTAAGAGGCATTCAGACAGACACGTGAACAGGCAGGGAATAGAGGGATACGGACCATGTGCAGGCAGCTGGGATTAGTTTAGATTGGCATCATGGTCAGTGCAGACATGGGGACCAAAGGTCCTGTTCCTGTGTTGTACTGTTCTATGTTCAGTGAGCAAGTAAGACAGCAATACGACTGGCCACGAGCCAAGATAATGATACGGCATTTAGTGTAGAAAAGCCACCTTCCACAGAAGGCAGCAATGCAACTTATCCCTGAGGATGCACCAAAGGGTTCAACCAAGTATTTAGCCAGAAAGATCAACAAAGGAACTAAAAATGGCACAGTGTATGGATACTCATGCTAAATTGGTCCGGCAAACAGAACTCTGTCTAGTTTTCTGCAAAGCTGTAGGGAAATGATTTTCATGCACATGTGATATGCAAGGAGTCATGAGTATAAGCATCACGAACCCAGAGCTTTCCACATGTTTATGCATAATTTCAAGAGTTGAGCAATGTGCCAACAAAGTAGCCCCTGAAACACTGGATGTCATGTGAATTATTGGGTCTAAATCAATAATTGAGCTGTGGCAGGTTACAGATGGGAGCGGTCACCCTGGTTCTCCAATGGTTGATGCAGGTATAGTTGGGCATCTGGGAGGTGCATCAGTCTGGTCAGGTTCCTCTCTCAAAGAACAATGAAGGCCTTCCCTTAAACACAGGAACATCTGGTTCATTGGTGAGGATTCCACATCTGCTAATCCATCAGTGAAACCAGCCAGAGGTTAAGTTAAAGACAAGATAAGGTAAGATATCTTTATTAATCACATGTATATCGAAACACACAGTGAAATACATCTTTTGTGTAGAGTGTTCTGGGGGCAACCCCCAAGTGTTGCCACGCTTCCGGCGCCAACATACTGTGCCCACAACTTCTTAATCCGTATGTCTTTGGAATGTGGGAGGAAACCAGAGCACCCAGTGGAAACCCACGCAGACACGGGAAGAACGTAAAACTCTTTACAGACGGTGACCAGAATTGAACCCGGGTCACTGGTGCTGTAATAGTGCTATGCTAACCACTACACTAAGGGCTCTGTCTTACTTGAAGATCGAGTTGGTTTTCTTCCTCTGCTTAAGATTTTCTAGTTAAAGCCCACGCATTTTTCAGCATATTTTCACACTCCAATGTTATAACAGCAATGTCAAATGGGTGCTGAATGCTGATTAATTCATTCCGATGCACTCAGTCCGCTTCATGTATAGGCATATCATGTACATGGAGGTCCACCAATCATTTTCCCATTGTGCATTATGCACAGGCAGATAAACTCCTTGTATTGGCAAGTAATTTTGTGCTTCAAATCAATTATGTAGCACATTAAAAAAAAGTGATTGAATTTTTCGGTCAATATTCCTCCTTCAAGCAACAGTCGCAAAAGACAGATTGGTCACTCAGCTTATTGCTGTTTGCAGGGCACTCTTGGCACAAAAAGGCAACTAGATTTCCCACACAGCCACTGAACTTCAAAAGTAATTAATGACGTGCCTTACTTTCAAATGTGGTGACATGACAAAGTACCACATAATGCAAGGAATAATGCTTGGGGTATCTTTGATAAGTCTTGCAAAGTAGTGAACTTAAAAAAATCCAAATGATGGGATCGGTGCTGGGACCTTGCTATTTGATGTACACATTAACGAGCTAGATGTGAATGCAGGAGGGATGATTAACAAGTTTGCCAATGACATGGAAATTGGTGGCATTATCCATAGTTAAAAGAGTAGTCCTAGGCTACAGAATGATATTGATCAGCTGGTAAATTGGACAGGGAAATGGCAGATGGAATTTAATCCTGATAAGTGTGAGGTGATGTATTTTGAGGAGTCTATTAAGGACAGGACATACACAATGAGGGACCAAGGGAGTATTGAGAAAGAAAGGGACCTTGGTCTACAAGTCCAAAGATCCTTGAAGGTGGCAGCACAGGTAGACTGGGTGGTGAAGGATGTTTATGTGACACTTCCCTTCATTAGCCAGAGCATAGAGTATTGGAGCAAGGAGGTCATGTACAGCTTTATAAAACACTGCTAAGGCCACAGCTAAAGTACTGTGTGCAGTACTGGTTGCCACACTACAGGAAGGAGGTGATTGTACTGGAGAGGGTGCAGAGATTCACCAGGATGCTGCATGGGATGGAATGGTTCTGTTATGAGGAAAGACTGAATTGGCTGGGTTTGTTTTCTTTGCAACAAGAGGCTGACAGGGGACCTGACAACATTATGAGAAGTCTGGATGGGGCAGAAGGTAAGAAACATTTCCCCATGGCAGAAGTGTCTCAGATCAGAAGGCATATGTTTCAAGGCGAGCAGTTTGGAGGGGATCTAAGGAAGAATTTTTTCTCCCAGAAGATGGTTGCATACTGGAAAGTCCACCTAAGAAGCATTTGGATAAGCAGTTAAATCACGAGGGCACAGCAGGCCATGCACTACATTCTGGTAAATGGGATTAGCACAGATAGTTACTTGTCTATGGGCCAACGGGCCTGTTTCTATGCTGTATGACTATGATATTGATAATGTGAAATTTTGTGTATAGGTATGTTGACATAAAATAAATTTAATTTGGATTAATCTCATGTGTTATTAAACTTTTTGGGCACTTAACATTTCTTTTACATCAAAAATTGTTTATTTTATATATGTTTGGGGAAAATTAGAGTTTGTAAAGGATTTTACAATTCTGTTACACCTAATACAGAGAAAATCTTGACTCATTGAGCAGGGAATATAGCTGTATCTAATTATTTGAGTTACCGTTATCCATATAACCAGGACAATTTTTCCTACTTCTTGCAATTTTATCAAAAGAAAGACATAAATAGAAGCCTGGATAATGTCTGCAGGAAATGCTGACAGTTTAATTCATCCATGTTTAGCCCTGATGTAAGAATACCCACTCTTCAAAAACGGATTATCAAATCTTAGCAAAAAAAAAATCACCTCACAGTCAGCTTTTATTTTAAATTCATTCTCACAATACAGGCATGACCAGCAAATCAAACGGAATGGAGAAATGGGCACTTATGAAGTCCCAGAATCTTCCCCTCACTGTTACCTACAATTATTCTTGTTGCAAACTGAAGTCAGCCATGCACTGCATCTTAGAGCATGGAACCGAAATCTTTGCTATTAGCAGTGGGAGTATTTATGAATAAGGTTTGTGAAAAGCCCACACATAGTTAACCAATACTTTAACTGCAGTTTTTGCTGCAATCATAAATATAGGTCAAATGTTATGGCCATGTATGTTTCTTTATTAATGGTACTTTGGGGAAGAAGTTCCAGATTAATACAGGAGAAGTACACTTGAATTATCCCTTCAGGACTCAGAAGTAGATTCCCCAAAATATCTACTCAGAATGCAGTTTAAGCTCGAAGCTTGCCCACAAGTTGGAGTTAATGATTGAACTGTGTGTTGGGAAGTAGCCAAGAAGCATATTTAAATGTCATGAATTCTAAGTCAATTCAAGCATAAAGCTGATTAATTACACCACAAAGGCACATGCAGCTAATTGATATATTCTACACGAGTGATAGAAAGCCATTTGGAAGACTAAACTTGGAGAATAGTCCCAGGAGAGGCATAAACATATTGGCTAGAATCACTAGACTGTTTTGTTTTTGGCCAAGCAGGATATGAGGTGCAAGTCCTCAGTGCTATAGCCAGGATGTTGCCTGCCATAGTCATTGCTGTACCCTGCGCTCTCCTTGATATTGCATGGAATAAATTAGATTAGATAATGGCAGGCTTCTGCAATGGTGAGAATCATAGATGGAAGCCAAAATAGATCAATCATCTGGCACTCGTAGCTGAAGATGGTTGCAAATGATTCAACCTTGTCTTTGGGACTCAAATGCTGGACCCCACCATTGTAGAGGAAGGGAGGTGGCTAAAGACTCCTCCACCTGTTAACTGTTTAACTTCACAACCTGGCAGGGTGGATGGCAGAGCTTCGATCCCATTAGCTGTCAGATTGCTAGGCCCTGTCCATTTCATGCTGCATTTGCTATTTAGTATTCATGTGGTCCCGTGCTGCGGCTTCACCAGGTCGACTTCTCATTCATAGATACATTTGTTGTTGCTCCCAACAATCACTTCTGCACTCCCTATCAAACCAGGACTGATCCTCTGGCTCTTATTCTAGGGGCAGAGTTGTGGATATTCCAAATTGTGGTAATCTGTCATCTAAAATGACACACATAGCTAACACACCGGATATGGCAAGCAGCGATCAAACCACAGGATGGGTAAATCTACTCCCTATCTACTCATGATTGCATGGCCAGATTCTGCTCTAACTCTATCTACAAGTTTGCAGATGATACCACCGTAGTAGGCCGTATCTCAAATAATGATGAGTCGGAGTACAGGAAGGAGATAGAGAGTTTAGTGACATGGTATCATGACAACAACCTTTCCCTCAATGTCAGCAAAACAAAAGAGCTGCTCATTGACTTCAGGCAAGGGAGCGGTGTACATGCACCTGTCTACTATGAGTGAACATCACCAATAGTCTGTCCTGGTCCAACCACGTAGACGCCACGGCCAATAAAGCTCACCAGCGCCTCTACTTCCTCAGGAGGCTAAAGAAATTTGGCATGTTCCCTTTGACACTCACCAACTTTTATTGATGCACCACAGAAAGCATCCTATCTGGATGCATCATGGCTTGGTATGACAACTGCTCTGCCCAGGACCACAAGAAACTGCAGAGAGTTGTGGACACAGCCCAGCACATCACGGAAACTAGCCTCCCCTCCATGGACTCTGTCTATACCTCTCGCTACCTTGGTGAAGCAGCCAGCATAATCAAAGACCACACCCACCCAGGTCAATCTCTCTTCTCTCCTCTCCCATCAGGCAGAAGATACAGGAGCCTGAGGGCACATACCACTAAGCTCAAGGACAGCTTCTATCCCACGGTGATAAGACTATTGAATGGTTTCCTTATATGATGAGATGGACTCTTGACCTCACAATCTACCTTGTTTGACCTTGCACCATATTGTCTACCTGCACTGCACTTCCTCTGTAGCTGACACTTTACTCTCTACTGTTATTGCTGTCACCCTGTACTACCTCAATGCACTGTGTAATGAATTCATCTGTACGATCGGTATGCAAGACAAGTTTTTCACTGTACCTCAGTACAAGTGACAATAACAAACCAATACCAATACCAAATCTACCTGATGTCATTTTCACCAGTCTACCTTTTGTAGACGCACTTGTCCTGCCAGTAGTGGTGAGAGTGACTGCTGTATCATCCCTGTGGAGACAAAGTCCCATTTTCACATTGAGGATACCCTCCACCCTGTGTGTGGCCCGACTATTGGCCTATGTGGGATAGACCAGGAACAGATCTGGTAGCTCAGATGCTATGAATGAACAGTATTGTGGGAGCACCTTCACCAGAAGGATGGCTGGCAATGGAGGAAAAGGCACACCACAGCTTTCACAAGGACGTTTAAGGATGGGCAATAACTGCTGGCCTTATCCAACTTTGTCCAGAATTATAGAACCAGGGGTCATAGTCTGTGTTTGATGGGACTTCATTCCAAACAAAAACACAGGTGCTGTAATGGGTTTTGATAATGACCAAAGTACATGGATAACTGACTGTGAGTTGGAATAATAGTTACAAGGGCAATATAGTGTCTGTTGGAGCTGCCTACATTCCAAAAAGTTAATAGATTAATTGAAAGCTGCCAGCAGAACAGGGTGTAGGATTGGGCCATGTAATAGAATCCAGTTCAAGTCCAATATTGGGCTAGTAATTAAAGCTGTTGAGGATATCAATAGGAAACATTGGAATCATGTCAAGATGGGGGTGGGATTCGAGGAGGTGGAATCAGGTTTAATGATGTCTCGAAGCAGTTGGAATCATAATAGAGCAATGGGTCATTTCAGCTGGAGCAGAGGAGGTGAAGGTTATGACAACCGGAGATCAGCAGGGTTTCCTCAAGCTGAAGGAACCTTTGTGGAGCCTCAAACAAGCTTCAGAGTCCTATATTCATATGCAAAGGGACAAAAGGTTGGTTCATGCGTGAGTAAACAACAGCATTTTCTTTTTTCTGGATATGACTGGTAGAGTTCCTCCAACCAATTAACACCTGAAAAGGTGACAGTCCACGGCCAAACTTATGGGGTTTCACATCTTCTCTGGTCCCGAGTGGGAAATGACATTAAAGAGGTACATGCCCGCAAACAACATATTGTGAGATCTTAAAATCTTACAGCCCCTTTTACAGAAGAGCTAAACACTGTTCCTTTCTTCTCTCACAGCTCCCTCATGCTACTCTTGTCAACTTAAATCAGAAATGGAATATTAAAGGCCAACTTTCTATTATCCATGCAAACCTGCAGATTACTTGCCATGTATGTGACTTATGTTAAGCAATGTTTCCACAGAGATGCACAAGGGCACAATTTTTTTAGTACAGTGACCTATAACTGGTTTAATTATCGTCATAGAAATTTTCACCTATAACTTGCTTTGTCCCCATTTGAAAGCACTTTTATTTCATCCCAAAACATCCAGAAGACTTCTCACTTCCTGCTCAGTTAATGATCTTCACAGTTCTTAATCATCTCCATATTCATCAACACATTTGTACACAAGCATCTGGAAATTGACCTGCATAATACTGCTTTTTTGAAGCATTATCCAACTGAAAATCATTTTTTTTTCATCAGGGAGATGTCATCACAACCATCTCTAGGTCAATTTGCACAACTTGGAAAAGTTGACTGCACTTCCTGTCACGAGTTAGCAAGCAGATCTCGGAGGGAAGGTTTGTAAAAGGCTGTGTAAAGTAAGCGAAACTGTTCTTGGCTCCTGACAGCCTAGCGATTGGATCTTGGAAAGAAGATTTAAAAAGAGTTGACCAATAGCAGAGTGGCCATTTTGGAGCAGCCATTGTGAGAGTAGCTGTCTAGAAGTTGTTAGATCTGGAGATAATGTTGTCCAGTAGGTTCTTCAGAAGTCAAGAATGAGGCACAAATCTTATGGTTACAGCCATTTTATTAGATGTTCATTACTGTACCAGCCAGCAACATAACAGTTAGAGTAACGAGAAGTAACTGGACTGTAACTGTGACTGTAACTGCAAAACCGGTCAGAATGGTCCCAGAGAAGAAACCTGTGAGCAGCGACTGATTTGCACTTCAGCTGTGCAGACAAAGAAACTACAGAAATATAGAACCAAATATACTACAAGTTACTAAAAGTTTACAGATAAACAGGTGATTATACAAACATATAAGCATAAAGAAAGCTAAAACTATAAGGAAAAACACAATAAAAACAACAATCTTGTTCCTAATCCAACAAGGTTGAAGTGATGTGGTTGAGGTGTAACTGCTGAGACTTTGTCTCAAGAGGTTTCAGCAAGGGGGCTGAGCAGTGGTAAGGAAAGATGAGGTGTGATCTTTAACCTTCCTGCTCCTCCTACAGAATGTGGGGTATCAGGGAAACTTCCAGTGACTAATCCCACGTGAAGCGTGGCCAGTTGCAGCTCCAGACTAACTGCATCGAACGTCTGGAGCTGCAGTTAGACTTGCTCAGCAGCATCCACAATGCTGAGATCATCATAGAGAAGAGCTTTAGTGAGGTGGTCACACCAAAGGTACAGGCCTCAGCTGGTTGGGTGACCATCAGGAAAGGCAGAATGGGTAAACTGGGAGTGCAGGATTCCACTTTGATCATTCACCTCAGGAACATGTATATCATTTTGGATGCTGTTGGAGGGGATGGCCTTTCAGAGGAGAGCTGCAGCAGCAGCCAGGTCTGTGGCACAACAACTGGCTCTGATGCACAGATGGGGTGGGTAAAGTCAAGGAGAGCTGTAGTGATAGGAGACTCAGTAATTAGAGGGACAGACAGGGGATTCTGTGGTCGCAAACCTAACACCAGGATGGTATGTTGACTCCCAGGTGTCAGGGTCAAGGATGTCTCTGAGCAGTTGCAGGGCAAGGATGAGCAGCCGGGGTCATTGTACAGTGACATAGGTGGTATCAGGGATGAGGTGTGAAGACTTCCCGAAATGCATCACTTCACACTCGTCCTGATAAGTGCAAAATGATGTATTTTGGGAAGTTAAACCAGGGCAGAACAAACACTGTGAATGGCAGGGCCTGGGGGAGTGTTGTAGAACAGAGAGACTGAGGGGTACAAGTACAACATTCCCTGGAAGTGGCAACACAAATAGTCAGGGTAGGGGAGTCTAAAACTAGAGTGCATAGGTTTAAGGTGAGAGGGGAAAGATTTAAAGGGGACCTGGGGGCAAATGTTTTCACACAGTTGATGGTGTGTATGGAACAAGCTGCCACAGAGGAAGTGGTAGAGGCCAATGCAATTACAAAGTTTAAAAGACATTTGGACAAATATATGGATAGGAAAGGGTTTGAGGGATATGGTCAAATGCAGGCAAATAGGACAAGCTCAGGTTGGGCACCTTGGTCGGCATGTTTCCCTGCTATATAACTTTATGACTCAAAGCAATTTCCCTGTCAGAGCTGCACATGATGACGTTGTTCCCAGTAAAACGCAAGTCAACTTGCCAGGCATTCCTAAGACAACATTGTCTTCTGAGTAGAGCACAGGCTACAGGATCAGAAGAGAAGTAAAATACTCATTTTCATCCTTCTCAAAGACATGCCAATCTACAGAAGGCTCCCCCACCCTCAACTCCTATGTTTTTGCAGACCGCCAACCCATGTACAAATACACACACACACACACACACACACACACACACACACACACACACACACACACACACACACACACACACACACACAGAGGCAAGCAGACACACTAGAGCATATCAAAGAGTACTGGTAAGCCCCTGGTAAATCACCTATGACTGTGGTCGACTTCCCGAGCCCAACCTCAGAACAGATGAACCCTCCTTGGGCCTTTATCCCAGTGCATCAAAACTAAATTGTCATTGTGACTAAAACAGTCACTGTTCCACCACCCCTGCATGATCTTGGCACACTCTTTACCGTGCACTGGTATTTCTAGGCCTATCTTTTTCAACAATTCTGTCTGTGCCATTCGAGTTCAAGTTTATTGTCATAGGCATGCATACACAGTGTATAAATGCAATGAAAATTAGCTTTTTGCAGCAGCAACACAGTACATCACAAATATGCCAAGTCATTCTATCACTTGCTAGAGTTTTCATCTTCACATTTCCACATGGAAAGTCACATATGATTCCAAGCACTGGCACAATCTGACTGAGTAACTATCCTTTCTCAAACTTCTGTATTTGCATAGACAAGGTTTCACAGTACCTACTTCTTTTGATCAACTTTTAGTGTTGACACACATTGCACAGCCCAATTACCAGCTTACATATGTCTCAAAGATGAAGTGCGACATCCGATTCACTTTTCCTGCATTTCATTTCATTATTGGACTCACAGCAGCAACTATTTGTTTTGCTGTCTCAATTCAACCCAACAGCAATTTGTCACCTTTCTAGGAGAGTGCTTTTCCACTCCACTGCAATCTGAATTGCAAACTTGCAGAACCCTTGCAGGTCCACATTGCTTTTCATTAAAATATTGACACCATTTTAAACATTGCCAAATCCTGTACTGGAGGGAGATCCTGCAAAGATTTTCACTGAAAGGTCACTTAAGAAAAGTTGTTCTGGTTGATACATACAGCAAAATTGTAAATGTTTAGAATTTTACACCCATGCTCAAAACAAGAGGACATGGCTTTAAGGTAATGGGTGGGAAGTTCAAGGGAGATGTCAGAGGGAGGTTTTTCACCCAGAGAGTGGTTGGTGCATGGAATGCGCTGCCTGGGGTGGTGGTGGAGGTTGATACGTTGGACAAGTTCAAGAGATTGTTAGATAAGCATATGGAGGAATTTAAGATAGAGGGATATGTGGGAGGAAGGGGTTAGATAGTCTTAGGTGTGGTTTGAAGGGTGGCACAACATGGTGGGCTGAAGGGCCTGTATTGTGCTGTATTGTTCCATGGTTTACCAGAAACATAAACCACAGGGCTAGTAGTTTTTCAATGATTTCATAAATAAAGGAGTACATGAATCTATTTCAAACTGGGTGCCATCTGCCTGAGGCAACAACAACACCACCATCAAAGGCAACCCTGCAAAGTAAAAGGGAGATGAACTTAGTAATCAGAACTCACAACTAATAGGACATGGCACTACTTGAACAGTTATTGGTGCAAAGGTGGTGCAGTGGTTAAGAAACCAGATTAGTAACCCAAATAGTAATCCAGAAGCACGAGTTCAAGTCCCACCATAGGAGCTGTGGAATTTAAATTCAGTTTATAACCTGGGTTTAAAAAAAGACCACTCCCAGTAATGGTGACCAGGAAATGATTGGATTGTGGTAAAGCCCAATTGGTTCAGTAATATCCATCAGGGGAGGAAATTTGCCACCCTTGCCTGATCTGACCCATATGCGACTCTAGACCTACAGCATAAAGACTGACCCTAAACTGCCCTCTGAAACGGCCAGCGGGTGATGCAGTAGTACCATCACATGTACAATTAAAACAGAAAATTGGTAAAAACCAGACAGGCCACCCAGCATTGACTGAGGCAAAGAATTTTGAGGTGGAAAGTCACTTGCAGCAACCAAAGGTAGCAGTAAAATGGCATACATAGTGGTCCTTAGAGTCTGCAACATTAGCTCCATATCATCACATCAGGTCATACATGGACAAGGATACCCTTTACTGACCACCAACTGTACTTCCTCAGCTGATAAATCAGTGCTCCTCCATGCTGAACATTTGGAAGAAGAACTGAAATTAGCTAGGGCAATAATAGACCCTGGGTGGGAGACTTCAAAGTCCATCACCAAGAGTGGATTGGTAGCATCACTACAGGCTAAGCTGACCACATCCTGAAGTTCAGATTTGCCAGATTGATATTGTTGCAAATGGGTTGTTGATGGTCAGCACAGAGTCAGTGGGCTGAAAGGCCTGTTTCTGTGCTGTATCATTCTATGATTCTATGACAGGTTTGGGTTTTACCAAGATGACCTGTCTCCATACCCAATCATTGGCTTGGTCCAAACAGAGAACAAAGAGCTCTATTCGAGATATGAGGTGAAAGTGGCTGCCTTTGACATGAAGACAACAAGAATCAAGTAGAAAACACTCCATTTGCTGGCATCAAACCTCACATAAAGAAAGACAGTTGGGTATCAAAATGCCATTCATAGCAAATGTGTGCACACATGTGGGCATGTCTCATCAGATGCAGTATCAGTGAGGGTGCTGGCCCACACATTGAACAATTATGCAGAGTTGGTAGATCACCTTAACCTGGTGCCAGCATTGCCCGGACCTCAGAGCTGAAGCTGTGCTGTAGTCAGGAGTGCTGGTGTCTAAAGGGGAAGAGATAGCAGTAGAGTAGGGGCCAGCAGACCAACAAACAGCACTGGTTGTAAGCTGCATGAATTTAATTCTCAGGCAGCAAAAGGTCAACATGCTGCCAGCTAAACTTAATGAGGACAGGTTAATACGTCACAATCCTTGTGCCTGTTTTAAGAGACTATCATACTTAGCCCACACAAAATCCACAGCTTACTTTGTGGTTTTAAATACCACAGTTGATAGCTGTCATTGAACAGAGTACTTCTGTTTTATAAAGTCGTTTATTTGAAAGACTGACCTTGAATCTGCTTACCCAGAAGAATGCCAAAGGCTTCTCTTTGTATTCTTGCCAAACTCTTACCTGCTTAGCTAACAAGGAGAGAATCCCAGATCAACTGAGGTCAAATGTTCCCTGACCCTGCACTGAAAATTATGCTAGATAAATCTGGATTAGCAACTACACATGAGAAGAGGGGGTGACTTTGTATCAATTCAAAACCAGATTTATTATCACTGTCTTACATGACGTGAAATTTGTTGTTCTGAGGCAGCAGTACAGTGCAAAGACATAAAATTACTATAAATTATGAAATAAATAAATAGTGCAAAATAAAAAGGAACAATGATGTAGTGTTCGTGTACCATTCAGAAATCTGATGGTGGAGGGAAGAAGCTGTTCCTGAATTATTGAGTGTGGGTCTTCAGGCTCCTGTACCTCCTCCCTGACAGCAGTAATGAGAAGAGGGCATGGTGAGGGTCCTTAATGATGGATGCTGCCTTCTTGAGGCACCGACTCTTGAAGATGTCCTTGATGGTGGGGAGGGTTGTGACCGCGATGGAGCTGGCTGAGCCTACAGCCCTCTGCAGCCTTTTGCGATCTTGCACACTGGAGCCTCCATACCAGGTGGTGATGCAACCAGTCAGAATGCTCTCCATCGTACTTCTATAGAAATTTGCAAGAGTCTTTGGTGACATACCAAATCTCCTCAAACTCCTCATGAATTAGAGCCCCTGGCGTGCCTTCTTCATGATTGCAACAATGTGTTGGGCCCAAGACAGATCCTCGGAGATGTTGACACCCAGGAACTTGCAGCTGCTCACCCTTTCCACTGCTGACTTCTCAATGAAGTGTGTGTTCTTCCAACTTCCCCTTCCTGAAGTCCACAATCAGTTCCTTGGTCTTGCTGAAGTTGAGTGCAAGGTTGTTGTTGCGACACCACTCAACCAGCTGATCTATCTCACTCCTGTACGCCTCCTCGTTGCCATCTGAGATTTTACCAACAACAGTGTCATCTGCAGATTTATAAATGCCATTTGAGCTGTGCTTAACCACACAGTCATGAGTGTAGAGAGAGTAGAGCAGTGGACTAAGCACGCATCCTTGTGGTGCGCCTGTGTTGATTGTCAGCGAGGAGGATATGCTATACCTGTGCTGACTGTGGTCTCCTGATGAGGAAGTTGAGGATCCAGTTGCAGAGGGAGGTACAGACACCCAGGTTTAGAAGCTTGGTGATTAATACTGAGGGGATGATGGTACTGAATGCCGAGCTGTAATCGATAAACAGCAGCCTGACATATGTTTTGCTGTTGTCTGGGTGCTCCAAAGCAGAGTGGAGAGCCAGTGATATTGCATCTGCTGTAGACCTGTTGCAGCAATAGGTGAATTCCATCTTTAGAATGGAAGGCTGTTGGTTCCCACTCCACTCTGCAGCCCACAGTGAAGGGTATACAGACAGATTCAAGGTCTTTATAAATATCCAAGAAAAGAGACATCTTAATACCATATGACCACCAGCCACATTCCGTATGTGTTTTTCCTCTCCATTGATTAAACATGAGAATATTACAGGTTTGAGTGATTTAAAGATTTGTGTGTCATTTTCATGACCATTCATGTGATATATTTCTAACCCTGTTATATATGCAAATTTTTGCCTATGCCTGCCTATTTTTGCAAATGTTTGCCTATTCTTTATTTTGGTTGATGGGGGCTTGAAAAAAAAGGCAAAAAACATTATATATTTCCAGGTTGTGTTGAGGAATAATTTATCATTCTGTATGAAGAGTCCGATGTCCTCTTTTTGTTAAGGTTCTTGGTAACTTGTTATCAAACAACAACAAAAAATGAGAAGATTCTTTGAGGCTGGAAACAACTTGATGTGTTACAGTTTACTGCTAACTTACTGGCTCCATCTTGGAGACATTCTTGTCAAGTCTACATGCAGACTATTTTATCACTCTAACATTGTTACAGTACTCACTGATATTAACAGGACAGCTCCGAGTTCCCAAACAAATGCATCACAACAGATGATAGATATGTTGATCCCACTCTTCACATCTACAAAACCTGGCGTTCAATCTGCAGTGACAGAGAAAGAGAAACTTTTCAGACATTCAGCATTCATCTGGTCCAAGTTATATTCAAACTCTATCCCAATTCCCCCCTCTCATTCTAAAAGTCATCTCACCAACTACATTCAATGAAAGAACCTTCGGTAATAGGTTTTATGGTCCTTTGGTCTTTTGGTATACATAGGAAATCAATTATCTTTATTTCTAAGGGAAAGGTTTTGCCTTCAGTGGGTACCTCCCTCAGCTGACAGTGAGCTTGAATCAAGAGCTTAATGTGCCTGGAATAATCAGTCTCATTCTCACCCACTCCAGTGCACTGGTGGAGGGTACAGTCATAACTGATGTGCCATTGTGCACATGCAACACTGGCAGAAGTCAGGAAGCAGGTCTCCAGCCCATACTTTTCACTGCCAGTGAATAAGAAATCAACTCAAAACAATTTTCCTATTTTCTTATCTCCTCTACTCAAAGTTGTCCCTGACGATACTGGCATTGAGGCATTGTTCCTTGTTCATGAACAATTCCCCAGTCCCCCACACACTTTTCCATTCCTCACATACAACCCCTGACTATGCCAGCATGTTTAATCATATAATTTGATAAGTCAAGTCTTACCCTGATGCGCAGAAATTGGTAATTGGTTTATTATTGTCACATGTACCGAGATACAATGAAAAACTTCATTTTGCATGCCATCCATACAGATCATTTCACAACATAAGTACATCGAGGCAGTACATGGGAAAAGCAATAACAGAATGCACAATATAGAGTTACAGTTACAGAAAAAGTGCAGTGCAGGTAGACAATAAGGCGCAAGGGTCATGAAGAGGTGGATGTGAGGTCAAGAGTCCATCTTATCCTACAAGAGGTCCATTCAATGGTCTTAGAGCAGCGGGACAGAAGCTTTCCTTGAGCCTGGTGGTACGTGCTTTCAAGCTTTTGTGTCTTCTGCCTGATGGGAGAAGGGAGAAGAGAGAATGTCCGGGGTGGGAGAGATCTTTGATTATGTTGGCTGCTTTACCGAGGCAGCGAGATGTGTAACCAGAGTCCATGGACAGGAGCCTAGTTTCATGATGGACTGAGCTGTGTCCACAACTCTCTGCAATTTCTTGTGGTCTTGGGCAGAGCAGTTGCCAAACCAAACCATGATGCATCCAGATAGGGTGTTTTCAGTGGTGTATCCTTAAAAATTGGTGAGGGTCAACGGGGACATGCCAAATGGTAAATCAAACCATCAAGCGGTGCTCCTTCTCCCTACATACAAACAGAAACTGAAACAAGAGGATCCAGTATAGGAAATCAGACAGTGCTGGTCTGAGGAAATAGATGAGCTTCTATGCAACTGCTGAGTCAGTAGAACTGGTCCATATTGAAGGACTCAGCGGCCAATCTAAATGAATATGTCACCGCCGTCACCAGCAAGCGGGTAGAGGACAGTGTACCAAAGAGGTCAATCCAAGTGTTTCCCAACCGGAAACCGTGGATGAACTAGGAGATCCACTCCCTCCATAGAGATCTGAAGGCAGAGAACTTGCTCTTAGACAGAGACATGCATATAACAATAGCGGACTTTGGCTTCAGTGACGAGTTCACGCTGGGGAATAAGCTAGACACGTTCTGCGGGAGTCCCCCTTACGCCACCCCAGAGCTCTTCCAGGGGAAGAAGTACGACAGGCCAGAGATGGACGTCTGGAGCCTTGGCGTGATCCTCTACACACTCGTGAGCGGCTCACTGCCCTTCGACGGGTAGAACTTGAAGGTATTGGGCCAAGCTGAGCTGGGCGTCTCCGAGTGGTGAGAGGTATTGTTTCTGTGTTTGACAAGCAATATCTTTTTCCCATCATTGAGCAATCCAATACCAGAGGGCATGCATTCAAGGTGAGAGGGGGTAGGTTCAGAAGAGACGTGAGGGGTAAGTTTTTTTACTCAGAGCGGTGGATGCCTGGAATGTGTTGCCTGATAGGATGGTGGAGGCAAGTTCACTGGGGGCTTTTAAGAGGGGCTTGGATGGGCACATGAATGAGAGGAAAATGGAGGGATATGGGCATTCTGTAGGTAGGAGGGATTAGCTATGTCGGCACAACATTGTGGGTCAAAGGGCCTGTTCTGTGCTGTACTGTTCTATGTTTACTAAAGTCCAGGTCTGCGATGTTCAAATCGAGTGACTCTGACCTATACAGGAAATCGAGGAATGCAAGAATGACAGTGATAAGGTTATATGGGGCAGCTTGATTAACACCTCTCCTTCTTGGCTCAAAGACAAATGAGGTCACTCAAAGAGCTGCCTTTGCTTACATACACTAACTCAGTGCTGCAAGTATTAAACTAGGAACTCCATGATTCCATTACACACCACAAGCCGCACAAAAGGAGTCTTAGAAGAGAGTTCTTGTGCCTCCATGTGCCTGTAAATTCCAGCTTCTGCTGGAGATGAATAGAAAAACGCCTTTCTTCCAATAGGCCTCACTTAGTCTGTGTTCCAGTGCTTTAAATTCCCTATTAGCATTATAGGCCCTGCACCATCACCATGGAGATTGTGCTAACCTCATCTTCACTTTCTCTTGTTGTCCAGCATAAAAAGAGCCCATGAAAAGGATTCACAGCAGATGGACTATGAAAACAAGTGGAGAGAAATGAAAACAAAACGGGAGGAAAAGAAGGGAACAGAAAAGAGCTAAATATCAAAAATTAAATATTCATTGGAAGAAAAGTGGAGTCCTGAGTTCTTGACCAGTATTTATTGGTATTGGTTTATTATTGTCCAGTATTTTGGATATTACAGCACTCTGTTACTCTTAAAGCACTTCAGGGTACTCCAAAAAGTGTTATTTAAATAATATACCTTCAGACAATTTTGACAGTGTTGATGGAGGTGTGTGGGAGGTTAATGCCAGACAGTTAGCTCTGCTGTAAAATCAATACACAGCTCATAACTATAGGACTGTGGCTAGAACACATCCTGAGTATGTGTACAATATTGGTTTCCATACATAAGGAAGGATGTAAAAGAGTGAGAAGAGGCTGAATGGAAACCTATTGGATCTTGACAGGGTGGATATAGAGAGGGTGTTTCCTCTTGTGCAAGATTCCAGAATTAGGAGTTACTGTATAAAAAAAGGGGGCCATACATTTAAGACAGAGATAAGGCAAAATATTTTCTCTCAGCGGGTTGATAGTCATTGGACTGAGTGGCCCATTCCTCCTCCAAATTCCTCTGTCTGTAACCAACCTGACATCACTCCTCTTCTGTCCAGATGAAAGGCCTTGATAGAGTGAATGTAGAGAGGATGTTTCCAGTACCGGGAGAGTCTAGGAACAGAGGGAACAGCCTCAGAATAGAAGAAAATTCCTTTAGAACAGAGATGAGGAGAAATTTCTTTAACTAGAGGGTGGTGAATCTGTGGAATTCAATGCCACAGACGGCTGTGGAGGCCAAGTCGTTGGGTTTATTTAAAGCGGAAGTTGGTAGGTTCTTGATTAGTAAGGGTGTCAAAGGTTACGGGGAGAAGGCAGGAGAATGGTGTTGAGAGGGAAAAACAAATCAGCCATGATTGAATGGTGGAGCAGACTCGATGGGCCAAATGGCCTACTTCTGCTTCTATGTCTTATGGTCTAAATAAATTGGATATTTTGCTCCCAGAGACTGCCATTGTGCGAATATTCAAAGCAGCTTTAAATAGCCCCTTGACACATACAGATATAAAAAAAAGTTTTGCATTCATATAGCACCTTTCACAACCTCAGGATGTCCTTACTGCCATTGATGTGGTTTTTGGAAACGTAGCCACAACTGGAATGGGCCATAAATGCACCCAACTGAGCCACAGCTAAAAAAGGGGGGGGGGGGGAAGAGAAATCAGGAAAGAAGTTGAAAGAAATTCCCATGCACATGAAGGAACTTATCTAAATTGTAGCAGTAAATTATTAGCCCTTCCATAAATGTTTCTGAGCACTATCTTACAAATGCCAATGCTCCCTGCATGTTGATGAAATTACACACCACTGCACTGGTTGGTGAATAAACAAAGACAATTTCTCCATTAATACATTAGCAAGTCCCACGTTTGCACACAATACACGCCATCTACTGAGTTCTTGCCCATTACTCCTCATATCCCTAAAAAAAATTGTCAGCAATCTCCTTCACTTAAAGTCAATTTAAATCGCAAACGTAAAAGATAAATACTGCAGATGCTGGAAATCTGAGGTAAAAAAATAGCTGGAAATAGTCAGCAGGTCAGGCAGCATCGGCGGGGAGAGAAAAATCAGAGACTTTCTACAGAACTGAAGTCCAGTTACTCTGATCCCAACCCCTTGGAGTCAGAGTCCTACTTATAACAGCGACTGAGAGTTTACTGACATGGAGTCCGACCCCAGTCTACGCACCGACCTCAGTGCAGAGACCTTGCACCGGACTGAAGGTCAGACGGGTGCCGCAGGAACCAGGGAAGCCAAATCCCGAGGGAACCCATTCGTTCCTCTGGAACACCCAACCTGCACTGCGCATGTGCCAAACAAACCGCCCGCAATCCTCAGCGTCTTCATTCAAAGCCCAGGGCACATTCTGTGCTGCGGTGCATTGTGGGAAATACCAGCCGTCATTGACGGCAGCGGGACAATCCCGAGTGATGTCCCCCCCCCCCCCCCCCCCCGCAGGTGAAACTCCAGCCAACTCTGCGAGAGTGGGCGGGGCTATCTGGGATCAGAGACGAAGTCCTCATGCAACGTGGCCCAACCAGAGTCATTTGTTGCCATCTAGTGTCTATTTTAAACACAAAAACCACAACATTTTTCCGAATGAAAGCGGGCTCGGCCAAAACTCCAAGCAGGAATCGATATTCATTTGTGTAGTTCTTTAATCGCAATGCTGGTGGTCTGGTACAGAAGTATATAGATAGCAAGCCAGTTTTTATACGAGGTCACTTGAGTAATTTTGTGATCATTTTAGAACATAAGGGAATATATAGTAAAGCAAATTAGTACGACGGTGCCTGGTACGAAAAGATGACTTTTCCTGTGTTGCAGAACCACTATTTTGCAGATGAAGTCGAAAACTTAACATAAGAACACGAAGTAAGATCTGAAATGAACAAGAGACCAGAGCCCTTTAGGTGGAGATCTTCCAATAGAAATACCAACAAGCCCTTTTGGATGATGCATTAATGAATTGGTTATAGTCAGCTTTAGCTACCAGTTCTGATAAAACTGGTAACCCAAAATGTTAGAATATAAGTACATAAGAAATAAGAAAAGAGTAGTCTATTTGACCTCACAAGCCTGCTCCACCATTCAATGGGATCATGGCTGATCCACTTCCATCACCAATTTCATGACATATCATTCATTCCTTGATTCAACTAACTTCAAGAAATCTACTGATCTGCTTTGAATCAGACTTCTCAACTCTCCAAAAATTCCATCCTCTGAGTGAACTAATTTCTCCTCATTTCAGTACTAATAATAAACCAATACCAATAATAAATCAATATCCCCTGTTCTGAAACTGTGACACCACCCATGCTACCTCCATTCTCCAACATTAGTTCTTGACTCATCCTCTTCATATCTACTTTGTTGAGTCCTCTGAGCTTTTGTATGATTCAGTGTGATTAATTCTCATCCTTCTAAATTCTGAAGAATAAAAGCCTAACCTACTAAATCTCTCTTCATATAAAGAACCTGCCTCCCCAGAACTCCCCCTGGTTCCCCCTGCTTCCCTTTATTCCATGGTCTACTGTTCTCTCTTATCAGAGTCCATCTTGTTCAGCCCTTTGCCTCTTCCACCCCTCACTTCCCAGCTTCTCACATCATTACCATTCCCCCCTCCCCCACCTACCTACCTTCCCCCCCCTTCACCTGGATTCACCTATCACTCGCCAGCTCGTGCTCCTCCCCCTCCCCCCACCATTTTATTCTGGCTTCTGCCCTCTTTCTTTCCAGTCCTGATGAAGGGTCTCGACCCGAAATGTCGACTGTTCATTTCCCTCCATTGATGCTGCCTGCGCTGCTGAGTTCCTCCAGCATTTTGAGTGTGTTTCACCAGAAATCATTCTGCTGATTATTTTCTGCATTCTCTCTTTAGCAAATATATTCCCTTTTATGTGAGGGGACTAAAGTTGGACATGATATTCCTGGTGCAGCCTCACCAGGTACCAATATAAGAGATCTTTACTCTTATATTCTTGCAATAAAGGCATGAGATATGCCTTCTTAGCTGCCTTTGCACCTGGATGTTAGCTTTCAGTGACTTGTGTGCAAGGATATCCAGCTCCCTTTGAACATCAGCATTTCCCAGTCTTCCACTATGTAAAAAATACTCAGTATTTATGTTTTTTCTCTATGAAAGTTGACAACCTTATATTGTACTCTATCAGCCATGTTGTTGCCCACTCGCTTAATGTGTCTATATCCTCTTGAAGATTCTTTACATCCTCATTACTACTCACATTCCAACTCAGTTTTGTGTCATCACTGAACAAGCTAATATTACATTTGGTCCCCATAGCCAAATATTTGATATGGGATGTGAATGGGTGGGGCTCAAGTAACAATTCCTGCAGTAGCTTGAGCAATACACAAAGAGTGCTGGGGGAACTCAGCAGGTCAGGCAGCATCCAGAACTTTTTGTGTATTGTTCCAGATACATCCAGCATCTACAGAATTTCTTGTGTGCTCCTGCAGTAGCTTACTTGTCACAGCCTGCCAACCATAAAAGGACCATTTATTCCGACTCTTTGTTTTCTGTTAACTAATTCTCAGTCCACATTGGTATATAACTCCAATTCCATGTGCTTTAACTTTATTCAATAATGCCTGAGTGGTACCTTATCAAAAGCCTTACAAAAATCCCAATACATCTCATCCCCTGCTTCTATCTCATCTACTCTACTAGATACATCCTAAAGGAAATCCAATAGATTAGTCACACATAATTTCCCTTTCATGAATCCATTTTGACTCTGCTCAGTCATGTTATTTGTTCAGTGACTTGATATCACCTCCGTTAATATAGATTTGAATGTTTTCCCAACTGGCTTAACAGGACAGTAGTTCTCTGTTTCCTCTTGCCCTCCTTTCTTAAATAGTGGAGTCACATTTGCTGCTGCCAAGGCTACAACCATTCCAGAGTCTCTGGAATGATAGAAGATGGTAACCAGTACATTCACGCTCTCTCTTTTAAAATTCAGGTATAGATCATCAGGTCATTTGTATTTATCAGTTTTCTGGCTCAGTAACCTCTCCAGTAGTATTTCTTTACTAATTTTATTTACTCCCTCATTTTCAATGGATCTTTGGCTCCCCATGATTTTTGGAAGTTCTTTTGTGATTTCTTCATTGAAGACAGACACAAAGTATTCGTTTGTTTTGATTCATGGAGTCATAGAGCAATACAGCACGGATACAGGCCCTTCAGCCGAACCAGTCCATGCCGACCACTGTGCCCACCCATTCAGCCCATATCTCCCTAAGCCCCACCCTTGCATGTACCTATCCAAGTACTTCTTAAATGATACTATTGTACCTGCCTCAATCACTTCCTCTCGCAGCTCATTCCATATACTCACCACCTGCGTGAAAATTTGCCCCTCAGGATGAGACTATTACCATCCACCTTATCTGTGCCTCTCATAATTTTAAACACTTCTAAGGTGACCCCTCATTCTCCTACGTTCCAAGGAATAAATACCTAGCCGGGCCAACCTCTCCCTGAAACACAGGCCCTCTTGTCCTGGCAAAATCCCTGTTATTTTCTCTGCACTTTTTCCAGTTTAATCACATCTTTTCTCTAACAGGGTGACCAAAACTGCACATATTACTCCAAGTACGGCCTCACCAATAACCTATACAGCTGCAACATAATGTCCCAACTCCTATACTCTGTGCCCTGACTGATGAAGGCCAGTGTGCTAAACGCCTTTTTCAACACACTGTCTACCTGTGATGCTGCTTTCAACAAACTATACACTTGCAATCCTAGGTCCCCCTGCTCTACTACACTCCCCAGTACCCTACTATTCATAGAATGTCCTGCGCTGGTTTGACCTTCCAAAATGCATCATCTCACGCTTCACTGTATTGAAATCCATGAAATCCATTTAATCGACCATTTCCTTATTCCCCTTATAAATTCTCCTGTTTCTGTCCGTGAGAGACTCACATTTACCCTTGCTAGTCTTTTCCTTTTTACATATCTTTAGAAATTCTTATAGTCTGTTTTTATGTTTGTCGAAAGATGTCAAATACTAACTTTCCCATTTTGCATATTAAAAAGTGTGTGGTATACTTTGCATGCTTCCTATTTTCATCTCTTTTAATTCATTGTTTTTATCTCAACATTGCATTTATAATAGAATCAAGCGTCACCAATAACCCCTTAATCTAAATACAATCACCCAGTTTTAAGCCATAAAGAGCTATAACTTGAATCTGCAATAATTGACTACATGATCTCTAACCAGTCCATCTACATAATGACAAAACGCAAATGTGTCAAACATGAGTGAGAAAATGATGATTCTTCATCCTGTTTGTTCTTTGTTGAAGTTTCAGATAGGTCTCCTTCTGGTGATAGCATTCAAACTTCAAATTTATCTTTCCTGATGTTTTGCAAAAACCCAGGGACACAATGGTTTCTACTTAGATTCTGAGGTTTTTATTTGATTGAACATTATCATAAATCATAAGTCAACATATTTCAGATGGAACGCTGATAAATTGTTCTAATGACAATGGTCTTTTTCCTCTGTGCCTTCTTCAAACTTTTGGTGGTGTTTTATAGTTGACCATATTCTCATCCTCCTGTTGACTCTCACGTTATCAGTCCCTGCAAGTGTCTTTACACATCTTTACTGTTACATAGCCAAACACAGACAGTCCATCTCCAGCTTCTCTTCCCAATGCAAGATGTGTAAAGGACCCGAGAAGCCAACCAACAAGCATGGCTCTTTCCTGGCTCCTTTCTTTTCTTCACTTGCAGGCTGCCATTCAGTATTGCCATCAGTAAGCACAGAATCTCTTTATGCTGCTATCACCCAGCTTTAACCCCGTGTCATCTCTCTTAGCCCCACAAACACTCCCATGTTACTTGACCTCCCTACCCAATGTGAAAAGCCACTGAACATACAGAAGAGCAAAGTCATAATATTTGGCTTCTGTTATGAACTCCACATTCTTTTTTTAGAGTCTGCTTCCTGCTTCTTAGCCACAAGTGTAAAAAAAATCACACTTTATGAAACCCTTAGCATTCTGTTCAAATTAGTGCAGAACTTCCTGTCATTCTAATCCTATCAGTCAGTGATCACATTCACCTCCACAATCGTGTTCATATGTAACACTGGGTGACAGCTCCCAACAATGAAACATTTACCATCCTATCAGCACTTCTAGGCTTGATTTTTCCTGTGGCCTCCTTACAAGCCTCCCAACCTTCATAAGTTCCAATCTGTCCAAGACCCTACCCTGCACTAGATCAGTTTACTCCTATCCCTGGGGCTTTATACCCTTAGCCTTATGTGGATGAAACTTACAGGGTGCAAGTAATATGCATTTGATACACAATGTGGAGCAAAGCTCTACTAGCAGAACATATCTAGTAACTAAATGTGAGCACCAGTAAGAGTTTTGCTGACAAGGTATGATTGGTTTTGAAGTTCTTAAAGACCTTGACAGGGTAGATACATAGTTGACATTTCCTCTTGATGGGGTGTGTAGAACTAGGGATCACATCTCAAAATAATGGTCAGCCATTGAGGACATTTCTTCAACCACAGGCTACTAAACCATTGAAATTCTTTAGAACCTTTGAAATTTCCTACTGAGAATGGCTGTGGCTCAGTCACTCAATACGTTCAAGATAAAGATAGATAGGTTTTTAGATATTAAGGGAATCAAGGGAAATGGGTTCATGCAAGAAAGCGGTGCTAAGCTAAATGATCAGCCATGATCTTATTAAATGGTGGATGAGGCACAAGAGTCTGAATGACCTACTTCTGCTTCTATTTGTTATGTTCTTATGTACCGACGAATTAAGTTTTGATATTCAAGGCTGATAAATCTTGTGGTTCAACGTCCTTGGAATTTTTATTTTCAGTAAGCACATTCCAGCATTGGGTCAGTTGCATATGTAGCAAACTTCTGTTTCCTATCTGTTACAGCAAAATGTTTTGCAAATGCATTGGCTATGACGTTAACCCATTCTGTACACTGCTGACTGCTACTACAAAGATCCTGAATTAATGTTAACATCTCTTCATTGTTGAATCCAGATTAAGTCCAGCACAGTAAAGTCCAGCCCAGGAGGATCTTAATTTTAATTCTCCTTATTAGCAAGTTCATTTGCTAGAAGTTCAAAATCTGAAGTTGGAAGAAGAACCTCAGGGTGTGATGTATTGTAACAAGGTTTGACCAAAATTTTTTTTATCCACTGATAATTTTTTTCTGCTACTAAACTGAATTGAATCGCTAATGGAAAATAAATGATTAGGGATCTTCAGCCTACTTGTGATACAGTGGTTTTCATTTTGAGAGCACACTGTGGTTTTTGGTTAAGTTTCAGATACTATCTAAAAACTGATAATGTACGTTTTCTGAAAAATAAAGGATAATAGTAAGCAAATCAATTTGAAAGCCTGAAAATGTCATGATATGTCAAATAGGCTGACAATGTCAATTGAGATTCACACCAGACTTCAAAATCAAAATGAGTTTCTCAGCAAGTTTATCAGCATGAACCTCAACAAAACTGCTTGCAACTGCTGTTACACACAAATCAGCTCATCCCTCAAGAGAATGCCTCATAATTCATCAGTAGACCCATCTTACTTTGACAGCAACCCCCTCCCAATGTTCAAGAAATATCAATAGTCCTGTTCAAATTCTCCAAGAAATCCAGCAAAATACCTCCCACATAAAAACAAGTCATAATACACTCCACCAAGTATCCAATGCACCAATTTGAATGTGTCCTGGCAAAATGCACCAAATCAAACTCAGCAACAAATCCATTGTAAGCACCTCACCAAGACATCCAGATCATAGACTTTCTGCAGTTGCTCCAATGATCCCATTATAATATGCCTCACCAAATCATCTCAGCCATCTGGGATCAGAAAGTACCTTGCCAAACCATCCCAACAATCTGATCTAATATGTTCCATCAAAGTATGCTGCCGAATACCCTAAAAATCCATCAGACTATATCTGACCAAAATATACCTGCTGTTTTCTCAGAATATATTTATCAATTAGCTTCTGTATAATGTCCCTATACTTCCATTATTATATTTTCAATCAAAGATGCACAGGTGAGTGAATTGGCTAATGAAAATTATCCCTTATATAGGTCAGTGGCAAAAAGAATCAGAAGGGGAGTTAATGGGCATGTGAGAGAGAATAAGCTGAAGGGCTGCAGGGAAAATAAGAGGAGGTGGGGGGAAATAGGACTGATGGGATGGCTCTGCTGGGAAGCGGCATGGACCTGATGAGCAGAATAGCATCCTTCTGTTTCATAATAACTAAGTGAATTCACCCACAAACACATCAGAGTGCATCCGTCAAAATAAACCACTAAACTGGTTGGAAGACGCCTACTAAAATATCCCTACAAATCAGGGCAGAATACATTTGATTAAAATACCTTTACTAACTGTTCAGAATACATCTCATGAGACATACATGAATGCTTCTCCATATTGGATTTTGATTGAGTTAGTGTAGTTTGGACATGCCAGCTTTTTTTTGATGTTGTAGAAACTGAAATAAGCTGGTGGTTCTACCATGTTTGGCAGCAATCTTTCAAATATAAGCCACATGTAACTAGTTCCAATTATATTCTTTCATTCTATGGTACCATACAGCAAATGTCGCTGGCCACCTACTGTGTAATATCTGCACATAGTCGTACCTCATCAATCCATCAAAACTGTCCAAGTAACAACGCTGTTAGCTTATTACACTTAATGGTAACATTGCAATAACTTGCTCCCAAGGGTAATATTCTGACAGAATGAATGTTGCACTTTTATAAATGATGAGTGACAGCCTCCGCAAAGTACAACTTACAAGGAAATTCTAAACCAGACAACAAAAAAAAGGTGAAACAAAACAGGCTAAACAATAAATAATGTATAAAATCCCTGATTTGTGACTTCTTTTGTTTAACCATCTTTTTGATGCGATGGGGTTCAAGCTGATGTCCAGTGATAATTATGACACTGTAAACCATTATCTATTATTGATAGATTCTTCATCTTTTGAGAAGATTTCTGATGAATTTCCAGATATTGAATTATTTCAGGCTCTCTTCTAAATTATATCCAGATTAAGATTCTGAATCTGGTTGGGAGATAATTCGTTTCCTGGCATAATTACTGGTGTCTTTGAGCAGGTTGTCCATGTGTTATTCCTGTAATTAGAATACTCTTTTCCTGTATTAAGTCCCTTGGGTTGCTTTGATTTTCTCTTACTGGCTAAGAATTGTTTATGCATTGGATGTCTAACAGAGTCTGTGATGTGTTGAACTCGTCAATGGTAAAAGATTCATTACTGTATTGCAAGAAATTTTCTTAGACATAAGTAGCTTATTTATTTTATTTTTCTAATTTAGATTTGTTTTCTCAATACTATAATTAAGTGCTTGCCCTGGGCTTATTAGTTTGTTGTTGTTTTGTAGTTATGTCAAAAGCCTTTGAGCAATAAGCAATTAAATCTTATTGATGGTATCAAATATTAAATAATAGATTTCCAGTAAAGGCTGAAAAAAAAGGATATTGATCACAGACTGATTTCAGTTGACATCGCAGGTTTTGGTATAAAATGTAATAGCACACAGAGGTCAAAAGAAGGTCCTATTAACATGAATATTTGATTAAGGTCAGAATCTACAAAGAAGACTTACAAGCATGATACCAGAACTGAGGCAATTCAACTTTCAGGAAAGGCTGAACAAATTAGAGCTCTTTTCTTTGGAAAAGGGAAGATCAAGAGGTGATTTGTTTGGGCTCTTTAAAAAATGAAGGAATTCACTAAGGTAGATATGGGATTTAGCAGTGTAATGCAGTAGACACTGGAGGAACGTAAAACTAAAGGTTTTAAGATAAGATAGTCACTAATAAATCTAATAGGGAAAGCTTCTTTGATGAGAATTTAAAATGATCTCTTGAACTGTGTTTATTCTAAACTATCCCAATAAATCTAAGTTTAAGAAACAACAGTTTAGAAATTGCAATACATCTGGAAAGGAGGATTTAATAGGATAAGCAGTTTTGATCACATTAATCTACTTTCATTGAATGAAAATAAAAGGATACCAATTGACACAAATTGATAAAAGAAATCAAAGCAGATATGAGACAAAATAGTTGTGGACACTGTTGTGATCTGAATTGCACAGCCTTATAATTGCAGTGGAAGCTGAGTCAATGGCGACTTTCAAAAGCAAATTGGGTATCCAGTATATTTGAGTGTTTAAAGACCTACTGTGCTACACAAAAAGAGCAGGACTGTGAGACTAGTCGGGTTACTCCTTAAAAAGCTTGCACAGCATGGTAAATTCATTTGCCTCCTTTGTATTTACTTTCAAATAAAATGTCTTTACAAAATTGCAATACATTTGGTTTTACTGCATTTTAATTTGATCTAAATTTTCTTGTCCTCAAATGTTATAACATTTTAAAGATCCAAAATACCTGGGGGGCTAAAATTCTTCTGCACAATATTTTAAAGCATCATTATTATCCTCGAGTTTTCAGATGGATGCCTCTCTAGAAATCTGTTGATTTTACATGCTAGGAAGCAACATTTAAAGATGATATTTGTTTTTTTATATTAATAGGTTTTCACATTGCAATAAAAAACAAAACATACCAGAAATACTCATCAGGTCAAGAGTGCATTTTTGCTCAGAAAAACACAAAGTGGTTTATTGTTTCAGGCCACTGACCTGTCATCAGAACTGGAAAAAGTTAGAGATGCAAAAGCATAATTTCCTTATCAAATTATATCACTCCCTGCGCAGTGTTCCATTTGGAGTATTGCCAGAGAAATCAGAGAATATTAATACAAGTAGCAACCTTTGTTGGCACAACTGAGAAACTGGGTTACATTAATGCTACTAAGACCAGGACATCATGAGGATAAGTCCCATTCATTATCTTGTATCCTTTGGGCACCCTATCACTCCTCCCTGAGTATCAAACACCTACTCCACCCAGTGGAAACAACATAATTTGAGAGGAAAATAATGCCAGGTGCCCACACTTGACTTGCACCCCCAGCTGAATTTCCTGTTGATGGAAAATAAAAGAGAAATGGTTGTTGACACATTTCACTCTGGGAAAAGTTCATTTTCAACCAAGTGGTGCTGAAGTAAACAGCACATAAAAATCAAATTTATGCCTCTAACATTTTCCAGTACTGATGAAAGGTTATTGACCCGAAACAATGATTCTGTTTGTTATCACCCTGGCCTGACGAGTATTTCCATCATTTTCTGTTTTTATTGAAATGCATAAGCCTGAGGAGAAGATACAGGAGCCTGAGGGCACATACCACCAGGCTCAAGGACAGCTTCTATCCCACAGTGATAAGACTATTGAACGGTTCCCTTATACAATGAGATGGACTCTGACCTCATGATCTACCTGTTGTGACCTTGCACCTTATTGTACTGCACTTTCTCTGTGGCTGTGACAGATTACTCTGTACTGTTACTGTTTTTATCTGTACTACCTCAATGCACTCTGTACTAACCCAATGTGACTGCACTGTGTAATGAATTGACCTGTACAATTGGTATGCAAGACAAGTTTTTCACTGTACCTTGGTACAAGTGACAATAATAAACCAATACCAATAAACTGAAAAAAAAACAAATCAGAAAGTAGAAATATTGTTTATTAGCATGAAAAGTTGGCCCAGGCCCCAATCTCCAATCACCCTATCCCAGAAACTCTGACTCCCCAATATCACTGTGACCCAGCCTCCCAATCCCAAAACTTCCCAAATCTGCAAATACTCCAACACCAAACACCCCCTGATCAGTGACCACCAGCCCCCCTCAGATTCCAGAGTTAAAGCCCCAACTCCAGTTACTCAAGCCACCTTCCCATCCGCCCCAACCACATCTTAACACTAAATAAGGGCCCTAAGATCTGAAAATCCATCCCAGCCACTGATTCCCAGCCCTTCCTTCCTACTTGTTTGGAACCAGTCCTGGATGTTATATTTTCCTTTGCGTGATCCACAGAGCACATAAGGAAATGAGTAATGGAAATTCACTCACCAATTTTCTGCAGGGTTCCTATGACCAAAATGGAGTTAGCCATTAGGAAGTAGTCATATAATTGGCAATAACAGAACAATTACCAGCAGCTGTAGCCCAAAAACATAGCAAAGATGGTTCTGATCTGAATTGTTGTCCTCAGCTTTGCACCCAAGAAACTGTAAAGTTCCTAATCAAAAGATGAAGCCATGCCTTGGAGTGCAATGGAATTTTTTTTAACATATGTGCATCAGCAACACTCTTCCTGAAAATAGATAAAGGCATATGCAAACAATATGCAATTCTCACTTTTAAGTTACTTGGGTGAATTTATACTTCTCAGCCAAGACCTGCAATTAGCATGGGCCTAACACACTGACATATGTCTTGACTGGAGGTGGAACATTTGTTTCAGTATTTTAATAGAACCTCACCTTAGCTGATCATCACTGCTCACTCCCACCCACCAACACTCTATGCTGTTGATGTTCTTAAGCCCACTTGTTTGTCTCTATATAACCTCCATTATCTCCCCAACAACCCAGCTTCCCTGTCATTGTCCTGACCACCCTCCCCATCCCAACCACATCCAAAGCCAAATGCAAGTATCCTTCCTTTATACATGGACTCTGGACCCCAGATTCTTCAACCAAGGGATAACACACCTGATCAACAACTTCCTTGATTGCTCCAACAGCAGCTCCTGTTCAATCATGCATTATGTATCACCCAATATGTTCCCCATTGGGATTGCAAATGTGAGGTTATAACTTGTTTATATTGAGTAATCCTGAGGTTGTTCATCTTACAGATAAATCAATTGGTGAAGGCCTGTGATGACTTTGATACCTGCTCCAGATACAGACTTCACTCTGCACTATCCTCCCTCCTTTGTCCAACCTCCTCCCTGAGCACATCTGCAGTTGCATTCAACCTCTGAGAAGCTGCACCTCCCCCTGCGGGCATGGTGACCATGAGGTTTAATCAATATTTTCTCAATGGCTGGAAATCTAATTTAGCATTTTCATTTCCCTTTATTCAACTTCAGACTTTAAATTCTGCAGCATCCCATCCTAATGGGAATCCTGATGCCTAAAGCTCATCAAACATTTTTAATTAAGCTGACCTCAGAAAGCATGACAATGCATGCAAACATATATCACTTTGATTCCAGCCAGAGGCTGTGTTACAGCCTCAATGTCATGGATTAAGATCATCCCAATTCACTTCACTTGGGAATCCTGTGATTGCCAAAGAGATGAAATCTTCAGATCATAAGAACGGACAATGTTTAATCCCAGATCCAGAGCTAAAAGAATTGGAACACCACCAGGAACAATTTTTTACGGCAGTTACAGGTGAATTTATGGTTTCTTGACTACTTCTGTATTCCAGGTTCAGGATCAGAATCAGGTTTATTATCACTGATATATGTTGTGAAATTTGTTGTTTTGTGGCAGCAGTACAGTGCAAGACATAAAGACATAGAAGTTACTATAAGGTACAAAACTGAAAAAATAGTGCAAAAGAGGAATAATGAGGTAGTATTCATGGGTTTGTGGACCTTTCAGATAAGGCGGCACAGTAGCGTAGCAGTTAGCACAACGCTATTACAGCGCCAGCAATCAGGGTTCGATTCCCGTCGCTGTCTGTAAGGAGTTTGTACGTTCTCCCGTGTTTGCGTGGGTTTCCTCCGGGAGCTCCGGTTTCCTCCCACATTCCAAAGACGTAAGGGTAGGTGAATTTGGGTTTAAAAAATGGGCGGCGTGGACTCGTTGGGCCAGAAGGGCCTGTTACCACGCTGTAAATAAAAAATTTTTTTAAATAAATTAAATTTTAAAAATCTGATGGTGGAGGGGAAAAAGTTGTCCCTGAAACATTGAGTGTGGGTCTTCAGGCTCCTGTTCCTCCTCCTCAATGGTAGTAACGTGAAGAGGACATGTCCCGGGTAGTGAGGGTCCTCAATGACATGAGGTTCAGCAGAGAAGTGCGAGGGAGATGGGTGTGTGACGCACGATAGGTTTCTAAATATCAAACCTGTGTTCAAAGGCTGCTCAGAGGTGCTGAGGTCCAAAAATGAATCTCACTAAGATAGACTGAACTCTTACACCAAATGGAATGTCAATTAGAACATTAAATTTTATATATTTTTGAAATGATTTGCTTCCATTGTACTTTCCAACAGTGAATTCCAATAAATTCATAAAAAGCATAAAACAAAACTTAATTTTCCCAGTTGCCAATTAACCTTGTGTCCTTTAGCTGCTGACTTCCTTTGCAGTAGAAGCAGTTTCTTCTCATTTTCTCTGTTAAAGTGTTGCATAACTTTGAACACCTTTAAAGTCTCCTCTGATGTATCTCTGCTCTAAGGAGAACAACTCTGATTAAACTAAACTCTCCACATAATTGAATACCGATATCACCCATATCCTGCAGCACAGTGATGCATCGGGTAACGCTGCTGCTTCACAAGTCCAGCAAGTTAAGTTTGATACTGACTTCCAGTGCCATCTATGTGGAGTTTGCATGTTCTCCATGTGATCACATGGATTTCCCCCTAAATATATCGCTTTCCTCCCACATCCCAAAGGTGAGCTGTAGTAGGGGTATCAGGGTGGAATTGATGGGTGTGGGAGAAAGTAAAAGTTGCTGGGAAATGACTGGGGGAATGGGATTGATAGAATTACTTAAAGAGCTTGCATAGACTTGATGGGCCAAATGGCCTCCTTCTATGTCGTAAGAACATATGAGAACATACATTACAAAGTCTCCTCTGAAGGATCTCCAAAACCTTGACATTCTTCAAATGCAGGCTGAGTTTGGACTCGACAGTCCAGCTGGAGCGTAACTAATTATTTATTAAAATCTGCTGCAATACCTTTGATCAATTGAACTCCAAAATAAAATTACCATCCAATCTTGTTCCTGCCAAACACTTGCCAAAGTTATGGAAGAAAATTCATGACCATTATATTTGCAACAATGGAAACTTTGATAATGTACATGACAGTTCATGTATGAAGCACAGTTCCATTTAGCAACAGTGCATCAATTATTGCAATGTAAAGTCCGCCCTCTGCTTTGTGTGGGCTATATGCAAGAGATTGCTCAGAGTGCATCCTACATACAGTATAGAGGATTTTCAAAGTTCAGGCATTGGACTGATTCTTAAATTGCCACAACTTGCCAAAAAAGGGATGCTGAAGTAGCTATAAGTTGCTCACAATGGCACAGCGAAGACTTGTGTTTAACATTGTTCCTTTTGATACTGGCAGTCTGGCAGCCCTCCTTCAACTGATGTTCCAAGGAGGAAGACCCCAAAAGCAGACTGAAGGACGTTGCCTGCTAAAAATATAGGCACCAGCTGGATGATCTCATATTTCTCAATTTGAAAAAGATGTACAAGATGTGGTCCTTTGAAAGAAAAGAAAGGAAAGGAAGTAGTTTTGAAATTACGTGGATATGTGTGAATTGTCTGGTATTGAGATAGGTCATCTATCTCAACCACTGTTCATGTTCTGCATGGATCTCTTCTCACCCCCCACCTAACCCTCTCAGATTTTCCTTATATTCCTTTCTCCCTCCAGTGTTTATCCAGCTTTTCTTTAAATTTACCTGTGCTTCTCCTCATTTCAGATCTTTTTTCATTTATTCGTTATGATGTTGAGCCACCTTCTCAAGCACTGTAGTCCTTCTGGTGAGATACTCCCATAGTGCACTCAGATAGGGAGTTCCACAATGTGGATCCAATGATGATGAAGGAATGTTGATATATTTCCAAATCAGACTGGTATGCGACTTGAAGGGGAACCTGCAGGTGGTGGTGTTCCATGTTCTCCTTAGTGGTAACGGTCATGGGTTGGAACAGCGCTGTTGAAATACCCTAGGTGGATAACTGCAGTGCATTTTGTAAATGCTACACACTGCAGCCACAGTGCACCAGTGGCGGAAGGAATAAAAATTTAGAGTAGCTACTGGGGAACAATGAAGTGGGTTACTTTGACCTGAATGGTGTCAAGCTTCTTAAACATTGTTGGACCTCTTCTAATCCATGTAAAATGGAAGTATTGCAACACACTCCTGATTTGTGCCTTGTAGATGATGGAAAGGTTCTGGAGTGTCAGGAGGTGAGTCACTCACCACAGAACTCCCAAGCTCTGTCTTGCTCTTGTAGCTAGGGGATTTATGTGGCTGATCCAGTTGTGTTTTTGGTCAATGGTGTCCTGAAGATGTTGATAATGGCAGCTCAGAGATAGTATTGGCATTGGATGTAAATGGTAAGTGGTTTAACTCTCTCTTGTTGGAAACAGTTATAGTCTGCTACTTTTATGGCACAGGTATTATCTCCTTCTAATCAGGCCATGTCTAAATGTGGTTTGGTTGCACGTTGCATGTAAGCTTGGATTGCATCATTTGCTATAGAGTTGCAAATGGAATTGAGCATTATGTACTCATCAGCAAACATCCGCACTTCTGTCCTTATGAAAGAAGCAAAATCATTGTTGAAGCAGTTGAAGATGGTTGGGCTTAGGATGTGACCCTGAGGAACTCCTGCAGTGATGTCCTAGGGACAGGACAATTGACCTCCAACAATGACAACCATCTTCCTTTGTGCAAAGTATGGCTCCAACCATGTTTTCCCCTTGATGCCCATTGACATCAATATTACCAGGGCTCCTTGTTGCCACAGTCAATCAAATTCTGCTTTGATGTCAAAGGCAGTCACATTTGTCTCACCTCTGGAGTTTAGCTCTTTGGTCCAGGATTGGACCAAGGCTATGATGAGCTATGGAGTGGAGTGACCCCAGCAAAACCCAAACCAGGTACCGGTGAGCATGTTATTAATGAGTAATTAACCCCTTGATAGGACTATCACCAACAGCTTCCATCACTTGGCTGACGACTGAGATCACATTGATTGGGTGGTAATTATGAGATTAGATTTATCCTTTCTCTAGTGGACAGGACAGGACAGGACAATGCTGGGTAGATGACGGTGTAGTTACTGTATTGGAACAGCTAGTTCTGGAGCTCACATCTTCTTAATTAGTCAGTGGCAAAATAAGTTCCATCTGTAAATTGTTATTGGATTTATCCCTATCTTCTTGTCCCCAAGTTTTCATTTCAATCAACCACCCCCAACCACCAACAAAACTAAAACACTGCAGAAAGGAGCCCCAGCCTGTAATGTGTGCAGAATAGCCCATCAATGAAGAAACAAGCAATAAAGATGCTATCAAAGTTATATTTTAAGGACCAGTTATATAAAGCCATATTATAACACAAGGCATAATTTGCAGTGCAATTCACAACAATTGTAAGAATAACAAGCATTAAACCAATGAATTGGAGTAATCACAAATTACATCATAGCTGTAGTTCCTAAGTGTTACATTTTGGTTTACTTGTATTGTTTTGCATAGAACCAGTCACTGTTAATGCAAGTTGTATTAACCACACCTATATGGCCCAAAATTATTTGTATATTTTGGGCCTAGTTGGAAATTGTCTTCTCCTCAGATTTTTCTGTTTACTAAAATATTATCTGCAGGAATTTCCCTTTTTTACTTCCCTGTTTAAAAGTTTTAAACCCGTAGTTCCCAAACATCAGTGGCCATCTGTTCCTGTTCAGTCACTGCACTTCTCATTCTCTAACCATGTCTGGATCAGAGATACGGCCTAGGAAATAGGTGTATCCTATGTTTTGATTTACATACTGTAACGCAGCTTGATGGTTCAAATACAGATTTTGAAAAGGCTTGTCTGTGATGCTCTATTGGATAGTCATGACACCACCTCAACCTCCACACACATGGTCAATTATCTCAAATATTTGACATAGTACATTATTGTGTGCAAATATTAGGATCCATATAGTTGAACACGGTTGCCATTATTTTTAAAATTTTATTCTCCTAACCAAAATGTCTATTTAATTCTCAATGATGCTAATCTTCTTCAGCTGGAATATAGGAAGCTATATCTCCATGGTTACCGCAAATACTCCTTCTGTGGCCAGGAGCTGCATCTCTATCAAGCTGAGACAATTCTTCCAAATGTTTTTCTTTGTCTTTATTTTCCTCACCTATACTTAATTTAGCCAATTGGGGGAGTTGGAGGGGGGGGTGAGATCTAGGCATTATTTTCAAGGCAGCATTTATTGCAACCTTTGAACTAGTTGAGCCTTCATGGAGAGATTTTAGGAGTCAATCACAATAGTCTGGATTCACCAATAAGCTAACTCAAGGAAAGATAGCAGATTTCCTCCCCTGAAGGTCATTAGTTAACCAAATGCTACTTTTTTTTGTGATTGTTGGTAATATTTTACAAATGGTGGGATTTGAGGTCAGGTCTCTGGCTTGTTTGTGTGGGCCTTTGGATTATTAGTAACTTAACTTCTGTGTCACTGTAGCCATCTGCCAATTATTCTGCCATGATATGTCATTCCTGGTTTTGAACTCAGGCAAAGATGATTTTGATCATAATCCTAGATGGATCATTATGTACTGATTCTTCTTGATTCTTCTTAGGAAAACAAGACAATCAAAAAGGTGCAATGTAAATTTATTGACATGGTCTTGAAAACACAGCAATGAAAGATCATTTAATAAATTTAACATTTTTCACCAGAGCTGCGAAGTTTCAGGGATGGCCTAAAAGAGGTCTTCAGGACTCCATAGTGTGGATATGCTGACCAGAAAAATGATACGGAGAACACAAAATTTAAGTTAAGATCAAAAAGAATTGAATGAAATGTAAGGTAAAGACACCTTTATATGCAGCAGGGCAGTTATAATGTCACAAACCTATTGTTGAAGCAAAGTGTCAAATCTCTTGCAAAAGCAAGTTAGCTGGTTGCTTGAAATATATTTAGCATATGGTGAATGAGTAGGATAGTGGAAATGGACTGGATGGTGAATGGGGGAGAAAATACCAGCACAGATTTGATGTAGCAAATTATTCTGTGACTCTGAAGTCTTCTATAAATAGTAGCAGTTTTGTTTTACACTTAGTGTGTAAGCCTTCATTTGCATGCATCAACCACACAATCAATAAGACTTCATAGAATTCTCATTAACAACAGTCACACTGGAAGCCTAGATTCTTGTGTTAATTACCTTCAGCTCCATAACTAAGCATAGTCAAGGTCAGGATTTAAAAGAGTTTAAACAAAAACATAAATATTTCAGCATTTTTTTAAAAATTACAAAATACTAATCCATGAAGTACTTTGTGTACAAAACAGGTTCAAAATTAAGCTCACAAACTACCTTTCAAAGAAACCAATATGACCAGGATTGTTTGCAATGGAGAAAAATATGAGTGTCATGTGTTTAATTGCAATTTCCCTTTGAAATGCTCAGGAATGGAGTATTTATGTCAGGATCAATGGTGAGAAAGAACTCCCACACTAGGCATAAGCATATTGTGCCTTTCTGGCATTTCACATGTTACATTAAAAGTGGTACACTTTTCCAGAAAATCTTCCACACAAAAATATCCCTCATACATTATCATATAGGCAATGTTCCATTAAAACCATTAATGTGGAAACATGGTTTAATTTTAGCCTTTGATGCTCCTGGCCCAGATGTTGGCAATAGATACTGAAAATGTCCCTGTCTGCATTTTTCATACATTAAAAATAGAAGATAAAAATTCACCCTTCAGTCATTAAAATAACAGAAACTGTCACAATCATCCTTTGAGTCATCAAGTTTCATTTGGTGCTGGGTGCAGATGGAAAGAGCCCAATTGCAACAATAAAGCTGACAGTAATTTCACCCAGGGAGGACCTCGAGTATTTTACCCGAGCTGAAGAGATATAAAGCACTGGAATGTGATGACTGGTGCCAATTCTTATCAGCCTGAAGTTTATGAGGTAGTGAGTGAATTTGACCTGATGTGAGTTTCTGAAGCCTCGATTGTGTGTGCTTGAAATGGCAAACGGCGAACCAGTTTTCTGAATATCTTGTTCAATTCTCTGCGAAATCTCTTCACGGAGAAGCAGTATATGATTGGGTCAACACAGCTGTTCATGCTCAGCAAAGCCAAATTCAATTTGTGCACTATGTCTATGCCTTTGAGAGGGGCACAACCGGGTGTCTCTTTGGAGTTAGCCCTGCTTAACTCCCAGGGGATTAGGGAAAGATGGTAGGGTAAAACACAGACCAAAAACACAATAAGCATTCCCAGCACCATTGATCTAGCTAACCTTCGATGCATGCCCTTCAGGGCATTTCCCTGGGATGAAAGAGCTTTCATAATTGAAATGTAGCTCAGTAGAACAAACAAGAAGGATATGAGGAAGAAGATGAAAGATGCATATACATAACTGCTTCTGTCAGAATATTCTTCAAAACATTTTACGGCATTAAGTCCTCTTCTGGTTGTTTGCTGCTGTATCAATGCAGGAATGCTGCAAGCTAACCAAAACATCCAAACTAAACCGCAGGTGTACAGAGATCCTGTTGGTTCATTCAAAGGAATCTGGAGCTTTGTCATTCGTACTGTGCAGTACCTGTTAATGCTAATGAGGATCATAAACGTGATGGCACTGTATGTCGCCACATAGTAGAACACTCCTGCCATCCGGCACATGACTTCTGAGAAGATCCAGTCTCCACCTTTGAAGTAATAAACCACCCAGAATGGCAGAGTGACATTAAACAGGATGTCAGCCAAGGTGAGATTGATCAGGTACACTCGGATTGCTTTTTTAATCTTCCTGGCATTCTGAAGGAATATCAGAAGTGCAATGAAGTTACCGAAGAGTCCTACGAACAGGACCACCAAGTAGATGAGTGGAAGAATAAAGTTCTGAACTGGGTGCCAGGTGTCACATGCCTCATGTACTGCTCTCGTAATCAAACTGTAGTTGTCACTGGAGTTCATTGTTGTCTCTCTGCAACACAATAAAATACAAGGGTAAACTCAAAGCACAATCCCATCATTACACCTTAGAAATTATAGGGCATCATAAAAACTGTTTTTGACCAGGATTTGTAGAATTACTAACTGAAAATTAAGACAAATACTAATAAGGACTAAAACTCTGACCTCTTGGTCAATTTAAGGAGTGTCCCCTGATTATCTTATTTTAGCCAAAATCTTTAATGGCTAATTAATTGGTATTATCAGCAATAGTTTTGTTGATGTACCAATACAAAATATATCAAGCATAAGAATGGAATGTATTCATCCTTCACACAGTAATTTCTTTCCTGCTGCACTTACTGCTGTATTGCATATGTGAATCTACTCAGATTTATAGCTGAATGTTCCTGCCTTACTGCTGCCTGATCCCTATGTCATAAACTGCCCACAGGGAGACTAATGCTGTAATAGTTCCATCATTATGTCTGTCACTGCAGCTGATCTGCAGGAAAGGAGAACCAGCTGATTTAATGAAAAGCAGACAGGACTATGATTAAAGAAAACATGAAAAATACAAATTATGGTCAAGAACTTCTCTTTGGGCTTAATCAGCAAATTCTCTTCAGAATTACTTTAGTTTCAAGTTTACATGAAAAAATCCTTGAGTAATATGATGCATTTTTTAATACAGTAGAAAACAAGTTTATCCCATAAGATGTGCATTTTTAATCAAGAACTCACTCTGGGTGCTGTTATTGAAGTGAATACCTGAAGGGGTCGTACAATAGCAGCAGTTACTATATAGCCCACACTACTGATCGTACAGTTGACAACTAGGCAAACTTCTATCCCATTTCTTGTCCATCGCCAATGAGTAACTAAATTATGGAAAAGCTTTAGAAAATCTACTTAGAATGATCTAATGGTTCATATAGTCATGGAAAGATACAGCCTGGAAACAGACCCTTTGTCCCACTAAATCCACACCAACCATCAAATGCCCATTTTAACTCTAATCTAACCTCAACCCATTTTATTTTCCCCACCGTCTCAGTTCCTCTGGTGCAGATAGTTTTATGATAAATTTAAAAATTGAAAAGCTTTTTAAATTAGCACCAAATAATAGTTTTGCCAGAGAAGCAATTTCCATTGCACTTGTAGCAAAGTTAAGGTGGGAGAGCAGAAGTGGTTCTTGGGAGATTCCTGCTCCATAGTTGCACATTTCCCAACAGGCTTACAGGGTTCACTGGGCATCAAATCATTGTCTCTGACTTTTCCCTTCACTAGCTGGCAAATGCTGAAGTGATAGGAACAACCTTCTTCTAAACAGCTCATCTGAAATGAACTAATTCAACAAGCCAAGGACTGAACCCAGTACATTCCTATAAAGTATGGCTCAATGTTAAACAAGTCAAAATTTCTCTCAAGCAATGGAGTGTGGAGTAGGGATTGGATGGTCTTAACACTCCTTATTCTGAATGAATTTAGTTATAGGAAAGATGTGTTAAACTCCAAGCCACTGCATGTTTTGTCCAATGTCCCACCAAGGCCCAAACCAAAGTCATATGAGAGGGTGTTTTTTGCGGGGTGAGGGGAATCTGAGTGCTGGTTTGGGGTGGTGGGGCCTAAAGGATCAGGCAAAGCACCAGAGAGGAGGAGGTTGGTGGAGACGGGGATGGAGTCGGATCATCTGGATGAGAGCCCGACTCATCAGGAGATTGAAGAGTCGGATTCACAAGTAGATGTTGAGGATGGAAGGTGGATGGGGTCACAGCTTGGCTGTGGTAGGATTCTGAGGGAGATTTGGAGTGGGGGATAAAAACATAGCCTATGTGGTTCTACCTGTTGCTGATTTCAAGTGCTGGGCTCAATGACTTTGGACTTGGTCAGGCAGGAGTTCTTTTCTGCAGCATCTGCAAACTGCACAGACTTCTCTCAGTATATGTGGGACAAGTTGTCCATTAGATTGCAGTGGGTGAAGGATAACTTCATTCAAATTATGTGCACATTATCAACCTCAGTCACTCACAGGGGTGAGATCATCGGGGAATAACCTCACTAGCTGGGAACAGCTACATACAGCTGTTTAATTAATTCACTCTTTTTGAGAAACTGTTGCAATTCTGAAAATACTTGCTTTGCCATACCAGTAACTGCAGTCATGGTGCTTCTAGTCCAAAAATGACTGAATTCTTTCCTGACAACTCACCACTTGATACTCAGGATCCCTCAAAGGCTGATGGTAACATCAGACTCTGTGGAACCAACTGAATGCGGTAAAAGTGGTGTGAATTAGGTTGACTTCATATCAGAATGTGTAGCTCAGTATTGAACTTGCTACCAGCTGTACAGCCGGTTGTCTGCATGCTCCAAAGCACAGCACAGGCCCCACAGCAACCAAAGAGCAAACTAGTTCAGTGAACAGAAACTGAATAATGCTGGTTATTTCTTCTAAAAGCTTGATTATGGCAATTACAGTGATGAGAATAACAGCTTTGCATCATCTCACTGAATCTGTCATATTTTGTACCACAGTTATGTTTATTTTCTGTTTATCCTGACAGGAAGAGATTGCAACCAATGCAATATTTTCACACATTCAATTCACTGTCAAGAGATCATTGGAGAATGCCTTTTTTCAGGTGTGAGATATGTAATCAAAATGATGAGGTAGTTTCCCACCATCAGTAACTCTGCAATATGTGACACTTTTCAAACAGAAGGTACTGTTAGTTGTCAGATCTCCACAAGATGTGTTGCTTACTTCTACATCACCTTGCATGGAGGTGAAAAAAGCAACTAACTCACTGGCTCACCCACAGAGTGTTCAAATGGCTGGCAGCTTGAAGCAAACTCTGAGCATTTTAAGTGAAGTGTTTTTGTACAATAAGGAAGATGCTTTCTACAATTTCTCCCTCAGTGAGGGAGCCATAAACAAATCAATTGTGTGTTCTGGGATATGCATTTATACTCTTTCACTTTTTTTAAAGAGAGAAGCAACTCGCAATGTGGTTTTCAGCAGCAATGCAATGTTAATAACTGCTCCAATGAATGGACACTGGGCAGCAAAACTGTCATGCACACTTACATCATACTTAAGGGCTCCTCCGTCATGTTCCACGGCAGTGACCATGTTGTGTTCATGGTTTCTTCCATATCTGGATCTCAATGCAGCACACAGCCTGTAAGGAATGGAACAACGTATGTCAAAAGTGGTTCAGTTTGCACCAGGTTCAAGAGCCGTCTCCTTTTGCAGGCCATGACCAAACTCTCTTTCACACCAAGATTTCAACACAACTTGTAATTATTCTTACTTTATGAATGTAATTTGCTTCTTTGACCACTTTAGCAGTTAACATAAGTTAATACAATGCAACAGAGATAATGGTAAAAGGGAAACAAACCAAATACATCCTAAACCAAAGGCAGAGGAAGGGTCAATTGATTAAACAGCCTTCTCTACAATTCTCTCAAGCTTCAATATTCAAGCTCAATGGGAGCAGCAGAGTAGCCCCTGATTATGACCAGAAATGTATATCATGTATAATGTAACTGCATTTAGCTGTTTTTGTTTAAAGACTTTTGCCAAGAAGTACTAATGCCCGGTGCTTTTCTTTTGTGCTAAACAATTCAATTTCAATGCAAAATAAAACACAGGGAAATCAAAACCTTTCAGTGCTTCGTATGGTCTTTCTGACCAAATCCTCTCTGCGTCTAATGAGCTAACATACAGAGACACCAGACAGGTGCAGTGCTATCCAATAACCTCCATCATTAGTGTGGTTTTTGTCACAGAACACATGCAGAAGTAGCCTTTCACAATGCCTGTGGTACCTACTTTGATGTTACTTAAAGCAGACCTGACTGAAAGATCCCAGCTCATGGAATCTGGGAACTCTGCTCAAGTAGAGCCCATGAAGTCATAAAGTCATAAAACACCGAAACAGGCCCACCCAGTCTGTGCTGACCACCAAGCACTCTCATATACAAATACCACACTAATCCTACACTAATCCAATTTTATTCTTGCTGTATTCCCATCAGTTCCCCCCTGATTCTATCACTCACTACATACTCTGGGCAACTTACAGTGGCCAATTAACTCATCAACCAGCACGTCACTGATATGTGGGAGGAAACCCCAGAACAGCTGGAGAAAACGCAAGCAGGCTCCACACAGACAGTATCACATATCAGGACTGAACCTGGGTTGCTGGAGCTGTGAGACAGCAGCTCTGCAGGCTTCACCGCTGTGCCACCACAAGCTCTTACCCTGTGCAGTAACCTTCTATGTGGCACCTTGCACTACATTTGCTGATTCCCCTTTTATTAAACCTGCTGTTGCATCTTCTAATAAAAATTTGTCAAACACAATTTCCCTTTTATAAGACCGTGTTGACATTGCTTCATTGCATTTTGAATTTCTAAATGTCTTGTTATTAATTCTGTAGTCATGGTTTCCACTGTTTGGCCAAATGGCCTAAAGTTTCTTAGGTTCTGTTTCCTCCTTTTTTGAATAAGAGTGTTAAAGTCAAAGATGAGTTTATTGTCATAAGCACAAGTACATGTGTGCACAGATGCATTGAAAAACTTACTTGCAGCAGCATCACAGACATATAACACCATATAAGCAGCATTCACAAGAAAAACATAAATTAAACATAAATTATACACAATTTTTACAAGAAAGAACACAACTGGAACAAATAAAAATCGAAGTCCATTTTAGTGCAAAGTGATCACAGTGTTGCTAAACTGTAGTGATTAGGGTTATCATTTTCCAATTCATTGGAACCTTCCCTGAATCTAAGAATTTTTGGAAGATCACAAATAATGCATTCATTATCTCTGCATCTACTTTTAATACTGTAGGAGGCAGACTGTCAGCTCCAGGGGATGTGTCAGCCTCAGGTCCCACTAGTTTCCCTGGTACCTTTTCTCCAGCAATTGTGATTGTTTTAAGTTCTTCCGTTCCTTTTGTACCCTGATCTTCTACCATACATACTTTCTTCCTTTTTATATACTTGTAAAAGCTCTTGCTGATTTTATATTTCTTGCAAAATGCTCTTATTGATTTTCTATTTCTTGCTTTTTTTTCTTTCAGTTTGATACTTTCCTTAATTATGGATGGATCATCCTTCACTTGGAGATGTTAAACCCAATACTTAAAAAATTCCACTACTGAACAATTAAAAGCAGAAAATGTTGGAAAAACTCAGTAGGTCAGGAAGCTTCTGTGGAGAGAGAAACAGAGCTAAATGTTTTCAGCTGAAGACTTTTCATTGAAGCTCCACTACATAGCGTTTTCATTCCTTTTGTCCAGAGTGTTCTAAATGAATGACAATGTGAACTGTGATACAAAGAATCACTAACTGGCAATGTTTATCCATGGGTAACAGGCATTCAGAACCACAGTAACATCTGCTGGGTTTACAACACATTTTCTGGGTAAGTGACACATTTATAAGAAATCAATTGTAACAGTCTTTTACAGCATAGCACATCCTGCAAAAATCCCCTACGCAGAGTATGGTTGAGTATAACCACGTGATAAGGTGCTAAGCATACTGTCTCCAAGTTTACCACACTAGACAGACTGAAGTAAAAAAAAACTAATGTTGAGTGTTAGAAGTTCGATAGTTCTAGACATGCTTATAAAAAGTGATTCTAGATACAAAAATCAGCAACTGTAAAAAGGAATTAAATGTTCAAGGCCAAATGTGGTGGGACCAACAAATGAGTGGGTCTTGGTTCTGGTTGCCAAACAATTAATCAGAATTCAATCAATACATTCTACCTGCGGTTTGTGAAGAGGTGTAACTTGGTCCACTTTGAAAGCAAGGCCCAGGACACCAGTTATTTTTCATGGTCATCTCCTGGAAACTGAACACAATTTGTTGCCTGTTCCCAGTAGCAGAATTGCTGAAAATCATAAAGCATTAATGTGTGCAATTGTGCTGTGTAATATTAAAAGCTAAGCTCAGGTCTCTCCTCCTCCGCTCCTATCATCTATTGACTTAAAGGTGCCTGGAGTAGAGATTCCCCTCAAGGAGAAAATGAAACTCTAGCCTCTGAATTTAGCCCAGCTCATGTCTTCTGATTTCACAGTAACACTGGCAAAAGCGTGGAGCATTAACCCGTATTCTCAACAAATGTAATCAATGCAGACTACTGGGGATTAAATAAAAAGGAGAAAATTAGTTATGACGAAGAGTCCCAGACTTGAGACATTAACTGTTTCTCTTTCCACAGATGCTGAGTCTTTTGATTATGAAAGAAAAGACATATCTAGTTTGACACTAGAATCCAGAACGTTAAACAGAAACAATGTATTATGGTGCTTTAGTCAGACTGCAGCCCACCCAGACACCACCTGCTCTGCCTCTCAAACACATGAAAAGCCTGCTATAGCTTGGACTTCTAATTACAGCCCCGAGGTTAGTGGCCAGGAAGGAAACACACACTTGTTGAATGTCTGTCATATTAACAGCTGCAAAGTCTGTGTCACATCTCAGTAGCTATACAGTCAAAATGGATGATCCCCTAAGTTAGTCAGCAATGCGCCAACTAAATACAATTGCTATCCATTCACACCTTTCCAACAGGTTGACTGTAGCTACACTGCAAATAACCTTGACACCTATGAAACTAGTACGCCACCTGCTTGGTAAATGTGGCTAAGTGGTTAAGATGAAAGACCCAGCTTCCATATACTTGCTGTAAAAACAAATTCTCTTTCAGTTAGCTTCGGTTCCCTTTGCCAATCCCCTTTATTTTCTGTCCTCTATCCAGTTGTCCCTCTGCTTACTCTCCCTATACCTGCCGTGATTTTAAATAGCACGGTCAGACACCCCACAAACTCCTCTGCTACAAGAACAAAGCCAACTTCTCTAATCTACCCACGTAACTGAAGTCCCTCACCCCGTAATCATTTTAGTAAATCTCGCCTGCACTCACACTAAAGCTTTCACACCTTTACAAAGTGCAATGCCAGAACCATCCACAAAAGACCAGTGTTTTATAAAGGTCCATTATGACTTCCTTGCTCTTGTACTTAAAGCCTCTGTTTATGGAGCTCAGTATCCCAAATTCCTTTTTCATCACTTTCTAATCTGCCTCACCACTTACGGTGAACAATGCAAATAGACCCTCAAATGTCTCTGCTCCTATAGCCCTTTTAAATTGTGCCCTCTAGATTTTGTTGTTTCTTCTCATCCTTTCTACCAAAATCTAACACTTCACATTTCTTTTTTTTTTAATTTTTAATTTTATTTACAGCGTGGTAACAGGCCCTTATGGCCCGAGTCCGCGCCGCCCATTTTGAACCCAAATTAACCTACCCATACGTCTTTGGAATGTGGGAGGAAACCGGAGCACCCGGAGGAAACCCACGCAGACACGGGAGAACGTACAAACTCCTTACAAACAGCAACGGGAATCGAACCCTGATCGCTGGCGCTGTAATAGCGTCGCGCTAACCGCTACACTACCGTGCTGTTCAGTGTTAAATTCCATCCACGACCTATCCAGCCTTTTCATCAATCTGTCCTTGAAACAACACATCCTGAACATTTGAAACAAAAGCAAAAACTAGCAGAAATACTCAGCAGGTCAGGCAGTATCTGTGGAGAGAGAAACAGACTCAACATTTCAAGTTAATGACCCTTTATCAGTTCTAATGGAAGAGTCATTAATCTGAAACATTTCCCTCATTGACACTCGCTGTTGCTTCACCAAAAAAACTTTTAGGTTGGTTGGACACAATTTGCCTTTAACAACTCCATGCTTGCTTCTACTAATTAACTCACACGTAGCCAAATGCTGATAATTCTGGTCATGATCGTCGTAGAATTTTACCTCACTGAGGTTCAGCTGACTGATTAGATGCTGGATTTATCCCTTCACCTTTTTTTGAACAAGGGTGTATTTATTGTAATTTTCCAGTCCTCAGGCACTACCCTTACCATGGGATATTTGGAAAATTAGGACGGGGGCCTCTGCATTTTCCACCCTTATTTCGTTCAGTAAATCTCCTTCAAGACCAGGTGACTTAATCACTTTAAGGGGCAGCTACCCATTGTAGTCCCTCCTTCTGATTAACTTGTAGCTCACCCAGAATCTCAACCATATCCTCTTTTGTAAAGCCTATAGAAGCACCTCCTGCCTTGGTAAAGACTGATATAAAGTCCTCATTTAATACTTCAGCCATGCCTTCCATCTCCACAAGTAGATTTCCTATCCCAGTCTCTCTTCAGCCTCACCTCTCCTCTTACCACTCTATTGCTGTTCACATGCCTGTAGAATACTTTTAGATTCCCTTTTATGTTTGCTGCCTCCCTTATTTCTTTTTGTTACTTCTGCCCTGAACATGCTGTTATCAGCCTGTTTGTGTGCATCTGTCACATGTTCTTTCTGTTCTGCTTTATGGAAAATGTAACTCCCTGATCAAAAGATCACCAAAATTGTTTGCCACAATTTTAAACCATACCCTATCAAGTCCTCATACCAAAACAGCTTTCATTTTTAACATCTCATTGAAGCCTGATGTGCACATCAGAGATGGGTGGGATGCACATTTGTGTCTCTCTGGGAAGGCTTTGCACAAAAAGAGATGTTAGACAAACAGTTGTCTCAGACACTCCCATGCACCAACCAGTGCTAGCAATGGAGTTCTGGAAACAACCATGGAAAATGCAGACCTACAAAGGTAAAGGAAGAGGAAGTAAAGTAGTTTAAAATAAAGTTTATTTCCCATAATTTCATTGTGGATTTAATTCCTACTGACTTCTGGCAGCTATTTCTAAGAGGATGATTTAAGATTATATTTAAAGATTATTTTTAAGTATGTGGGTAGTAATTAAATTCAATCACTTAACGTATAAAATAAACATACTGTGATATGCCTTATAAGTTATCCTACCCTGTCTGTATGTGCTGGAGTATACAGTGGTAGAATCAGGACTATTGTTTTGTCATTATATTTGATGTTGTTGCAAGAGTAACTTTAGAAAATACACCACAGATCAATAGTGTAGCAGCTGCATTTGGTACAATGTGAAACAAACTTATCACAATGACTAATGCTCACAATGTGTAACTACACAGCAATCCTATGGCTGTTATCATAAACACAATAAAGCCATTTGCTACATTCATGGCACTTAGCTTCACTGAATAGGAAATTCCCAGAGCAGATTCTCAAACTATGCAAGTTAGTGAATTTCAACCAAGTGTCTGTGAGGGGACAAATCTTGACTCCCTGCCACCAATCAGCCTAGAATGGAAATGAGAAAATTTTTAAAAGAGTGGAACAATCAGCTGAGCCTGATTACTATTCAGTTGTGTATGTATGAATGTGAATTAGGGCACAGAGAAGACTGGGTTGCATCAGTCCCTTTGGCTGAGTGGTTCAACAACATCCAGGGAGAAGAAATTTGTCTCTGGTCACCAGCATTAAAATCATGCGAGGAAATCAGCCTGCAGATTGCACCCTTGTCTGCAAGTTCAGTCCCACAGTGGAATCTAAGATCCAGAGGTGAGTACAGATGCTCTCCCATGCATTTAGCAAGACCAACGCAGAATGCCCCTGAGTGTCACTGCTCACATGAACAACATACCAGAAAGCTGACAAGACCACCTAAGGAACCCGGCCCTATCTACATGGTTCGTTTTAACTAATAGTGCGATGGAAGTATAATGGGCAATCTACTCCATGCTACCAAATTTATAAAATCACCAAAAATTAAAATGACCCCAAGTACTCTCAAGACAAAAGGGAAAAAAATATAATTGAGAGTGGTTGGGGAACTATTTTAATTAGGTTGAACAAGGTCATTAAAAATTATTAGTAACTACATTAGCCAAACAAAAATCTGTAGTGAAGAGTTAAATTGAGAAAAAGTTAGGAGTCTGTAACCTATGAAGGGGAGACTGAGAATCATCAGTTACTAAGTTGTCACTATGAGCACAGAATACAATGCTCAACTACATTACTATATCAGAGAGTTCTGAAAGTAGGTTTGATTTCTGGAACAAGTCAGAAGCATTAATCAACATGAAGCAGTGTGGTGTTAGAGTAAGTTCATGTTGCAGCTGATCCTATAAATGTCATTTTCAGATTCCTTTCATTACATTAATTGCCGTTAAACTAATACAACTCTAACCCACTTCACCACAAAAAAAACAATCAAAAGTAAAACACCTGAATAAGACATCATAATTGAGGACAATGTTCCTTTAAGTGAACAGTACCTATTTTATACAGCGAACAGAACAGACAACCAATAGAAAGATGCGGAGGGAAATTTAAACAGGCTCTATATTTAGCCAGCACACACACTGATGAACAAAATACAGCACAGAGTTCACTTTTGAATACTCACAGAAAAAAAAACAAGAATGCAATTTGTAAATTATAGAGGGTCCCCATTGTTAGCTTTTTCAATTTTGAGTATATTGGTTCTACAAAAGTCTTTGGGTGTTTGTACAATTTGAATTACAGAAATGATGTTATACACTTCAAGACACAGGTTATAGATTTATGGTCCTTTCCCTACACAATATGCTCTTAATTTCAGTCAGGGAGTCAATGAACCAAAGAAATAAGCTGTTCCACCCTGAGGACAGAAACATCAGGTGACTCAATCCAATTTACTCTCATTCTCTAATCAGATAGAAACACTACAGCATTGTTGAACTCCTGGAGTAGGTCACCTTAGTTATCCCATGTTTCAGTCAGGGTTTGAGACTTGACAAAAAAGGGCACAGAAAATAACAGGTGGCCAATTCTACTGCAAAGTAAAAGAGTTTTATCTTATGTAAACTAGATAAGATTCAAACATCTTTTTGTTTATGAAACTAGAAACTGCAGTTGAAGTACTCACCAGTGTCCCTGAGTCAGCAACTGATTACCTGTGGATTCAATATGTGCTAAAGAAATAAACTGGAGAGAAATCTTACAGTAGCATATTCTTAGTGCAATTTACACACTAGCAGTCAGTGGAGTAAATGGTTCATATAAACTGAAAACCCAAAACAAACTTGAATTCCTAGCCCTTTTGACTGTTGCTGTTCAGACACGCCCCTTCTTGTTCATTGGCTAGTGGTTTGTTTTGGAACTCTATGACGGCGAGGACTGCGTCTGATCTATTTCATCTTTCTTCACCACTTTAATCAAAGATCTGATTTCCTGTAAGTTACTGAGCATACACATATCTTACTGACTACACTGGTTTAGCACTTTGGGGAGTTGGTGGACTTTTTTATATCATTTAATTGTCTATGGGGTTTTCTGTTTTATATCAGTATCAGTGTTTTAATCTAGTTTACAGGTTAAGAGGATATGAACACATATCTCATCCCAGTAATAATTTAATCAGGAAATAGTCCTAATGATTTATATAGACTTTTATGGTTAAAATGAACAATGTTCTGCCTTCATAGTGGCATGTTAATCCACTGGAGGAAGATGATTGAATCTGGGGAAGTTTGAATCGAGAACTGAAGATGGGTATTGTCTAAAAGTAACTTGCCATGTTAACAAATTACTATGGTAGTTGTAGTCAGTAAATATTTGGAAAAAAAATCAGTTAGCATTCTTGTGTCGTTTCGTGCCAACTTCTCCAGAATTCCCTGTGTGAGAACCTTCAGTTCAGTTCCTATCTGCAACTCTTTGACTGTGACCACTGCATCTTTCCCATCAGCCCTCCTCCATAGTCATTCATCATGGCAGGCCTCTCTTCTAGTTCTCAAATATCTTAAATGGTTTCTCCTCCACCAGGACATCAGCTTTCGCCTGGAAGAACATTTCTTCCAGACAAGCCTCAGCAAAACTGAAGATATACCTTTATTAGCTTCTACCTGGGCACACATAGTTTTGGATATGAATCCTTCAATCTCTCTAGTTGCCTGACACTGAACCAAGTGATGCTCATCACCAGCATTCCCTGCACTGACCTACCTTCCCCATCCACTTCCAAACTACTGCCTATCCATACCCATCACCCTCCAGATGCTACGAAAACATTAATCCAGACTTCCACCACCTTTAGAGTTAACTTCATGAATATGTGCCTTGCCAACCTCTCTGTAATCCCTCATATCCTCCATTTAATCATCAAGTCCTGTATCATACAACATCCATCTTCTGTCCTTCAGCACATCAAGCTTCAAGGTTCTTATCTTTAAAATCTCACCACGTCTGATTGAATTGCTTCAGCTAAATGTTCAGCCCACAGTCTCTGCTCCTCCGACTGCAAATTCCTTTCCTTCCATTATTGGAAAGCAGCCTTTACTCAGCAACGTCATTTATCCACAATACTCTGTGGGAAAAAGTGAATCTGCGAGCCATTGTGCTCAATAATTGAGGACAGAATGCTCTCCCTCAAGGGATGAAAACTTTGTCAGGAAATTCATTTGGAGGGGAATATGAATAGAAATGAAAGGTGCCTTTTGCCTTATGGTTTTATTTTTCTACCTTTTTAAGGAGTGTTTGATGCATTACTCCAGTTTGTACCTTCCTATAATAAATTAAGTTTTTTTACACAAAGACTTTGAAATAAAGAACTGCTTCTAGATGATTTTCAAGGGGCAACTCAGCCCATTTGACAGAAACTGGGTGAGGTGAGCAAATGATTAAATAAGGGCAGCAACCTTTCACATCACTGCCTTCCCACTGTGCTCAGTGTTAACCAGCTCTTGAAGAGGACACGGGGCAGAAAAGCATTGGTTTAAGTGCAGAGTTATTTAGTGTTTGCGAATCAGGCATCACCAATGAAACCTCAATGACATAATCAGCGCTCGCTCCAATATATGCTTGAGGTCTGAGCTAGGGGGCCTCTTTATTAGAGCACACCTCTTTTGCTGGGAATCATGATTAAGCCTAGGCCTTCCAATCACCTTCGAGTGGCCTTCTCCCAGTTATATTTGGATCCCATCTCCCAAACACCCAAACACACCAGGGCACATCTGATCACATCTAAACCAACCCCCTAGAATCCCAAATTGGTTACCTCCAGAGCCTTTCCCCTCAACTATACTTCATACCTTCTTATGACACGAAAGCAGGCCATTCAGCTCATCAAGTTTATGCCAGCTCTCAAGCTCACCTAGAGACCCCACTTTGCTCATACATGCCATTGACACTGATCAAATCTAGAGCTCCTCATATACAGAGGTAGAGTCTTGCAATTACCTCAGTTCAATTATGACAAGACTGCTACCCAATCTGATCAATAGCTCACCTTAATCTAGCGATTCTCTTTCATGTCTGGAGCCCACCCCAATCTCCTTTAGAGACCTGCCCCAGTATGTGGGACAAAATTTAGCTAGGCATGGCTTTCAGATATTTTTTCTTACACTGCAAATGTGAATGCACTTTAAACTACTTCACTGACTGTAAGGCACTTTGCACCATTTGAGATCATTTGAAATTTTCATATAATGCAGTGCTTACATCTTCAATTCTCAAAGTCATTCAGTCAGAAATAAATCCTGAGTGAAGATCAAAGCAAAGTGTTCCCTATGGGGAAGAAAGTGAGAACTTAAGTAACTAGCCTGACTGCTTAAGCACGCGCTTCCCAATATCTATCTAAAAGTGGCATTAGTATTAGCATTAGACAATGTCACTGTCTGTTCACTTAAATTTGAAATGAAGCTGAGAGTGGAGATAGAACATAGAACAGTACAGCACAGGAACAGGCCCTACAGCCCACAATATCTGCACTGAACACAATGCCGAATTAAACTAATTCTCTTCTGCCTGCACATGATCCATATCCCTCCATTCCCTGCATATTCATCTGTCTATCAAACAGCCTCTTAAATACCACTATTATATCTGCTTCCACCACTATCCCTGACAGCCTGTTCCAACCACCTATCACTTTCTGTATGAAAAAAAACTTGCCCCGTACATTTCCATTAAACTTTCCCCCTCTCACCTTAAATGCATGTCCTCTCATACTTAACATTTCTACCCTGGGGAAAAGATTCTTACTGTCTACCCTATCTATTGCCTCTCATAATTTTATATACTTCTATCAGGTCTCCCCTCAGCCTCCGATGATCCAGGGAAAACAACCCAAGTTTGTCCAACCTCTCCTTACAGCTCATACCCTCTAATCCAGGCAGCATCCTGGTAAACCTCTTCTGCACCCTTTCCAATGCCTCTACATCCTTCCTGTTATGGGGCAACCAGAAATGCACACAGTTACAAGTGAAGGTGTATGGGTTAGTATTATACTTTGTACTATTCTCTAATTATTTGGCTGGTTAAGGCAGTCAGTAGGAGAGTGATACAGATTTGGAAAGCCCGCTAAGTTAACGAGCAGCAATTGCCCTGGGTTCCTATAGCAGATTGTCTTCCATTTCCTGTTGTGTTGACACTAAGTGAAGGTAGAGCAGGATTATGTGTGATGCTCCCACAGTTGAATGGCTTGCTGACACTAGAGTCACACTTGAAGTATGGCCACTTGAGTGAAATACTCATATCCACATAAAGAGCCGAAACCTGCAAGGGAGCAAACCGATGGGAAACGGTGGAATATTAAAAAAAAGGAAAACTAATTTGAATTGCAATATTCATATCAATGACGTTGAAATAATACTTCGGATTGTGGAGAAGTTGCACATATTTTATTGATCAGCCAGTGATAAGTTAGCTTAAAAGGACCCAACTCAACAAACAATATCAAGAAGGATTTCCAGCAATCATCAGCAAATTTACTTGATAGTTCAACTTTGTTCCACTGCAAATACCCATGAGGAACCTCTAAATCTCTTCCACAACATTTGTCCACAGTTTCCTTTCAATCAAACCCAGCTGCTGTTCTGCTATAACTTTAATCTTTGAGGCATGCCAGTCCTTATAGGAAAATACTACTGGCAGCTGCTGTAACATAGGTTCCACATGCTCTGTGCCAGAAACTCTCACTCTGTTCTTTCCAAAGTAGCTTTGTAAGAGGAAGGAAAGAAACCATGGAACCATGGATGAAAGCAAGAGTCTTTATTATCAATGCAATAAAAAAGGAAACAAAATAAGGGAACAAAATTTAAAAATAAAATATTAAAATGAGACTGAAAGGAAGGAATTATATGGAACCTTTCACATCCCACTGCATTTTCCAGCCAATTAAGTATTATAGAAGTGCAGTTGTTATGGAGAAATGCTGCAGGTAATTTGCACACAGCAATTTTCTACAACCAGCACCGTAATAGTGACCAGATAATCTGTTTTAGAACTGTTGATGTAGGAATAAGCACTGACCTTGGATAATTCCCCTAGTTCTTCAGCAAAAGAGACATATTACAATACTTTATATCGAGCACTGACAGCAAGTGAGGCCTTGGGAGTCTAATACTTCTTCTGAAAGATAGCACTTCCAACATGGCAGCACTTCCTCAGTACTGCACTGGAAACTTGGCCTGGATCCAAATGTCTGAAGTGAGGCTTGAATCTTCAAAACCTCAAGATTGAAAGTGCTACCATTTGACCCACTCCTGATAATCTGACTGTTTTGTTGAAGACTAGCATCCCATACTTCAATGCCATGGAATGGTACAAAATGGTATCTACAAAATAGAACATAAAACATTACAGCACAGTACAGGCCCTTCGGCCCACAATGTTGTGCTGACATTTTATCCTGCTCTAAGATCTATCTAACCCTTCCCTCCCACATATCCTTCCATTTCTCTATCATTTATATGTCTATCTAAGAGTCTCTTAAATGTCCCTAATGTATCGGCCCCCACAACCTCTGCCGGCAGTGCATTCCACGTATCCACCACTCTCTGTGTAAAAAACTTACCTCTGACATCCCCCTTCTACCTTCCTCCAATCACCTTAAAATTATGTCCCCTTGTGTTAGCTATTGCCGCCCTGGGAAAAAGTCTCTGACTGCCCACTCGATCTATGCCTCTTATCATCTTGTACACCTCTATCAAGTCCCCTCTCATCCACCTTCTCTCCAAAGAGAAAAGCCCAAGCTCACTCAACCTATCCTCATAAGACATGCTCTCCAATCCAGGCAACATCCTGGTAAATTTGCTCCGCACCCTCTCTAAAGCTTCCACATCCTTCCTATAATGAGGTGACCAGAACTGAACAAAATAATGTTGTACAAAAAAAATCTCCATTTCATTTTTCACTATTCACCAACCCTATTGCTCGTGAGGACATTGAAGGCAATCTTCATCTTTATATGTCTTGTAAATATCCGGACAGAATGTACTTTAAGATCCATTCAACAATAACATTTGTTAGTTTTGGGTGTGATGTGTCTCCTGTCACAACTTCGGTGGCGTTTGGAGCCTTCACATGTACTAATCCTTCTGACAAAATGAGGCGATGAGTTGGCACAGAACCAGCCTGATCTATCAGACAGCTCCCCTGATTTATTCCTCTGGAGATCTGAAATATTGAGGGACTCTCACTGTGAAATTCATTGTGACACTAATTGAACTGTTTGCAAGTAAGAGCCTGCAATTCAAAAATTATTCCTCACAAAAGTTCTCAGAAATCCTATTGGGAGTATAAAAAATGTTATATTTTTCTGTGAAAATCTGATGAAATCTGATAGTTCTGATGAAAGGTCTTCAACCTGAAACATTAACTCTGTTTCTCTTCCCACAGATACGGTCTGATCTGCTGGGTATTTCCAGCATTTTCTGTTTTTGTTTTATATTGGTCTGTTTTATACTGACCTGTGTTCTGTTTAGGCATCCCTAGAGACTGCCTGTCGGGCATGGTGGCCTGAAGTAATCATAAGGAGGAGAATTCCAGTCCACTTTCAATTCCCTTTCAGGATGCTTTTGAAATGTGTGCCATGTGAGATCCACACTAGGATCTGGTTCCACTTTAGCCTATCAAGAAATCTGTAAAGGGATTGCAGCTGTGCAAAGAAAGCACATTTTTGTGAAGAGTTGTACTTACCTCGGGAAGTGCATAATTGGGAAAACTTGCAGTTAGATTCTCCTGAGATCCTCCAGGTTGTTGAATCCAGCTGGGCCCAAATGCAGCCACAAGATCAGTTGCACATGTGGAATTTTGGGACAGGGTGAGATGATGTTCTGGCTTCCAGACATGGGCACATCCTTTGCGTTAGTACTCCCGGCATTGCCAGTGCACTAGGTGATCTGCTCCACATTCAGGGGCAGGCTTTGTGGATCAGGGATTCTACCTGGAGAAATAGCACCTCCTCAGGGGGTCTGTCACATGGTAATTGTTCACGTTGTTTAGTCAAAGGATCTTTTTCAAAATGGATGAATAATCACAAACACCCCTCCACAAATTTATGTGTTGAACGTTTTAATCCTTCTCTTTAGGCATTTCCTCAGAATCGAGGATGATTTGCTTCCAGTTCAGTTCTATGAGTCTTGAAGTGGCTGATAAGCCCAATGTGGGAGACACAGACCTGCCAAAGGTGAGGCAGGACCAAGGGTGAAGGTAAGGCAGTATAGACCAGTGTGGCACACTGGTATATAAGTGGCCAACAATATGTGCGTGATGCAACTGTATCAGTAAGAATTTAAGTTACTATCATCACTGGGCAGGAGGAACCTGATAGCCAGGAAAATGGTAACTTTGGGAGATGGTAGATTCCCTCCACTATTAACACTGGGCTTCTACACGCTCTGGAGCTTCTTAATGCCGTCCTGAAGGCTACTTTTCCACTTTGAGTGTCCACAGGTCAGGCACTCCCATGTATCAGTGGGGATGTTACATCCTTGAATTGTTTCTTCTGACCTCATTGTAATCTCTTGCCTTGATAGAACTTGAGCGTTGTTTTGAGAATCTAGTGTTAGGCATGTGTTCTGCCAGTCAGAACTGGATTAAGGCTTCAGAGCTGGGGATGTTGGAACAAGGAGGGGACACCAGCGAGATGAGAGGATTTTGTGGAGACAGTGGTGGTGGAACCTCTCCAATGCCTTGAGGTGCCTGTTGTGGGTAGTCCATCACTCTGAAGTGTACTGGGGGACAGAGATCACTGCTGCTCAATAGACCATGAGCTTTGTTTAAATTTGAATAAAAATCTTTCAGAGAGACTTTTCTTCACAAAGCCAGTGGCTATGTTGGTGCACAGAAGACAATGGCTAATTTCATCATCCTTATATGCCTTCACCGAGAGATGGTTCCTGAGATTTGAAAAGTTGTCCACGTTTTCCAAACTCTCCTTTCTGGCTGTTCAGCAAGTTAACAATTGTATTGTCAAGGCAGTTGTGGCCTATGTACATAAATTGACCAAAATTCTTAGCGCAGCATGTCATGGGAAACAATACAATTTTTTAAAAGAAACTCTTAAGTCAAACTGCAAAAGGAGGCATTAATACTGAGATACAAACAAGAGCAACACGGACAAAACTTACCTATCTGCTTTCCTCATAGAGTTTCTGTGCCATGATCCACTGAAAAATTATTAAGTCAACAGATAAGAGTTCAGAAGAGTAAAAACTTTCAAGGTATTGATAAGCTCAAAGTTCTTCCCTATGAAAATTACTTTGCTTTGAAAATTGATGAGCAATTCATGAATTAAAATTTAAGTGTCTGGAGGTGGATATATAATCAAAAGGAAGAGGCAGACATCAGTCAAATTGTCATGGGCATGATTTTTGTCTTTGGCAACCAGTAAATGAACAGGATTGATCACCTGTATGGATGGAAACCAATCCCCCTGAATGATCACCAGAGTGGGGATTGTTCAGAATCAGCGAGAGTTAACAGAGAATTACATATTACTGTACTGTATAGTTAAAAGTTATATTGAATTAAATGTGATAACATTTGTTATATTTATGTTCTTATTTTGTTATATCCTGGAATGAAAGGGCTTACATACGATGAGCGTTTGTCGGCTCTTGGACTGTACTCACTGGAGTACAGAAGAATGAGAGGGGACCTCCTATGACATTCTAAATGTTTCTATGTTGAAAGGACTGGACAGAGTAGATGTGGCTAAGCTGTATCCCTTGGTGGGTGAGTCCAGGACTAGAGGGCACAATCTTAGAATTAGAGGTTACCAGTTTAAAACAGAAATGAGGAGGAATTTCTTTAGCCAGAGGGTAGTGAAATTATGGAATTCTTTGCCACGTATGGCTGTGGAGGCCCGATCATTGGAGGCATGGTATCAAGGGATATGGGGACAAGGCCAGAAATTGGAGCTAGATAGGAATAGTTTTAGTGTAGCTCATGGAGCAGACTTGATGGGCTGAATGGCCTACTTCTGCTCTTTTGTCTTGTGATCTTGTTAATTTATGTTTTTCCTGTTTAATGTTGTGTATCTGATGCTATGTGCCTGTGATGCTGCTCAAGTAAGTTTTTCATTGCAGCTTTGCCTACGTGTACTTGTGCATATGACAAGAAACCCGACTTTCTCTTTCTTTCTATTGTAGTGCTTACATTGTAATTTTTCTCTGCCTAACATTCTTATGTACAGTAATATGTATTTCATGCAGAATAGAAAATAAAATGACTGTGTCCCTCAGAGAGTTGCATTGGGTCAGCCTTGCTCTTTCTGCTGACAGGATCCTATTCTGGCCTCAGCCATGCAAGGGCCTGCCTCCAGCTCCTAAGTACAGGCTATGAACCAGAGCGTGTATGTTAAGGCGGCAGGGGTATCGTGGGAAGATTCCGCTGTGGGCCTCAGGAAATGTCTCTAAAGACCCCAAGGATTCACAGACCCTAACTTGAGAGTCACTGATAATTGATCAGCCTGGGATTGTTGGCTTGGGTGGTGAATTGGGAGTTGGTTGTAGGGCCTTTGTATCTGCAATGACCTGAAGTTCAGCCTAAGCCCTATTAAATTCTATAAATTTCTGGATGCTCTAAGTCAAATTTCTGGAGTTCCCAACTATTGGATTCCAGAGAAACACAAGCACTATCCCTCTCATTTTCCTGCTTCCTCAGTGCTAATAATAGGACTCTTAACCATCCTGGCAGCCAATAAATAGGATATTATAATGTTGATTTGTCAGGTTTGAAGCAATTTATTCTCTACTCCTACGAATTACTTCTGCACCAGCGTAGATTTAACAAGTGATTATATCTGCACAGATCATGATTTTTCTTAGTGTGATTGTGTGCCTTATTTGGTCGAATTTACTGATTCAGTAATCTGAGATAACAGAAATAACTCAATGGAATTTTCATATTTGATGACAACTTCCCTTTCCTCTTTCAGTCTTTTCATTCTGTCTGATCAATGTCAGACTGTATTTTTTTTTATTGTGGACATTGTGTCACTTAATTTTAAGAAACTGGTTAGTCCCAACTTTTAAGTATAATTTTGGTCATTCACTGACTGGAACTTTGCTTTGAACATACGATGCGATGAATGCCCCATGACGTCTGGAAAAGTTCTAAGTGAAATGGATGGGTCTATGCCCAAGGTCACAGAAATGAAACGATCCATAATTCTGCATAAATTGAGAGCACATCAGCAGTCTGCTTCAGATAGGGAAAGTGGATGACTCCGGTGGGAATATGAAATTCAGTGTAATTCATAGAACATAGAACACTACAGCACAGTACAGGCCCTTCAGCCCATGATGTTGTGCCAACATTTTATCCTGCTCTAAGATCTATCTAACCCTTCCCTCCCACATAGCCCCCCATTTCTCTATATTTCATGTGTCTATCTAAGAGTCTCTTAAATGTCCCTAATGTATCTGCCCCCATAACCTCTGCCAGCAGTGCGTTCCACGCACCCACCACTCTCTGTGTAAAGAAACTTACCTCTGACATCCCTCTTATATCTTCCTCCAATCATCTTAAAATTATGCCCCCTCATGTTTGCCACTTTTGCCCTGGGAAAAAGTCTCTGACTGTCCACTCGATCTATGCCTCTTATCATCTTGTACACCTCTATCAAGTCACCTCTCATCCTCCTTCTCTCCAAAGAGAAAAGCCTGAGCTCACTCAACCTATCCTCATAAGACATGCTCTCCAATCCAGGCAGCTTCCTGGTAAATCTCCTCTGCACCCTCTCTACAGCTTCCACATCCTTCCTGTAATGAGGTGACCAGAACTGAACACAGTACTCCAAGTGTGGTCTAACCAGATTTCTATAGAGCTGCAACATTACCTTGTGGCTCTTGAACTCAGTCCCCTGACTAATGAAGGCCAACACACCATACGCTTTCTTAACAACCATATCAATCTGCGCAGCAACCTGGAAGGATCTATGGACGTGGACCCCAAGATCCCTCTGTTCCTCCACACTGCTAAGAGTCCTGCCATTAACCTGTATTCTGCCTTCAAATTCGATCTCCCGAAGTGTATCACTTCACACTTTTCTGGGTTGAACTCCATCTGCCACTTCTCAGCCCAGGTCTGCATTCTATCAATATCCTGTTGTAATCTACAGCAACCTTCTACACTATTCACAACACCACCAACCTTTGTATCATCAGCAAACTTACGAACCCACCCTTTCACATCCTCATCCACGTCATTTCTAAAAATCACAAAGAGCAGGCGTCCCAGAACAGATCCCTGCTGACTCCAGGCAGAATACACTCCATCTACCACCACCCTCTGTCTTCTATGAGCAGATTCTAGAAGGAATTTAGGATGACAGTAAACCTCCATTCTAGACAAAGTTTTATAGGGGCACCAAGCAGATATTTCAATTTTCTGCAGAGATAGAGATAGGTTTTGAGGACTCAAATTTAGCCACAAAATTTGCTACCAAAATATATGTGTATTTATAAGAGCTTAAAAACATACAAAGAAGGACTAATAGTTGGCATACCCTCAACCTTACTGGACCATCCAATAGCGCACTGATCTGGCCTTACACCTCAGCAACATTCGTCTGCCTGTTCCTCACATATAAGATTTCACATGAATGAGATTTCCTTTCATATCAGAGAGCCAGGTCTAAACTGTTACTTCATCTACAAACAGCTGAGATTACCTTGTAAATAAAAATTATAGTTCATAATTATAAAATAGAGACAGAATTGATAAAAGCAAAATACTTTGGACTCCATGTTCAGCATCCAGTCTCTGTTTTAACCCACCCAAACTCATCTAGAACGCTCTAATTATCATTCCAAGGAAGGACATTTCCCACTCATTAACCTATTAATGTTTTCAATATGCAAATGCAAACAGAGCCTCACTTAGACAAGCAGGGCCCTGCTTGATAAATCATGGGCTGTCGTAAGTCAAATAGCACAGCAAAAGGCCCATCACTGAGATTTTGCCAACCATCAGGCACTCATTTACACAAATCCTATGCCAATCCCACTCCATTCTCCACAAATTCCCCTCAACTCCCCTCAGATTACACTACTCATCTACACACTAGTAGCCAATTAACCTACAAACAGCTCTACTACAGAGTTGATTGTTGACTTCAGGAAGGGGAAGGAGGGCAAACATGCACCAGTCTACATTGAGGGATCGGCGGTGGAGAGAGTAAGCAGCTTTAAATTCCTGGGCATTAACATATTCAATTACTTGTCCTGTGCCCAGCACATAGATGCAATCACAAGGAAGGCACGCCAGCGTCTTTACTTTCTTAGGAGGTTAAGGAGGTTCAGCTTGTCACCAAACACTCTAACAAACTTCTACAGATGTACTGTTGAAAGTATCTTGACTGGTTGCAACATGGTCTGGTACAGCAATTCGAATGCGTAAGAAGCTGCAGAGAGTAGTGACTCAGCCCAATACATCATGGGCACATCCCTCCCCACCATCGATAGTATCTACAGGTGGCACTGCCACAAGAAGGCAACATTTATCATCGAAGATCCCCATCATCCGGACCATGCCATCTTCTTACAGCTACCACTGGGCAGGAGGTACAGAAGCCTTAAGTCCCACACCACCAGGTTCAAGAACAGCTACTTCCCTTCAACCATTCAATTCTTGAACCAACCAGCACAACCCTAATCACTACAGCTGAGCAACACTATGACCACTTTGATCACTTTGCACTAAAATGGACTTTTTTTGTTCTAATTGTTTTCTTTTTTTGTAAAAATTGTGTATAATTTATGTTTAATTTATGTTTTTCTTATGAATGCTGCCTATCTGATGTGATGTGCCTGTGATGCTGCTGCAAGTAAGTTTTTCATTGCACCTGTTCTACATGTTCTTGTGCAGATGACAATCGACTTGACTTTGACTTTGAAACATGCACAACTGTGGGATATGGGGGGATCTTGGAGCACCTTCAGGAAATCCACGCAGTCACAGGGAGAATGTGCAAAGTCTACACAGACAGCACCCAAGGTTAGGATTGAACCCGGGTCTCCAGCACTGTGAGACAGCACCTCAATGTGACATCGTTGGCAATGAAGTATGATTTTAACTGGAGTCAAAGGTGGCCTGCACTGTGTGGAACCTGACTACATGTTGGAAGGTAAACAAATTCCAGCTTCCTACCACAGCCTTTCAAGCCCCATCAGCCTCTGGTCTCCATTCATAGCTTCAGTCTCACCTCCTTCTCCAGACTTCCCCAATCACCACCCACACATTTCACACCCCCCCCCCCGCCCCCCACCACCACCCCAGTGTCTCCTTCCCTCATTCTCTCTCATGGTTGGGAAAAGTCATGGATTTGGATAGATTGGTGGGACTCTGAACTACTGCATCTCTCAATAAATATTAATGACTTGGGCTTGATTCTATGGGGCATAATTTCCACATCTGCAGGTGACACAATACTTGGAGCTGCAGTGAACTGTGAAGATTGGCGGGATCTTTGCAGGAGAGAGACCTTTGTACTTGGAGCCTAGTGTGTTTCAGGAATAATTCTACAATGTCTCCAAGGTTGAATTACCCTAAAACTGAGTTTGTATAATGAAAGAAAAGTCGAGTTTATTGTCATGTGCACAAGCACAGTGAGGTACAGGTACAATAAAAATCTTGCTTGAAGCAGTATCGCAGGCACCTAGGTACAGACCACACGGAGAAAATAAATTATACATCACTTATACAAGACAGTGAAGAGAAAGAAACAAAACACTGTGCAAAAACAAAAAGACTGTGTAAAAATAAAGCTTTTGCAAACAGTATCCAGTTACTCCTGTTCCTGAGGGATGTGGACTTCAGGCACAGTGAATGGTTTGCCCAGACCTTCTTGCTGTCTGAATGTGATCTCCTTCATTTCCCTGGTTAACTAATCCTGAATTAAGAAACCATCTGTCCTTGGTAGTTAGCTTCGACCAGCTCAATGCATTTAATGTGAGTACAGATGACACAAACACCTGCTCGCAGCAATCATTTCTCTGTGGTTTTAATGATTCCTCCCATTGTACTTGTACCTGACTCCATTGGGCTATTAATGGGTGATCTCCTGTGAAACACATGTACCAGACACAGCAACACATGCAGAACCAGCTGTGCTCCTAAATCATTGCAGCCAGACCATGACACACACCAGCCTGAAACCGACAGTGAGATCACAGAATTGTCACAATTTAGCAGGAGGCCATTTGACCCATCAAGGCTATGTTATCTCCTGCTTGAGTAATCTTGCCAGTTCCAGTCCCCTGCTCTTGTCCCATTGCTTTGTAAATTATTCTCTTTCAATTGCTTATACAATCTCTTTTCATGCACTTCTTGATTGATTCTATTTCCACACCAGTGAATTCCAGATCATCACTACTCTCCAATTAATAAATATTTTTCCTCAAATCCCCTTTGTATCTTTTACCAGACTTTTCAATCTGTGCCCCCCCCTCCCCCCACCCCCAGGTCCTTGAACTATTTTCTAATGGGAACATAAATAGAGTGATAGAGAGATACAGCATGGAAACAGGCCCTTCAGCCCACCAATCCTGCACTTACCTCCATTTACACTAATCCGACAGCAATCCCATTTTTAATTCTCCCCACATTCTCATCAACTTCCCCGAGATTCTACCACTCACTGGCACACTACAGCATTTTACAGTGGCCACTTAACATACCACCTTGGGATGTGGGAGGAAACCAAAGCACCTGAAGGAAACCCACGTGGTCACAGGGAAAACGTGCAAACTCCGCACACACAGCACCTAAGGTCAGGATTGAACCTGGGTCTCTGGTGCTGTGAGGCAGTGGTTCTACTGGACATGCCACCATGCCACCCTAACATCTTCCCTAGAACTACTCTATCTAAACCAGACAAGACCTTACAATCTATCAAAGCTCTTCTCGACCTTCTTTGCTTCAGTGTAATCAAGCCCAGCTTTAACAGTCTAATCTTAAAGCTGAAATCCCTGATCCTTAGAATCGTTCTAGTAAATCTTTTCTGCACCCAGTCTACGACCTTCACACACTTTCTGAAGAAATAATTTGCACATAATTTTACATTTGTGTCTCATGATTGCTAAAATAAAATCTTCATATGGGCAATCTTGATGGGCTAAGAGGAGATACTAGAAAGGCTACCTGCATTCAGTAATTCACTTGGACCAGATGAGATGCAAACTAGGTTGCTGAGGGAAGCGAAGGAGGAAATTGCAGAGGCCATGGCCTTAATCTTCCAAACATCTACAAGTTCAGGGCTGGTGCCTGAGGAAAATTGCAAATGGTTCACAAAAGGTATGGGGATGTACATTGTAACTACTGACCAATCGGTTTCAACTCAGTGGTAGGGCAAGTTCTAGAGACATTAATCGGGTACAAGACTAGCAGTCATTTGGAGAAGTATATTGGATTAGAGAAAAGTTGCAATGGATTTGATAAAGGCAAATTGTGTTGAACTTGTGTTGAAGCCTTTTTTGATAAAATAACACTGAGACACAGAGTCATCGAGATATACAGCACAGAAACAGACCTTCAGCCCAACTTGTCCATGCCGACTAAGTTTCCTACCTGAGCTGGTCCCATTTGCTCTCATTTGGCCCATATCCCTTTAAACCTTTCCTATCCATATACCTGTCCAAATGTCTTTTAAACATTGTTATTGTGCTGGAATCTACTATTTCCTCTGGTAGCTCATTCCACATACCCACCACCCTCTGTGTGAAAGTTACCCTTCAGGTCCCCTTTAAATCTTTCCCCTCTCACCTTAAATCTATACCCTCTAGTTCTAGACTTCCCTACCCTGGGAGAAAGACTGTGACCATTCACCTTAATCTATGCCAAATGCCTTCTTCACCAAACTACAGCCCCCCCCCACCCCCCGTCTACCTGTGTCGCCACTTTCAGGGAACCCCAAAGTCTCTCTGTTGTACAACATTCTACAGGGCTCTACCATTTATTGTGTAAGTCCTGCCCTGGTTTAACTTTCCAAAATGCATTACTTTGCACTCATCTGAGTTAAATTCCATCTGCCATTCCTTGGCCCACTTTGCCAGTTGATTTAGATCCTGTTGTACTCTTAGACAACCTTCCTCACTGTTCGCTCTACCACCAATGTTGGTGTCGTCCACAAACTTGCTCATCATGCCAACTACATTCATCTTCAAGTCATCAATATAAACGACAAACAACAGGGGATCCAGCACCGATCCCTGTGGCACACCGCTGATCACAGGCCTCCAATCTGAAAGACAATTCCCTACTACCAACCTTCTCACAAGCCAATTTTGTATCCAAAATCCACAGAGTGGGTTGATGAGGGAAATCTGGCCTGCATGATATATTTTGACTTTCAAAGGTGTCTATTAGAATTGGAATTGGTTTATTGTTGTCACATGTACTGAGGTACAGTGAAAAGCTTGTCTTGCATACTGTTCATACAGATCACTTCATTACACAGTGCATTGAAGTAGTACAGGGTAAAACATTAGCAGAATGCAGAATAAAGTGTAAAGCTACAGAGCAAGTGCAGTGCAGGTAGACAATAAGGTGCAAGGTCACAACGAGATATATTGTGAGGTCAAGAGTCCATCCTATTGTACGAGGGAACCATATCTTATGGTTCCCTCATACAATAAGTTGATGGGATGGAATAATTCTCCAGGGAAATAATCTTATAACAGCGGGGTAGAAGCTGTCCTTGAGCCTGGTGGTATGTCCTTTCAGGCTTTCTAGTCTACTAAACTGTCACATAATAGGCTTGACATCAAGATTGAAGGCCATGGAATAAATGGGTCTGTCGCAGCCCAGGTAATTAACAGCAAATATCCGACAGTCAGAAAGGTTGTTTATCAGACTTGAGGGAAGTGTATGGAGGAGATCCCCTGGATCAGTATCCGGACCACTGCTTTTCTTAGTATATACTAAAGACTTACAGTGAGTGTACAGGGCATAATTTTGAAACTTGCAGATGACACAAAACTTTGAGTTGAAGTGAACTGTAATGATACAAATACACTTCAAGGTAAGATAGACAGCAGTGGAAAGAGTAGATGGGTGGCAGATAAAGTTTAATACTGAGAAATGTGAAGTGCTACATTTTGATAGCAAAAACAAGAAGCACTATAAACTAGAGAACACAATTCTAAAAGGGGCACGAGAACAGAGATTTGGGGATAAAGGTGCTTAATTCATGTAAAGTGTCGGGTTGGGTTGAGAATGTGTTAAATAAGCATACTGGGATCCTGGGCTTTACTTAAAAAGTAAGATGACAAGAATAAAATCACCTTAAAAGGTTAGGATCTGGCATGTAATGTCTCTATCTGGAGTGGAGACAGATTTAATTGTAGTGTTCAAAAGCAGGTTGGATTAAGTATTAAAAAGGAAAGAATTTATAAGGTTATGGGAATAGGACAGGGGTGTGGCTAAACTGATTTGCTCTTACATTCAGCTAGTAGAAAACTAGATAGGCTGACTGGTCTCTGTACTGTAACTGCTTTGTCATTCTGTGACTTTGCACATAATCTTAAATGTGTCCCCTGATCCTTAAACCATTTTCTAATGGAACAGTCAAGCTCTATCTGATATTGTACTCCTTTATCAAATCTGTGCTCAACTTCCTTTGCTCCAAGGAGAACAACCCCAGATCCTTCTAACATTACGGCTGAAATCCTTCATCCCCAGGGACCATTTTAGTTTTTTCTGCCCATTGTCTCAGATCTTCATGGCCTTTCTAAAGTAACAGAACCAGAATTGGATGCAAACTCCACATTTAGCCTAACAAATGAACCTAACAGGTTCAAGACAACTGCTCTGCTTTTTGTTATAGATCCTTGACATGAAATATGAAGCATTTTTACATTTTCTTTAATAAAAACAGCAAATGCTTGAAGTACTCAACTGGTCAGGTAGCATATGTGGAGAGAGAAACAGAGTGACCATTTCCTGATGAACTTTCATTATCCGCTTTCTCTCCTTTGCCATGTTTAACTGAGAATTTTGCAATACAACTTTTTTTGTAAAAAAGTCCTACAAAGATTACCATTTGCTGTTTTGTCATTTTTAATGCTATGTGCAATGAAATGAACGCTGGTTACTGGCACCAGGGAATTCACCTCACAGGGGAAGCCCTATGGTGAAGGTAGATTTTGTGGGCACCAGACAAGACAATTGATACCATCTGATGGGAAAGGTGGCAGGAGAAAGGCCATGGTGAGTGCCATGGTTGGAATGATATTAAACAGTGACTAAGCTCACAGTTACAAATGGTGAAGGTAGTACTTGTGCTGTGGCTGAGCTTCATTTCTGAATTTTACTTTCATTTCTGCTAAAGTGTGGCTGGACTGAGTATAGGGCCCAGAATTATTCCATCCCATCCACTTAATTGAAGCCCTAGTTTTAACTGTATCCATTGGATATGGAGTCATAGAGTTATACAGCATGGAAACAGGTCCTTTGGCCCAACATATCCACACCGACCAAATGTCCATCTGAGCTAGTCCCATTTGCCTATGTTTGGCCCATATCCCTCTAGGTCTTTTCTATCCATGTACCTGTCCAAATTCCATATAATATAAATGTAATCACTGTCACTTTTACAATACCAAATCAAAATATTTTAATTTGGGCCAAAGTTCTCCTCTCCCAACTCATGCTGACATTTTCTACTCATGCACTTCATTTCAATTCAGGCTGGTAAGCTCACCATCTCTTTTATTTCTAGGAGACATTAATCCTCTCCTCTAGGTTGACATGAGTCTTCTTTCCTATTACTCTGATTTGGTACTGGGACATTCTCTCCCTCCTTCAACTGAAACTGGCAACCATTACACCCCCAACCCCACTCCATCCCATTCTCTCCCAACATACACCCCAAGTCCGGTAAATTGGAACTTCCCCCCTTTACCACACCCCCAGCTATTCCCTCGCTCTGTCACTGCTCTGAGGGAATGACATGATTGCATCCTTTGGGTGGGAATCTCTGACCTCATAAAAATATTGCTCTAATTCCCACCTGGAAAATTCAACAAATTTCAGTGGTTGCCAGGGTAGTGGCGGAAGCAGATACAATAGCTAGATAGACACATGAATATGCAAGGAATGGAGGGATATGGATCACGTACAGACAGAAAGATTTAGTTTAATTCGGCACAGACATCGTGGGCTGAAAGGCCTGTTCCTGTGCTGTATTGTTCTATTTTCTATATTCTGGATTTCCATCTCTCAAAGCAGCAGCAGCATCAAGTGGAAACAGCAGAAAGAGTGCCACTGGGAGCAGCATCTGTCAATAAGATGAACCATGAACCAGCAACCATGAACTCTAAAAGCTTTGTCTGGCTGCATTAGACATGGGCAAATAGTACCATGAGTCTGGAACACAATTGATCAATTTGTCTTTTCCTGTCCCTCTGTTTCACCCCGCACCTGGAAGGAACAAGGTACTGTTAAGGGTGGTGCATTGGAAAGGTCGTTCTCCACTCTCTACACTACAGCCATGAGATGCAATAATTCCTCCATTTCCTCAGCTTCTGCAATTGATTCCTTCATTTTTCCAAGCAACTCTTTTTAGTGTTGCCATCTGGAGAATAATCCACAACCAAAATTTTGGCTGGAAATTCTTTGGAACAATACAACATTTTGCATGAAATGTAAAGGAATTGAAGCAAATGCCCAATCACTAAAAATGACTCAGCACTTAGCTTGCAGTTTTCTCAGGATGTCAAACTGCTTCTGTGCCCCCTCTGCACGTGACGGGAGTGTCTCAACAGCACAGTGGCATCACGTGATGTTCAACACACATTTTGACAGTGCCTCTGCCAAATTCATTTGTGTCTGTGTCCCGGGATGGTGATGAATGTGGCCACAAATTATGCATGGCCTACTTCAGCACAATTCACAGTGGACCTACCAGGGCAGGTACATGGCTACAAAGTCTGGTGTATGGATCCACCTACTGCTACGTCCCCTTTAAGCTTTCTACTCACTGTATGCATCCATCAACCCCTTCAGTGTGATTTTACTTAGGGATCACTTGCCTCAACACATTCCAGACCACCCTGATCTCATTAACTGATCACAACCCAAACCTCTCCCCAACCCAATTTTCAAGGGCTTAATCTTAACACAATCACCATCTGAAGCTCTGGGCTCCCTGCACTCTCCCAAGATTTATTAACGACCCAAGACCCAAGATCTGCAACCCACCTGAATTCTCCCCCTACCTCCACAATGCTGGAGTTCATGCAAGGAACGATTTGTGTGCACAGAATTTGTAAGGCAAACAATGCCTTGGACCTTGACCATGAGAGACTACTGCAATAGGAGGACCATGCAAAAACATTGTTTTTATCTACTTCACATTATTGGTTCCTGTGCTGTTTAAAAATCAGAACTATTTCTGGGCCATTATATTTGTATTGCAACTTTAACACTGCTAAGTGACAACAGGGCTGCTGTCAAACAAAATTTGATGCCAAGCTTCATGAGGAGATAAAAGGTAGATGAAAAGGACATTGTTCAAAGGATTAGGTTTTAAAGGCTGCCTTAGAGAAAAACAGAGGGAACAGCCAGAAAAAACTGCAAGGGAACTGGCAGTAGAAGGCAAGACTGCTAATGGTGGAGTGTTCAGATTCAGGTTTGATCAGGAGACCAGAATTGAAGGAATGCCGATATCTCAGAGGCAGGTCTAAAAAGCAGCACATTACAAAGAGGAACATATTGCATCAATTTTTATAATACATTTGCTTGACACAGGTCCTGATTCAATGTTATTTTGCTGGCAGTGGCCGTCAGCAACACTGATGCTTGTTAATGTGTGCAATGAAACATTAGCTGCTCTTGCAACGTTGCAGCAAGCTTCTTAAATCATGAGATGCAGTTGATTATTAGGAAAGTGTCTGGATCACAAATCAGCAGAGAGGTTTGGTGTGCATTTAGCGTGTAGCGCAAATTCAGGGCTCAGATGACTTTCATAAACCACTGAGGCAACATTCACACAGTTTATGATGTCAATCCAAATGGCCTGATTGCTTTAGAGCATTAAGCAGTGTTTGTTACACCCTGTGTACCTCTTTCACAGAAGCAGACTGTGGTTTTTACATGGAATGGGATTAGTAATAAATAGATCTGGTTTAGCAGTTATCTTATTTTCTTCAGCACTTATACATTTGAGTGTCCTCTGACTCATGGCTAGATTTTACAAGTCTCATTTAGCACTAAATCCTGTTATATTAACAAATTAAAGACCCTTCCTCCTATCAGGATAACTCAAAGAAGTTGTTCCACTCTCATGACCCATTTTCTTTCCGTGTGTATTGTCGAGGAAAAGGGTGTTCACACTCAGAATGGAACAACTTCCTTTTCTACCATCTGGCGCTAGCAATGAGCACACTCGGGTCTGGTACCATGTGGTAGTATGAAGAGGCAGTACAGTGGCACTGCAGGCTCACAGTTTCAGTGACTGGGGTTTGATCCTGACCTCAGATGCTCTCCGTGTGGAATTTGTACATTCTCCCTATAATCTCCCGTGGGTGTTCCAGTTTCCTCCCACATGTGATAATGGTTGTAAGTTATTTGGCTATTGTAAATTATTTCTAAGAGTGGGTAGGTGGCAAAAAAAATCAAAAGGGGAGTGGGTGGCTTGTAAGTTGCAGGGTTACAGAGAAATAACAGGGGGAGTGGGACTGCTCTGTTAAGAGTGGAGTGACCCAATGAGTGAAATGGTCTCTTTCTGTATAATATTTTTATTTGAGCACCATTTGCTCTGTCCCCATAATGTGTCTCAGCCTCAGTCTCCTTTATTCTATCAGAGTGACCACTTGCATTTCCCCATACAAACCACCTTCTCTGCGTGAGGTCAATCATGAATATTGGACAATGTTGTGTCATGTGTCCATGTCCAGCAGGAATGAAGATCCTTCCTTCAGACAAGCAAGGATTAGGTCTACTAAAATATACATGTTCCAAATATATTTAATTAAGATAAGATAGTTATTTATCAGTCACATGTACATTGAAACACACAGTGAAATGCGTCTTTTTGCGTTACTGAGAATGTGCTGGCGGTAGCCCGCAAGTGTTGCCACTCTTCCGGTGCCAACATAGCATGCCCACAGCTCCTAACCCGTACGTCTTTGGAATGTGGGAGGAAACCGGAGCACCCGGAGGAAACCCACGCAGACACGGGGAGAAGGTACAAACTCCTGACAGAACCCAGGTTGCTGGTGCTGTAATAGCATTACGCTAACCGCCACACTACCGTGCCACCAAATTATTGACAATTTAGATTCTGACACTTGCATGAAAAGTCCAACAAGTCCATGATTCACTGGGGGCCTGCTTACCCTCAGAATAATTATTTAAGCCTAATTCTATGTTCAACCAATGATCTGAGCTAATGGAATATAATGCCACCATCTACTTTATTGCAATTATACATTACAATGATGGCTACACTACAAAAAAAACTACTTGAGTCAAAGCTCCTTGGGATGTCCTGTGGCCGTGAATATTTTATGTAAAATGCAAACATTGACATATCAAATTGTGACTGAATTGGAACACAAGAAGTAGGAGGAGGAGTAAACCACCAGTTCCCTCAAGCCTGTTCTACCATTCAATATGATCATGGCTATTCTATGCTGGCCTCAGCTCCTGCTTTGTGCCACTCCCTATATCTCTCAATTCCTCGATCTTTCAAATATTTATCAATCTCCATCTTAAATATTTCTAATGATCTGGACTCCATCTTCCTCTGGGGCAGAAAAATCCAGAGATTCACTATCCCCTGAGAAAAGAAATAAGATAGCGCTGCAGAAAATATAAACTCAGACACCTTACTGTAATAGGTGATCTGTCATGGACAGGATCAGAAGACAATGTTAGGTCCAGTGTATATTAAATAAGGCTTTGTTCCACATCTAACCTACCGTGCACTTCACTGATCTTGAGTCCCCAGGTTAGAACAGTACTTTTTTTTGGTAATTATTTATTGAAGAAAAGCTATTTTACTTGATCATAACAGAAGTATTTGCACAGGAACAGAAAGGTATTTCTCAATCTACTTTTGATACAGAAGAAAAATAGCATTCACATTGGTTAACTATTTATTAGCAGACATGGTTTTCTTGATAAGATACATAAACAGAAGTGATCAGGATGTGGTGGGAGTAAGAAGGGTGAAATCATTGTAATATCAGCAGATGTGGGTAAGTGGTCAAGCCAGTTACAGGTCTGATGTTTGAGAAAGGCTTTCTACACGTTGTCAGTTCTCCCTGAGTGGACAACTGAAATCATCATGTCTCAGTCACTGAGACCTCAAACCAATAGACAGCACTACCAAATAATCAACTTTACTTAGATGATTATCATCTATCGTGCTTAAGTTGTAACGCAATGGCATGCCTCTTAAAGTGTATTGTGAAGGTCTGATGAGCATCATTAAAAATGACAAGTACAGTTTTTGTTCTTTCTGAATTAAATGGTATTAGGCAAAGAGAATCTTAAACTAATACTTGCAACTTTTACTTTGGCGCTCCTAAGTCCTACTCATATCTTACACTGCTTAAACTATAACACAATGATCTTCCACGAAAGAGCAAGGGACCAACTCCAGTGACAATGGAATGGATCCAGGTTTAGCACAGTCACGTTTAAGACTCCAAAGCTGGCAATGAAGTGACAAAAGCTAGGACCGTAACAACAGAGAAATGAGGTGAGATTTAAGCAATCACATGAGAGGTTAAAGATGAATAAAAGTCATTTGTGTATTTTACATCTCCTCCGCAAGGTGAGAACTGTCACGTGGAAGCTCCCTGTGAATTCATTTACCTGGCATGTGAGTCAGCAAATTCATTGTTGTCTTATGATTGGGAGAATATTATAAGCTTTGTAGAACACAATTGCTCAATACTAAAACTGAAACATAACACTTTAATTTTAAAAACAAAAAAACAGAGATATCTCATAAAAATGAGGAAGCAACCAACCAATGGGAAGTATAAAGATTGATGCACATTCCTGACAAAGTCAATAATCAAGACATTTATTTATGTAAGACAATGAATGTACCCCTTATCTTTCAGATCTTTTTTTGCATGTATATTGTATGCCTGCAGCTTAGTATCATTGCAACAAAAATAAAGAAATGTTTTAAATATTCAGTGTGTCAGGCAGCATCTATGGGAAACGGACTTAACATTTCAGGTCAAAGATCTGTCATCATAACTGGATGAAAAGAATAGACAAGTTAGTTTTGAGTTAAAGACAGAGTGGGCGAGGAAAGTAAAGGTTACAACAGGATAATGATCAGCTGGGAAAGCATGCAGAGGAACGGCTGATGGAATTTAACTCAGATAAGTCAAAGTGATGCATTTTGGTAAGTTAAACCAAGCTAGGACATACACAAGGAACGGCAGGGCTCTGGGGAGTGTTGTTGAACAGAGAGACCAAGAAGTACAAGTACATAGCTCCTTGAAAGTGGCAACACAGGTAGACAGAGTGGTGAAGAAGGCATTTGGCACGCTTGTCGTCATTGGCTGAGGCATTGAGTACAAGAGTTGGGCCGTCATATTACAGTTGTACAAAACTTTGGTTAGGCTGTACTTGAAGTATTGTGTGCAGTTCTAGTTGCCACACTGTAGGAAAGCTCTGATTAAGCTGGAGAGGGTGTAGAAAAGATTGACAAGGATGTTGCCTGAGTTGGATATACTGGTTCTGTATTCCCTGGAGCAAAAGAAGCTGAGAGGTGACATGATAGAAGAATGTAAAATTATAAAAGGCATAGATAGGGTAGGTAGCCAGTGTCTGTTTCCCATGGTGGGGTGTCTAAAACAAGAGGGCATTGGTTTAAGATGAGAGGGAGGAGGTTTAAAGGGATTTGAGGTGCAAATTTTTCACAGAAAGAGTTGTTGGTATCTGGAATGAGCTGCCAGAGGACATGGTGGATGCAAGAATAACAACATTTAAGAGGCATTTGGACAGGTACTTGAATCAGCAAAGTATACTGAGATATGGAATTAATGCAGGCAAATGGGATTTGTATAGATAAGCATGATGGTCGGCATAGACACAGTGGGCCAAAGGGCCTGTTTCTATGTTGTACAACTCTACAACCCTTGGAATAAGATAAGATTTCTTTATTAGTCACATGTACATTGAAACACTGAGTGAAATACATTTTTTTGTGTAGTGATTTGGGGGGCAGCCCACAAGTGTCACCACGCTTCCGGCGCCAACATAGCATGCCCACAACTTCCTAACCTGTACGTCTTTGGAATGTGGGAGGAAACCGGAGCACCTGGAGGAAACCCACGCAGACACGGGGAGAACGTATAAACTCCTTACAGACAGTGGCTGGAATTGAACCCCAGTCGCTGGCGCTGTCAAGTGTTATGCTAACCGCTACACTACAGTGCCTGGCCTGATCAGGGTTGCCAAGGTAATTCCACGTTTTACGGAGCTAATTGATTGATGGGCAAAGAGAGAGAGAGAGAGAACAAAGGAACATGAGAAAGCTGTGAAATGCTACTCAGGGATGACTCAGATACCTGAATCCAAAAGGGAAATGCTGCAAGTACCCAGCAGATCAGTCCATGTATGTCATGAGAGAAAAACTGAGTTAATTTTATGGATGGATCACCTTGCAGATACAAATAGAAAGAGCAAATTACTGAATTTGATATTGGCTGCTAAAGTCTTCAACATATCCAAATGGTAGCTGGGATGTTGTTCTTGAAACTTATGTTGTTCCTCATTGGAACAGTGCAGGAGGCCACAGACAGAGAGGTCACAGTGAGAGTGAGATGGAAAATTAAAGTGACAGGCAACTGCAAGCTCAGGGTTGCTCCCGCAGACTGAATGCACATACTTCACAAAGCAGTCATCCAATCTGTGGTTGTATTCTCTAGTATAAAGAGGACCACATCATGAGCATCGTATACTGTACTGGAAGTCATCCATGGCTGAGCACCTATTAAGGTGGGAGCATTAGTTTATATTTTCTGGCCTGCTGTATTATTTGCGTGGCCCCAGAGCACTCTGGCTCTCTCTCCAGGTGTGCGCATTTACTACCACAATTTCCAAGTCATCCTCACAGAGACCGGGTCCAGTGACATTCTCGCCAGTTCACCCCACACCATCCTGTGACTTACAGCAGTATTTGCCACTGACCACCCCACTTTAAGAGCTCCAGCCTAGATACCACACATTGCAGAACCATTCACGACGAGGCAAATAACTGCTAAAATTAGATCAAAGTTGAGTTCGTTGTCATATGCACAAGTACATATATGCAGAGGTGCATTGAAGAACTTACTTGCAGCAACATCACAGACTCATAGCATCAGATAAGCAACATTCACAAGAAAAACATAAATTAAACATAATTTTCACAAGAAAGAACACAATTAGAACAAAAAAGAACAAAGTTCATTGTAGTGCAAAGTGGTCATCGTGTTGCTATACTAAGGTTGTGATTAGGGTTGTGCAGGTTGGTTCAAGGACCGAATGGTTAAAGGGAAGTAGCTGTTCCTGAACCTGGTGGTGTGGGACTTAAGGCTTCTATACCTCCTGGCTGATGGTAGCTGCAAGAAGATGGCATGGCCGGGATGGCGGGGATCTTTGATGATAGATGTTGCCTTCTTGAGGCAGTGCCTCATGAAGATACTACCGATGGTGGGGAGGGACGTGCCCGTGATGTACTGGGCTGAGTCCACTACTTTCTGCAGCTTCTTATGTTCCTGCGCATTTGAATTGCCATACCAGACCATGATGCAACCAGTCAGGTTACTTTCAACAGTACATCTGTAGTAACTTGTTAGAGTGTTCAGGGACATGCTGAACCTCCTTAGCCTTCTAAGAAAGTAAAGGCGCTGAGGTGCCTTCCTGCTTATAAGGTACTATGTGAAGAAGGAATGCCAACTGTGCCACAGGAAGCATTGGATGAAGCTGAAACACATTCTCCAGCATCACCAGAAGAAATTAATGCTGGTCACCCACACAGTGCCATTTAGCACGGTTCCAAGCTGAAATGAATTTTTCAGCTAGAGTGGCTCCATGCCATACAAAATTAAAGGTCACTTGCTACTTAACAAAAACAGGGTCAGATCACACTGAGTTTTGCCAGAGTTTCTCACTTTGCTGTGAAGTGCAGAAGCCTGGCGCTTACTGACAGGTCTGAAAGGTCAAACCTATCAGTTCACTGTGTCGCTGGACTCAGAGGGAATTGGGGACATGATCCGGTTTTGCTGGAATTGCCAGAAATACACGGGACTAAGATCCCAAAGATTTCAATTGGGAATGTGGGTCCATGAATTCATTAAAGAGGAAGGCAAATTACATTTTAAAGATTACTTAACTAAATTTTAGTTTGCAGTTATTTTTATATTTTTGTGTATTTTAATTACTTTTTTAAATGTCAATTTTATCAAAGTCAAAGTCCAGTTTATTGTCACATGCACAAGTACATGTATACACAGGTGCAATGAAAAACTTATGTGCAGCAGCATCACAGGCACATAGCATCAGTTAAGCAGCATTCACAAGCAAAACATAAATATAAACTAAACATAATTTTTACAAGAAGGAACAGAATTAGACCAAGAAAGAACAAAGTCCATTGTAGTGCAAAGTGGTCATAGTGTTGCTGTACTGAGGTAGTGATTAGGATTGTGCAGGTTGGTTCGAACTGAATGGTTGAAGGGAAGTAACTGTTCTTGAACCTGCAGTGTAGGTCTTCATTAATTATAATTGCTTATTTCAATTTTAATAGCTCGTACATCTCTGTGAATTTCAGAGACTTTTACGAACTATTAAAACCAATGACAGCTTTCAAGGGTAATAAAACCTCAACCCAAGATCTACCAGCTGTCAGGGATATTTTGGAGTGGGGGGGGGGAGGGTCCTCCCTATTACATTGCCTGAGGCCCAGTTATTGCCCAGACCACACTGGATCTGGGGCACAGAGGGCCAGTTAGGAAGACTGCACTGACCCAGGTTAATGGGTGGTTGATGGACTCGGTGTGCTGGAGGGCCCAGTTTCTGTGTTATATCTCTCTATGATTCAATGACAGTGTAGACGTTGGGTGACCAGTGGTACTCTGTATTCACTTTTACAATAAGGAGAGAAGAGGCCTGTGAGTAAGAGAAAGGGTATATGTTGAAAGGATGAATGGTATTGGCTTATTATTGTCATTTGTACCGAGGTACAGTGAAAAACTTGTCTTACATACCGATCATACAGATCAATTCATTACACAGTGAAGTTACATTGAGTTAGTACGGAGTGCATTGATGTAGTACAGGGTAAAAACAATAACAGTACAGAGTAAAGTGTCACAGCTGCAGAGGAAGTGCAGTGCAGGTGGACAATAAGGTGCAAGGTCACAACAAGGTAGATTGTGAGGTCAGAGTCCATCTCATCGTATAAGGGAACCATTCAATGGTCTTATCACAGTGGGAATAGAAGCTGTCCTTGAGCCTGGTGGTATGTGCCCTGAGACTCCTGTATTTTCTGCCTGATGGGAGAGGAGAGAAGAGAGAATGACCCGGTTGGGTGGGGTCTTTGATTATGCTGGCTGCTTCACCAAGGCAGCGAGAGGTATAGACAGAGTCCATCGAGGGGAGGCTGGTTTCCATGATGCGCTGGGGTGTGTCAACAATTCTCTGCAGTTTCTTGCGGTCCTGGGCAGAGCAGTTGCCATACCAAGCCGTGATGCATCCAGATAGGATGCTTTCTATGTGCAGCGATAAAAGTTGGCGAGTATCAAAGGGGACAAACCAAATTCCTTTAGCCTCTTGAGGAAGTAGAGGTGCTGGTGAGCTTTCTTGGCCGTGGCATCTATGTGATTTGATCAGGGCAGGCTATTGGTGATGTTCACTCCTAGGAACCTGAAGTTCTCAACCCTCTCGACCTCAGCACCATTGATGTAGACAGGTGCATGTACACCGCCCCCTTTCCTGAAGTCAATGACTAGCTCTTTTGTTTTGTTGACATTGAGGGAAAGGTTGTTGTTATGACACCATGTCACCAAACTCTCTATCTCCTTCCTGTACCCCGACTCATTGTTAGTTGAGATAAGGCCTACGACGGTGGTATCATCTGCAAACTTGTAGATGGAGTTAGAGCAGAATCTGGCCACATAGGGAGTAGAGTAGGGGGCTAGAAATGGAGACTATTTGCTCATGACGGTTTGAAGCAGGGGTGTGACAGTAGCTAAAAATGAAGCAGCCTGTCAGTGGGAACTGTAGAGATGGTGGTATGAGGAAGTACAGAGACAGAGAGCAATATGTACAGTTTGTGTGGGAAATAATCTGCCAGAAAGGAGTTAAAATGTCACATTGAAGGAACCGTATAAAAATGCACATCAGAATATAGGTGGATCTGTCACAATACTCAGCTTTCCCGAACTAATGAGATCACTAAACTGCAGTAGGAGCAGAGAACCACATTCCTGCTGATAGGTACTGTGACCATCTGCAGCATCAGTGTTGAATGAGCCAACACAGCGAAGACCTCCCTTGCATAACATCTGCCGAAGTTTCAGTGAATCTGGCGACAGCCCTGCTGTGGCAACTGTCCATTTTCCCATCCTCTTTTGAAGCTCAAAGGATCCATGAAATGCAATATCTGCAAAGTGGCTTTGAATTACCAAGACGAACAGCAAGCTCTGTCCCTGCACCTGCTCTGCACAACCAGGGGCTTCTGTACCAGTAGGGAAGCTGAGCTGACTGTCCTCCAACAATCACACTGTCAAAAAATCATCAGTTTCCCAGCAGCTCTCTCCACCTCCCTAATATCACCCTTCCATATTGGAAAATGCAACATTCCCTCCTGGACGCTCCAGAATGTAGAACTCACACCCTAAATATACTGATATTAATTTTGGATTGTCCATTTGTGATCATCTTAAATGCATGGAGACAGAGGAAGTGGGCAAGGTCCTAAACAAGTCGTTTGCATTGATATTCTCCAAGGAGAAGGACACGGATGATGGTGAGATTAGGGAGGGGTGTGTTGATATTCTAGGGCATGTCAATATTAGGAAGGAGTAGGTGTAGGATGTCCACTTCCATTAAGGTGGATAAGTTCCCCAGCGCTGGTGGAATCTATCCCAGGATACTGAGGAAGGCAAGGGAGGAGACTGCTGAGATCTTTGCAGCAGGAAAGAAACTGCTGGAAAAAACTCAGCAGCTCGAGCAATATCTGTGGAGGTAAAGGGTCGGCTGACGTTTCAGATCGAGAGCCTGCATCAGGACTAAGAGTATAAAGAGAAGATAGCCAGTATATCGAAGTGAGACAGAGGCTGGTAGATGATAGGTGGAACCATTTGAAGGGGGGATGATGGGTAGTTAGAACCAGGTGGGGGAGGATAATGAGTCTAGGTAATGAGAAGGGGAGGGATGGAAAAAATGAGCAAAGGGAGAGATCTTTGAATCCTCTTAAGCCACAGGTGAGGTCCCAGTAGACTGGAGAATAGCCAGTGTCATTTCTTTGTTTAAGGGCAACAGGGATAATCCAGGAAATTATAGGCCAGTGAGCAGGTCAGTGTGAGCGAAGTTTATTGGAGAAGATTCTTAGGGACAGGATTTACTTGTCTATGGAAATGCATGGACCTATTAGGGAAAGTCAGCATGGCTTCGTGAGGGGGAGGTCCTATCTTACAAACTTGATTAAGTTTTTTGAAGAAGTGACGAAGATGATTGATGAGGGTAGGGCAGAAGATATTGTCTACGTGGAGTTTAGTAAAGTATTTGACAAGGTCCCTCATGGTAGGCTGGTCCAGAAGATCACATGGAATCCAAGATGAGTTGGTAAGTTGGATACAAAATTGGCTTGGTCATTGAAGACAGAGGGTAGTGGTAGAGGGGTGTTTCTTTTGATTGGAGGTCTGTGACCAGTGGTGTTCTTCAAGGATCAGTGCTGGGACCTCTGCTGTTTGTGATATTTATTAATGATTTGGATGAAAATGTAGGTGGTCTGATTAGTAAATTTGCAGATGACATGAAAATCAGTGCAGTTATGGATAATGAGAAAGATTGTTAAATGATAAAGCAGGATATAGATCAATAGGAAATTTGGGTGGAGAAATGGCAGATGGAGTTTAATCCAGACAAGTGTGAGGTGTTGCATTTTGGGAGGTCAAATGCAAGATGCAAGTAGACAGTAAATGGCACAGTCAATGACGTACAGATGGATCTTGGGGTACAAGCCCACAGCCCCTGAAAGTGGCAACACAGATGGGTAGGGTGGCATGCTTGCCTTCGTCAGTCAGTACATTTACAAAAATCGACAAGTCATGTTGCAGCAGTATAAAACTTTGGTTCGACCACATTTGGAGTCATGTGTGCAGTTCTGGTCGCCACACTGTGGGAAGGATGTGAAGGCTTTGGAGAGGGTGCAGAACAGGTTCACCAGGATGTTGCCTGGATTGGAGTGTGTTAGCTAAAGGGAGAGGATGGACAAACTTGGATTGTTTTCACTGGAACTTCGGAGGTTGAGGGGTGACCTGATAGATGTATGTAAAATAATGAGGGGCATAGATAGGGTAGATAATCAGTCTTTTTTCCAGGGGTAGGAATGCTAGAGGGGACAGATTTAAAGTGTGAGGGGGAAAGTTTAAAGGAGATGTGCGAAGCAAGTGTTTTTACACAGAGGGGTAGGTGCCTGATATGCGCTGCCAGGGGAGCTGGTAGAAGCAGGTATGACAGCAATGTTTAAGAGGCATTTAGACAGACACATGAACAGGCAGGGAATGGAGGGATATGGACTGTGTGCAGGCAGATTGGGTTAGTTTTGATTGGCATCATGGTTGGCACAGACAGGGTGGACTGAAGGCCGTTTCTGTTCTGTACAGATCTATGTTCCAAATACATAGAACAACACAATTCTACTCAATGACTTGTTACTAACTTGCACCCTAGACCCTGGGAACAGGCCAATCTGTTAAGGAAACCTTTTCCAATAACAACACTTTATTAGGAAAGGAAAAAAAAGCACTGTCTGTGGCACTGCATCTTTGCACTGGATTCTGGAAGATTTACTGCAAGCGTTTTTTTGCAGAAACTTAAACCTAACCAGCTCAATTTCAGGAATTCCAAGTTATGCCTGTCTCTTCATGAGATACAAGGAACAGTCTCTATTCCAGTCCTACCCAGACTGCGTCTCTTAATTCATCACCCTACGCATTGATGACATATTGATGCTGCTTTCTGCAATACTTGAAAATTTCATTGATTTTGTTGCCACTTTCCACACCGCTCTCACCTTCCTTCTCCACCTCTTCCCTTCCCTGTCTGGCTCTCCCTGTCTCCACCACAGGGGAAGGGTTAGCATCAAAATCCATTTCAAGACTATACTTCCTTCCACCCTACCTCAGGACTCAGTTGCACTCTCCCATTTCTTCCATTTGCATTGTATCTGCTCCAATGATGAGTCTTTTCATACATGTTCCTCACAGGTTCCTTCTCTTTTGCTTAACCATGCCCTCCCCTCCACCATAGTTAACAGAGCCCTACACCATGTCTCATTTATTTCCTGCACCTCTTCTCTCACCTTGCATCCCTGATCCTACCCCAGCAGTCTCCACCTTCTTTGCAATTTCCACCCTTCGCAATTTCTACCCTCTTCAAGAAGGTTGCACCATCAGACACACCTTCCCCTCTCCTCCCCTTTCAACATTCCATAGCAACTATTCCCTTCGCAACTCCCTGTTCCATCTTCTTCAACCACTTCCCTTCTCTTGGCACTTTCCCATGCAATCGCAGGAGGTGAAACACCTTTCCTCCCTTCTCATCCCTTCCCACCGTCAGAAATCCAAAGAGTCTTTTCAGACAAGCAGGGATTCACCATCACCTCTACCAATCTACTGCACTTGTTGATCACAATGGATTCTCCTCTACATTGGAGAAACGACTTTGCGGAGTACCTACACTGGACTGCAGGAGTGACCCTGAGCTTTCAGTTGCCTGTCGCTTTAATTCTTCATCCCACTCTTACTTTGACCTATCTCTCTGCCTGTGGCCTCCTCTAATGTAAGCTTGAGGAACAGCACCTCATCTTCCATCTGTGTGCATTGAGCCTATGGGGGTCAATATCGAACTCAACAAATACAAGTAACTTGCTTTCCCTCTTTGTATCAGAAGTAGCCAGTCCCGCTGTCAGTTATCCATCTGTAACATTAACTCAGTGTTTCTCTCTCCACTGGCATTTCCTGCAGCTCTTACTTGCATTTCAAAGCTTCTACATGTCCCTTTATTTGTATTCTCACTTACAGTTTCATTATTCTATTGACCAGACAGTGCCATTATCACCTTATCACCATGGCAACCTGGCCAAACCTTATCAGAGATACTCCCTTTGTCTAATCCATTCCTTCCCCCCTATGCAATTAAAACTAACTTGTTTTCTCTCTTTCCCAGTTCTGATGAAGGATCTTCAGCCTGAAACATGAACTCTGTTTCTCTTTCCACAAACACACTGCTGAGTGTTTCCAATATTTTCAGTTTTTATTTCAGGTTTCCAGCATCTACAGTTTTTGACTTTCAATTTCAAGAAATGATTAAGTTCAGTTTTTGACTTCTTTCATTCAGCTTTTACTCTTCTTTTAAAATAATTTCATCAGCCTGTGTTTTCTCATCTTTATAATGCGCAACAACTGGTTCATCTCTTAACACACAGGGGAGAATGATGTCTATTAGATCAGGCTTACTTGCCAACTTGTTATAGATTAATTTTATCATGCAGCAATAGTATTCACAAATCTGTGGAGAAATCGTCCATGTTTTTCTCAAAAACTTAGTCATTTTCCCCAAGGCCCAGAATAAAAATTGACAAGCAATTAACAAAACTGGGGAACATTGACGGATTAAAGATGGTAATTCTAAAAGGATTAAATTGACAAAAGGAGCTTAATCTCATCACAAAATAAAATCCACTTCAGTCCTAGTGCCCAACCAGAAATGGTAAACTCTCCTCTTTTATCTGCTGATGGTCATGATGTGTACTTTCAGTGTCTTCCAATCACTATATATTTCATAATTTCCCTAAAATAGAAACAGCTAATCCTCTAAATATTTCCACTGCTATATTTAAGCAAGTGGCAACACTTGGAGCAAAGAAAATTAAACACAGGGTTATGGCTTTCTTTAGTAATGTGATTAAATTTACATTATATGGGTCATAAAATACCTGGTTCTTTATGAGTTTGCTGGTTGGGGAAATTCTCTTTAATATTAACTTCCTGTTCTCAGTGCCTGTGATAATCTTTGATGTTAATCTTCCAGTAACAAATCGTCAACGTGAGCAGATCACTGCAATGACATGACAATACATTATGGGCAGGTAGGTCTACACTCCACAACAGGCTCTCTTTCACCTATCACAGTGTCAAGGGTGTCCTGAAACACAGAAAAAGTGAAACAGGGGAATTCGTAGTCTTTTAAATTTGCTTTTACTGTAAGAAATTTTGAAGACTCTAGAAATCATCTTGGCCATAAAAAACACATCTTATAAATTACATCATTTGGTATTGTTTTATGGCTCTTTTTGCAAATAGTTCTTTGTTCTGAAAATGCAACATGCTGTTGAGTTTGGAGTCCATTGAAAGTTTCAGAACTGAGATTGATCATGTTAGAGAGGGTAATAGAACCAAGCTTGGTTGATGGGATTAACACTTAGAACAGCCCTGATCTAACTGACAGGCAGAACCAGTACAAGGGAATGAATTGGAAGATGCGGTGTTGAAATGATTATGCACTCTGGTTAAATGGCATCTTGACTGCTTTGTTCACCCACCCTACTGGATCATGGAGTCATCCCCATTTACTGATAGTTCTTGTTTGCACTGGAAGTGCCCCAGAGGATAAGGGGAAATGATCACAGTAGTTTTCCACTTGATATCAGGACCAACTGCTTCTTCTGGCTACAAATTTTAATTGTAACCAGGCCTATATGATTAACTAATGGTTCATTTAAATGATGTCCGACAACACTGGGTACCAGGAATACATTCCAATGCAAAAAGCTGCTTGGCCACAAATCACTGGACAAGATTATATAGTCCTGTCACATACATATCCGTCATATCTGTGCAAATCTTTCCCATCTCCTCCATGAAGGAAATAATGTGGCAATTATTCACACATCCCAACTTTCCAACCCACCATTTCTTGTCCATTCACTCGAACACCATAAGTTGGTAAGCATGGTGTGGAATTTCTAACCTTTGTCTTCTGAAGTAGTTCATTGATGGATACGTTCTAAGGACAACTGGCCCATGACACCACAGACAAGACACCATCTTCCCTTTCATCTTGAGCACAGTAGCAGGCAGTTGCCAAGCACTGCATGGTTACGGGCCTTCCTTCTAGTCCTGGAATCATCTCTAAAAGATAGTAATTATTACAATAAACGTTGCTGGTGAGTGCCAGACTTAAAAGAAATTACATCAAAAGAAATGTCCTCCAGAATATTGGCCAAATATAAGGCACCAAAGGTGAATCTTGATTTAAGAACACAATTCATGATTTTTGTAACATTTAACATAGCAATATAACAATTAACATAGTTACATTAAATTTACAAAATAAACACAGGCCATTCAGCCCCACAGATCCAGGCTGATATTTATGCTGCAAACAAGCCTTCTCTACCTTCCATCAATCAAAATCTTCAATAAACCTTTCTGTTCCTTTCTCCTTGTGGGTTTATTCAACTTCCTCTTAAACACAACAATGCTAAAAGCCTCAGCCTCTTGCGGTAACAAGTTCCATATTCTCACTTCTCTATGGTTAATCATTTAATTGTCTAAATAATTAATTATTTAATTGAATTCAGCACAGTAACAGGCCCTTCTGGCCCAACAAGTCCGCACCACCCATTTAAACCCATGTTAACTGACCCGTACATCTTTGGAATGTGGGAGGAAACCGGAGCACCCGGAGGAAACCCACGCAGACACGGGGAGAACGTACAAACTCCTAACAGACAGTGACAGGAATTGAACCCCGGTCGCTGGCACTATAATAGCATCATGCTAACCGCTACGCTACCGTGCTGTTAAAGAAGTTTCTCTTGAATTCCCTAATCCATGTTTTAGTGACCATTGATTTCTCCTTGTTCTAGTCTCCCTCCAAGTGAGAAAGTCAATTAAAAGTGGCAAAGGGAACTGTTCAGACAAAATCATTTTAATTTTGTTAGAAATTAATTCCATTCAGAGGTTTACAATGTGAGACTTTTTATTAAAACAATCTTTTTACTTGATTCTCAATCGTGACGTTACTCAGTAAGCACAGAATGGAACAGGCAAAGGGTTATACAGAATGAGATGATACAACAGGACCTGATGATGTGTAATTAGATTTCCATTCAGACATCAGTAAAAAAAACAAGCCGGTAGAAAGGGACTTGCTGCTTCCTCTTCACTGACAATAACCTCAGCGGTGATATATTTTAATAACGATGAACTATCACAATTACCAGTTCAATTATGCTGGAATTAATACCATTTTGAATCCTGCCCCTGAGCACTGTGGAATGTTTGCAGTGAAGTAGTTCAATCCTGTCCACACCTGCCAAGTATCTTTCATCACAGATTGAACTTGGTCAAATTTCAAAAGGTACAGAACACAGAGCAAACTATACATCTTCCACCATTTGCACTTTGAATGTGAGATGATATACTAGTTCCCTGCACAGTGGCTACATAATTAACTGCCTGATAAATAAAAAAGGATTTCAACAAAAGACAATCAAGAATAGGTCATAAATCCATGAATATCATAACATTTATAAGTGATTACAGCTTATTTCTAAATTCTTACAATAATCATCTCACATTAGGTCATGTATAGAAAATGTTTCATAAAAACTAATATCGGTGAGGTTGCATTTGGAATATTATGTTCAGTTTTGGTCACCCTGCTAGAGGAAAGATGCAATTAAGCTGGCAAAGGTGCAGAGGAGATTTACAAGGGTGTTGCCAAGACTCGAGGGACTGAGTTAGAGAGTGCAGTTGAGTAGGCTGGGACTTTATTCATTTGACCATAGAAGAAGAAGGGATGATATTACAGAAGTATATAAAATCATGAGGGGCATAGATAGGGTGAATGCGCACAGTCTTTTCCCCAGGATTGTTGATTCAAAAACTAGAGGACATCGGATTAGGATGTGAGGGGACAGATTTAATAAGAACCCGAGGGACAACTTTTTCACCCAGAGGGTGGTCAGTATATGGAATGAGCTACCAGAGGAAATGGTTGAAGCAGGTACATTAACAGCATTTAAAGGTTCTTGGACAGGTACGTGGATAAGAAAAGTTTAGAGAGATACGGGCCAAATGCAGGCAAATGGGACTAGTTTAGATGGGAATCTTGGTTGGCATCGACCAGTTGGGATGAATGGCCTGTTTCTTTGCTGTATGACTCTATGACTCTATCTGCTGAAATCTGAGAGTATTTGGCACTAATCAGAGAAGCTTGATGATCTTCTTACCTAAGAAAATATTTTCTTACCACAGAGGGAGTGCAGCAAAGACTCCTCAGACTCGTTCCCGGATGGCAGGTTTAGCATGAGGACAGATTGAGTAAATTAGGCCCATATTCTCCAAGGTTTAGAAAAATGAGAGGAAATCTCATTAATATTTACAAACTTCTTTCAGGGCTCATCAGGCTGGATGCAGGCAGTGTGTTTCCCCTGGCTGAGTTGCCAAGGAATAGAGGTCACCACTTCAGAATTAGTTCATGGCTCTTTAGGAGTTAGATGGGGGAAAATTTCTTTGTACAGAGCACGGCGAATCTCTACCTTGGAAGGCTGTGGAGGCTGAGTTAATTCTAAACAGAGATTCATAGATTTCTGGATATAAAACGAATTAAGGCAAATGGGTTGAGTGCATGAAATTGGTATTTGGGTAGATCAGCCATGATCTTGAATAATAGCAGAACAGGCTTGAAGGGCCAAATACTTCTGCTTCTACCTCTTATGTTCTGACATTAATCTGGTGATTTAGTCCTGTCAATTTAGATATTCAGTAACTGAACCTCCCTCCCTGATGCCAAAACCCAGTCACATCCTGCTGTCAATGTTACTAGTTTGATTACTTTTTCATGAGTATGTTATCTTCCTGATAGATAGTATTCCATCATTTCTACCTCATTCCCAGTTGCCCTATGGAATTTTTTAATCGAAGCATGGCATTAATTCCCTTCAGTTAGCATGTTTTACATAATTTCTGATTTAACATAATGTTCTGATACTGTGCAGAAGCCAGACTGGTGCACGGCACCTGGAACTGAGAAGAGAGTTGGTCATTCATCCTTCTGCTTCTTTCTGTCTCTTCCCCAGACATAGAGGAGCAGGAGTAATATGCCAAGGCAGATGGTGGCTGGTATGCACATGTAAAGCGGTTTCTTCAGCATCAGCAGGGAATAGATGGCACCTGTAACATTATATGTAAAAGAATTAAATTACCAGCTGCCTTTTACAAAATTCAGGGCTTTCCCCAGAATCTACCACCTTAAAACGCAAAATCCATTTGATGTACCATGACAAGGCATAGCCATTCATCAAAGAAAGTTCCAGCTTCTTAAACAACTTCCATCATTTTTCTTGTAGTTATCTTTCCTTCTTGTCTTCAGGTTCTGCCTCAGGCTGGGGATGGTCCAACACCCAAAGCCTTCTCTGGACCTCACTCATTCACCACCCCTAACACCAGGCAGTAAAAGCTGGGAGACCAAATGCAAGTGGCGAACCACACGCCAGATCCTGATGGCTAATGTTCAACACATTCCCTGTCCAGTGAGATTAGCTGGATGGCAATCATGTACAGAGACTGGGGATGGCAACCTCCATTGACAACATCCTCTTTAGTCCACATGTCAAAAACCATGCCAGAAGAGATGAACTAACAGCAAAACAACTTCCTCTTATGCCATGTCTTCAACATTGTTCACAACTGTGCAAACTAACAAAGTATTTGGGAAAACAATCCCAAGACCCTGTATTAAATTTTCACAGAACCTTAAGAGCTTTCTGCTGTGTTTTCTGAATCAGACCTTTATTCCTTAAAATTAAAAATTTTAAAGATTGCATCCCTTGGATTAGCTTTGCTCTTGGGCTGGAGACATCTGAACATGAGATGTGCACTACAGAGCAAAAATCAGAGGATGCCAGGTTTAAATGGTTAACTGGTCTGGTCATATTGCATTAAATGCTGTAGTTGATTTGGCCAATGGTGCACGAAGGAGATATTTACTTCTGAATCCAGAGATCTAGGTCAGAGAGACTTTTAGCCGAATACAAGTGGATCATACAATAAGGCAGAATTTTTTCCTGCATTGGTGAACCATCCTAACCCCAACCAACTACCGGGGGTGAAGGCCAGTTAACTAATGCTGGAAAATTCAAGATAAGGGTTCCTGCTTCTGTCAGGATGCCTAGCTAAGGAAGAAAGGAAAACTACTCAAACCAGTCGGCCACATCATGTCAGAACTAGTTGTTACTCTAAAGAGAATTTTTTTTATATGATAAGTTGGGCCCTTTGTCTAATTCATTTCTCTGCTGGATTTTAATGTTTAACAGACCGCAGCAACAAGACAAACTAAACATGCATTCCTAAGTTGTTTGGGCACAAATGACAAGTCCTTTTGAACACACTCATGATATTTGGGCAGATGCATTCAGACAGTCTCAGCCAAAAAGACTGGAAGTGCCGGAGAACAGGGAGACAGTGAATCTCCATCTCTGATCTCTAGAGTGGAAATGGCAAAGAAATTCTTGACCTACTGTTAGGAAACTGAACCATGAAGACAGGTGGACACTTTCAGCCTTAAAGATAACAATCGTCTCCACACATAACATAATCTAATTTAGGAAAAGTCAATCTGTAAAACTCTGAGAGTAGGACATTGAGCACAAATGAAAATTAGAAGAAGGCAAGGACAAAAAAAACATCACAGTCAGCAAGCAACAGCAAAGGATGCCTGTTAGGTCAGTGTAAGCAATAAAAAGATGTGAACTGTAAAATATTGCTGATGAATGAGTGATGATTTAACAAGGTCCCTTCCTTAACTTTTTTGTCACCTATTTTGACAGCACCTATTTACTCTCCTTAAATTAAGTCGCAGTTCAGAACTCTGTTGAGGATTTTATCTCCTGTGGTCAGTTTTCCAGCACTCAAGTGGAAATGCCAGGAAACTGCATCCTGACGTGTACAGGTGCAGAACTTCTACTTGGCACTGAGGACTTCAAGCCCAGGAGCTCACAAAACCTCAGCATGGTCGGTGCAAGGAGTGCGCCATCTCCCAAACTGCTCCACCCAAGGCAGAGACTCCGGGTCTCACTTTGGTTTTGTCAGTCTCCTCAGATCCCAAGGAACTGAAGTGGAAGCAAGTCTTAGTCAAACCCAAAGGGCTTCCTGCACCAGAACTCAATAGGATGGAGACCTACTTTCCACTTACCACTCACCTAGCACCATCCAGTCGCGAGAACCTCCCAGTTTACCTTCCCCGATGCTGGCTTTCCTTTCAATACAGGAAGGACTTTCAAAATATGACAATCATTGGATCAGACACTCCTGTCATGTTTCCCATCAGCACAGAACCCATGTAAAACCCTTTCTGGAATGCGCCTTTCTTCTGCTGTATGACTCACAAAGCAGTCCAAGTAATAAAACAAATGTTGAGTTTCATAAAATTCAGAGTGGTCAACAGAACAGTCAGTGCAGTTTAGAAGGTGATTAATTCAAATCAATGTATTTACAATATATCTCATTTTAATACAATCTTTTTTTATTAGGATCTCAAGTTGCAAAATGACAAAGCAAGCACAGCGTGCAGCAGGCAGAGATAATACAGAACTAGGGAATGGGGATGCAGGGTCAGATGATGAATGGCTAAACTTAAGGAGTTAGTGCAAGGCTCAGTAAAATACACAAACATAGCTAGAGAGCTGTTGCTCTCCTTTAAAAATGGAAATATTTAAACGTTAACAAAGTTTTCTGTCCTATAGCGGAAAAAAGCAAGTATTACAAACTTGGCTAAAAGTGACAGGAACAACAGTAAGATAATGAAAATTCATTAATAATGAACTATAAACTTTAAAAGCACGTTACAGTTTTAACATATAAACCACTGTCACTATTACAATAAATCTACTGGAATTAACATCATTATAAATCCCACCACAGCAGGGCGAGAAGTGTGCATTTAGAGCACAAATACAATCCCCTTTTGTCAGCTCCCAAGGATTCTCAGTGCAAGTGAACATATTTGAAAACATGCAGAACATGCAATAAACAATAAACTTTCCTGCATTAACATTTTAAATCTCAAGTAATTTTCCATTTCTCTTCCACCAGACTGGCTACAAAAGCAATTCTTTGATCAATTGTGTCTTTCAACATAAAAATAGTTACATTTAAATAGCACCTTTCAAATCTCAGACTGACTCAAAGCCCTTTGCAGCCAATGGAGTAAGTTCGAAGTTTGCACAACAGTAACAATATAGGAAATGGGGCAACCAGTTCGCATACAGGAATCTCCTACAAACTGTGATGGGGAGCAGAGAGCATATTTTAGTGACATTGGTTGAAGGATAATTAATGGCCAGGATACCAAAGAGGACAATGCTATTCTTCAAATCAATACCAGAAGGTATATTATTCATCTGTAAGGCCAGGCAAGGTCACAGTTAACTTGCAGTTAACACCTTAACTGAAAGGTGGCACGGCTGACAGCGCAGCACACACTGAAGGTATCAGTCCAGGTCTTGCACTCCACCATCTGATATAGGACCGATCAGGAACGGGGAGCACAGTTACACAGCCCTTGCAACTGACCCTCGACTGATACCAATCAAAGCAAAATGGGCCACTATCCAAGAATATTAAGACAATTAGAGATGCTTTTGGCTGTCCCACATTTTCTATTTCAAACCAAAGATCAGTACACATAAAAAATACACATAAAATTATTTTCCAAGTGCTCCATTAAAATTAAGTTATAGCTACTGGAAGCTGGATACATCTTAGGCTAAGGCTGTCTGTACCTGACGTTTTCAGTCATATTACTCAAACTATAAACTTAAGGCATTGACTGTTGAATGTTACACTCTCTTTCCCTGCCTTTTCTCTTTTCTAACTGCTTGTTCTCAGCTGATCTGCTGAGTTCAGATCAAAACATTGTATTAATTCCCCTTCAGTAGACATGTAGGACATAGTTTCATTTTACTTTTCCTTTTGAAATTATCACTCTATGGACATTCCAAACATCCCCCAGCACCTGGAGAGTGATGGCTACTTTTCCTTTCTCTCTTTTTCTCTTCCCCAGACATAAAGCAGCAGTATCAGTACGCCAAGGAAGCCAGCAGATGGTATGCACATGTAAAGGGATTCCTTTAGTGCCAGGATGCAATACAGCTCACCTGCAGAGTCATAAACAAAAAGAATTAAATATGCTACAGTCTACCTTGAACAAATTTCACTGCTCCCCTTGCCTCCCAGACCACAACTCCAGATTTTAAGGACAAACTATTTCTAAAGAAAGTCTCAAGGAAAATCTCCAACATCCAAATTATTATTCATCATCTTTTAGCAGTTTTCATTACTTCCTTCTATGGGTGCTGATTTATACTGGGGTAATAACCTTTTTAACTTACCCACACTAAGACACATTTAATTCACAAATTTTAAAACGTTACACAGTAGTATAGCAAAATTCCAATGAACCAGGCAAGTACAAAGGAAACATGGGAATGGTACCCGGTGAGTTCTGCGGGAATGTGGGTATGGGGGCCCAGTGTGTTTTAAAATAAAACAGAAGATTATTGGAGCTTTTTTTATATATCTCATTCTTGGAATATTCAGTGACTTGGATTTCACAGACCCATGTGGTGGGGAACTCCACAGGTTCAACACTCCAAGTGAAAAAGTTCCACCTCACCTCAGTCCTAAATGTATCCTGTATTGTAAGACCGTGACCACTAGTTCTAGGTGCTCCCCCTCCTCAGCTGAGACAATTATCCTCCCTGCATTCTGCCTGTCGAACCCTGTCAGAATTTTTCAATCAGAGCAGGGGTTCACCACTTTAAAATGCTGCCTCAACTTCTTTAAAACTCCCATTCTTAACTCCAGTGCACACAAGCCCAGTCGACTCACATCATATGACAGTCCTACCACACATCAGTCTGTTGAACTCTAAACACAAATTAGGACATAAAAGAGTAAGCTCAAAGCTAGGCTTCAGCAGAGACTGAACAATGGATAATCCTACTACATATAGATCATATTACACAGATGATATTGACCTCCATTTCTGAGGGATATTGGTTATTTGTTAGGGAATGATTTCAATTGATAGAAATCAGCCATTGTGGACATTGTGAGCAACCCATTCAAGGGTGAGCAAAACATTCAAGTTGGGACTGAACATTAAATAAGATACTCAAATAATTTATCTTGGTGAAACTTAAACAGAAGTAACTTCAATACGACAATAATCCTCATAAACTTAAACCTTTAAAAACCACAGCACTTCAAATTGAGGCAATCAGATAAAAATCAGAATCTACCAACAAACCTAGTCTTCTCCTCAGTCAACAGTAAGTGAGTCATTCTGACACATTCTTCCTCTGTACACGAAACCATTAAAAAAGAGAATCAATGCGTGTAACCAGATACTTTCCCACTATTCTATCTATTAAGTAGATATGGTTTGGAATTTCCCTCCAAGAACCAGGTAACATTCTGCACACAAAACATTTCACAACCCTTACATTCTTTCCCTGTGAATCCACATAAGCAGGTGGATTTACAAAGAATGCTGACAGAGGCTTTTTTACTTGTGAAAGGAACCAAGGATAGGAATAAAAATAATTCAAGAAAAATAATAGTTGAAATGAGAAGGCGATGATCACAAAGAACCTGATAATCATCGACAGATAATGAACACCTCTGCAGGACAAAGTGGAGTCAATATACATTTGTGATAGTGGGACCTTGGAGACTTGATTATGCAACTTTAAATGTTAAAATAAAATTTGATCAAATGCAGGATTAATTGTTGATTCTGAAAACACTTGACAAAAACTCATTTTGAAATGCTATCTCAACTGAAATCAAACTAAAGTCAATCCATCCCTCTTTTAACCCATTCCACATATTTTCAACCAACTCTTTGGATTTATTAAATGAAGTTGTAAAGAAACCTGTAAATAGTTATTTATAACATGCTAACAAAATAATTGGATTCACAAATAACAAATTTTATGCAAGTACATAATAAAAGAATACAGTAATATATAAAAAAATCAGCCATCTATATAATAATGACCCATCAAAACTTTAACAACTAATTAACAAGCTATTGGTCTTTAACAAACACCATCAGAGATCAAATCAGTCAGCCACCTCACTGATATTTGCAAGCGTACTGAGCAAAAATTGGCCTCTTGCTGCCAACAAAACAGCAGCCAGACTTTAAACATAATTTATTGGCTGTGAGTCACAGTGGTTTATTCTGACGTTATGCATGGTGCTTTATTGCCATCATTGTTTCTATAATGGACAACAGTTTTTAGTTCTAATTATGAAAGCCAGATTATGTTATTGGTCAAAATTCTGAGGTAAAAATAACAGTGCTCTGTGTTAGTAAGGAGTAAATCTGTATGTTTGCTAGTAAACACAGAAATTGATTTGCAAGTTGCAATGCTCCAGAATCTTGCAGAGAAACTTAAGCATTTGTATGTACAGAAGAGCTCATTTGCAATATATACACTGGACATAACCACTAAATGCACCTGAAAAGATTTGGGCTTGCCTGCTCAAATCTTGAACAATGGAATGTCTTACTGCCAAACAAACTGATGCTCATAATAATTTATTAAAACATGGAGTTTCATTCCTCTAGATCACAATTATAATAGGAAATAAAAAATTAAAATATCTTCCTATTTCACTCTTTTATTGCCCCTTTCATTTCTCTTTCTCAATTCCATCTCTTTCCTTCTCTTTATTTTGCCAGATTTGCCACTGAATTACCAATACTAACTCCCACTTCCTGGTTAAGACTGTATCTCCCTCTAAGAATATTTAAATCTGATGGTTAAGCAGATAGAGCATTGCTTACCTTGTTCACACAGGTTCCAAATCCTTTGTTGAGAATGTTGTGCTGTTTTAGCTCTCTCATGACTGTAAATTGCCATGCAAAGCCTCACAGAAAACCTTGCAAGGGTAAAGAGTTGCAAATCCCACTTGTGTGCTGTTTACCATATAATCCAGGCCAATGTCATTCTGATTACAAACTGCAGAATATTTATAAATTAAATCCTTGCACACCTTGAACCATTTAACAAAATGAAACACAAAATAGTGTATACTGTATGTATTGTGTGCTTAAAGCAACTTGAAAAGAATGTTCACAGGTAAAAGGATAACCTATAGGAAGCAAGCTTTATGGTGACTGTACACAGGCAGCCATTTTTAAAAGGATCAGAAAGGATAAGAGGCAGCTTCAAAGGCTGAAATGTGTAAGTAAGGAATTCCAAACGTTAAGGCCTTATCACTGAAGGTACTGCCTGCTGCTGTTGGGGTGAAGGGTTGCTTACAGACTCAAGATGTCTAAGCCACCAAAATATGGATCAAAGAAAGCTAACACATAGGCACAGCAAGCAAAACTGAAGTCAAAAAGCATGTTAACCTTGATCGCAAAGGATTTGATGTACATTCCTGGAGTACTGTATGTAGGTTGGTCCCTCTATCTCAGAAAGAAAATAACTGACTTGGAGGTAGTGCAACAAAGGATTGATTCCTGGAATGAGGAGCTGTCACTGAGGATGAGGACAATGCACCTGTATTCTCTGGAGTTTAGAAGGATGAGGTGTGAACTCACTGAAACATATGAGATTCTACAGAAGCTTAGGATGTTTCTCTTGGAAGGAGAAAATAGAATGAAGGGTCAAACAATTAGGACTGAGGTCAAGAGGAATTTCTTCACTTAGATGATTGCAAATCTTTCGAATGTTCTACTCTTAGAGGGCTGTGGATGGTCAGCTGTTGAATACATTCAAAGTTGTTTTCTGAAATCCATGATACTTAGATACCATGGGAGCCTGGATGGGAAGGTAGGTTGTCAGCAGCTGAGTGGGACTGAGGGTGAATGCAGAACTGAGTGCCTTGAACAGGATGAGCTCAGAGGGCATGAGTGGAAATAAGCAAGAAACCAAGAAACAAAGCAAATTTAGGAAGAGCAGGGACATCTTTGGTAAAGGTTTAGTCAACTGGGAAAGGGAACCAGAGACATTTGGGCTAGTGGGCAAAGACCGAGGGAGTTGAATGGGTGGTCTCAATGCTAGTGACAAAGAAGGCTGTCACTTTTTGGAAGGTGAGGAGCATGTTAAGAACTTGGAGACTGAGAACAGCAGCAAGAGTTATCTGTGCTTTCCAGATGAACCCAAGGATAAAGTACTTTGATACGGCCAAGTCAGATCTTGTAATGAATGGTTAAACCAGTTGTATAGTAAACATAGTCATATTTATGCTCCTTTGATTGAGAGCATGAAGACTGGGAGCAAATCAAGGGGAACCCCAGATTAGGAGAAAGGTTTTCACTAGAAAGGTGGAGGTGAGGGTGAGGGTGAGGATGAGAGTACCAGGAGAGGGGGGAGGGAGCTGAGTGGATCATCAGCTCCATGAATACATATGAATTTAAAACAGGAGTAGGCACTTGGCACCTTAAATGTGCTCTGCCATTTTATACAATTGCACCCAATCTGATTATAATCTCCATCCTGCATTCAAATCTACCCATAGTTATCTTTCATCCCCTTGATTATCTGTCTACTTTTGCCTTAAAAGTATTCAAACACTGCTTCTTATGCCCGTTGAGGAAAGGAATTCCAAAGACTCACATCCCTCTGAAAGAAAAAAAATTCACTTCATCTTTGTCTTAGTTTTAAGTTCTCTCACAAGAGCAAACATCTTCTCCACAGCCACCTTGTCCACTACCCCTCTCCTACCTCCAGTATCTTATATGTCTTAATCAAGTCCCTTCATACTCTTCTAAACTCCAGTGCCTTGCCTGTCCAACCCTTCCTCACAAGACAACCTGTTCATTTCAGGTTTTAGTCTCACAAACCCTCTCTGAACAGCTTCCAATGCATTAGCATCAAAGACCAATACTATACATGCATAGTCAAACAGTACAGGAAAAGGCCTGTAGGGTCACTGAGTTCATGCCAATCATCTACACCAATCCTGCACAATCCCAAGCTTATCCTCTCCACATTTCAATCAATTCCACCCCTCTCACCTCCGCTCTACGTCCCCTTTCCTGTCCCAGATCCTACTCCTCACCTATGCCCCAGGAACAATTTACAGTGGCCAATTAACCTACCAACCAAACATCTTTGGGATGTGAAAGGAAATTAGAGCACTGTAATCATCTAGAACATCCTAGACAACTGAAACATAACCTCCCTAATCTTGTATTCAGTTTCCCTAGCAAGAAATGATAATGTTCTGTTTGCCTTCCTAATTACTTACTGAACCTCCATTCTAGCCTCTTACAAATTATGCACTTGGACACCCAAATCCCTCTGCATCCCAGATCCCTACAATTTCTCACCACTTAGATAACATGCTTCTTTTTTTCTACCAAAATGGACAATTCCACATTTTGGAATTGGAATATTATTGTCACTTGTACTGAGGTACAGTGAAAAACTTGTCTTGCATACTGTTCATACAGATCAATTCATTACAAGGTGCATTGAGATTAGTACAAGGTAAAACAATACACAATGCAGAATAAAGTGTATTCTCAGAGACATCGAATTTAGATTTGAAAGAGTAGAACAATTATAATAGACGTAATGAGTGGATCTACAGACAGCAGCTTGCAACGAGTCGTCCCGCTCCAGTGATACCACAATATCCCACAGTATTCCCATTTTCCCACAATATTCCATTTACCAGATCTCTGCCCACTCACTTAACCTATCTATATCGCTCTGCAACCTCCTTATGTCATTTCACAACTTACTTTGCTATCTATTTTTGTGTCAGCACTATAGTTAGCAAATATACCTGCAGTACTATCATCCTAGTCATTTATATAAATAATAAACAGTTGGTGCCCCAGCACCAAGCCCTGTGGCACATCACTCATTCCACCTTGCCAACACAAAAAACTCTTGTTTCCTATCCATGTCAGTACCCTGGTCAGAAAATTGGGGTAAATTGCCAGGCAGAAGAGTTCTTTTCCAGGACAGAGACAGAAGGGTTGATGGAAAAGAGTGGTCAGGAATAAATGGAAGTGGTTGCAAATCCCCTTGCCTGAACATCATGCAGAAAAATACTCGCCTCAGAATCAAAGGAAGGTGTAAACGAGTAGCTTTGTAACGAAGTACTGAAAGATTATGTCAGTGTCTCCAGCCCGAGAGTTGAGGTTATGGAGAAGGTAAACTCATTTGAATGGGAATGATCAGAGTTTCAGGCACATCTCCAGCACTTCCTGGCAAGCTCCCTGGGGAATGTGACAGGCCTATGGAATGCTACTCAAGGGACCAAGCTGGGGAATTATTTATTTTAATGTAAAATTCAAGATTGCAGGTTGCTTGCTTAGCAATGGCTTCTCTCAGTGGCCCCACATAAGTACATAACATTTAAGAGCAACTGACTCTTCGAGCCTACTTTGCCATTCAAGATTATTGCTGACGTTCTACCTCAACACCAGTTTCCTATACTTTCCTGCACTATTCACATATCCCTTAATTCCTTTAATATCCAGAATCTATTGATCTGTTTGAAAGAACTCAGTGACTGAGCTTTCACAGACCTCCAGGACAGGGAATTCCAAAAATTCACCACTCAGAGTGAAGAAATTTTTCCTCATTTCAGTCCTAAATGGCCTAGCCCTTATTCTGAGATAGTGACTCTGGTTTTAAACTCCCCTTTCAGGGAAACCCTGCATCCATCCTATCAAACCCTATAAGAAATTTGTAATTATTTGTAAAACTTACAAATTTCTTATAGGGTTTGACAGGACTGAAACTGATGATCTGTGGGAAAATGATAATTATTACATTAATAGACTTTTTAATTGATCAGCTCCAGTCTCTCCCTTTCTTCTAAACTCTTGTAAGTTGACAGTCTACTCAATCTCTCTTCATATGGCAAGCCTACCATTCCTGGAACCTCCCCAATGAATCTTCGTTGCACTCCCTATTTTAACAAGTACATCCTTTTTAGGTAGAGACCAAAACTGTACTTCATACTCCAGGTGCAGTATCACCAAGGTTCTATATATTTTCAGTAAGACATTTCTTACTCTTGTATTCATTTCTTCTTGTTAAAAGGCCAACATCTTCCTAATGTTTGCTGCGGCTCCATGTTAGCTTTCAGGGTACAAAGGGTCCTTTGAATATCAACATTTCTCAATCTACCATTTAAAATATAATCTGCTTTTCTATTTTGTGTGTTAAAGTGAATGACCACACATTTTTTAAGATTATATATTCCATCTGCCATGTCCTCATCCACTCACCCAGCTTGTCTATATTCCTTGAAGGCTCTTTTAATCACCCTCACTACTCACAATCCCACAGTTTTGTATTATCAGGCTGGACAGACTTGGGTTGTTTTCTCTGGAGTGTCAGAAGCTGAGGGGAGACCTGATAATTGATAAAATTATGAGAGGCATAGATAGGGTAGACAATCTTTTTCGCAGGGTAGAAATGTCAAGTACGAGAGTACCTGTATTTAAGGGAGAAGGGGAAAAGTTTAAAGGAAATGTGCGGGGCAATATTTTTTATACAAAGAGCGGTGGGTGAATGGAACGGGCTGCCAGGGGTGGTGGTGGAAGCAGAAACAATAGTGGCATTTAAGAGGCTGTTAGACACATGAATCTGCAGGGAATGGAGGAATATGAATCATGTACAGGCAGAAGAAATTTAGTTTAATTTGCATCGTGTTCAGCGCAGACATCATGGGTCAAAGGGCCTGTTCCTGTGCTGTACTTTCTATCAGTAACCAGTCTCACTTTTGATTGGAAAGAATACAGCTTGTCACCAGAAGGATCAGAATCAGGCTCCTTTTCACCAAACATTCACCATGCAGGATCAGGTGGTCGAGGATAAGGCACTGAATTGGATGCCAGTCTCATGGAAGAACACATCCAGCTTTTAGGTATAGATTTTCTGTTTGTAATTCACTGTATACAGACAGGACCTTCTCCAGAAAGAGCTTGTCTCATTCAGCAGTAGTGGTTAGTCGAGCTAAGTACTTGTTAAAAGTTACATTCCTTGTGTACTTTCCATCTACGTTGAGTTTTCAAAGTGGTGAGAACTGGTTAAAAACTTGCAGAACTTTTCAATAATGAAAACCACAAGTCAGCATAAGGGTTCAAAAACGACATAAAAATGATCTGGTACTTTTCATACATCAAATCTTTTGAACCAGCATGTTAGAGGAGTGCTCGGAATTAGCGCAGTAAACAGCAATTTCCTATACAAAATAAATAAAACCACAATCGTAAATTTTATTCAAAAAGTGATAAGCATCATGTTGAAGTTACCTAATGTCCCACAAGTCTTCTCTGGTCACAGTAAATAAATACTAAATCATTCCCCATCCAGAAGACAGTAAACTTCATCATATTTTATCATATACCCAGCTCCACATATTTTTCTGGATGTTTTTAATGTACTGAAACTGATAATCCGTGGGAAAATGATAATTATTACATTAATAGACTTTTTAATTGATCGCCTCTAATCTCTCCTGCCACTAGCCCTAGTATCAGACTTGCAACCATTCGAGACTCTTTTTAACCACAACACAGACGAACAAAACTAGGATACTGAGTTCATGAACATTTCATGGTTTTAACCCAATGTTCCAGATTCACAAAAAGTACCTGTGAACAAGTCAATTAGTCAATGCTGGTTCACTATGATTCTGTAACATCGGAGGGAACCAGTCAGGTCCACTGAATTCCTGGACCTGAGCCAAAGTAGACGGGTCAATCCCACTGTAGCACATCCCAACAATTAATTCCTCCAGCCTGGTTGGCAGCATTGACACAAATTGTCAGGAACAAAATCCTGACTTGCTTTCGCACTGAAAAAGGCACAAAAGTATGCAGTACATGATGGGCCAATAGATGTTTTGCCTGAGCAAATTCTATTGTGCTTAAGGCCCAAGGCATCCTGTACAATAGAAAAGGAATTTTATGTCTGACGCACTCTGAGATCCTTCCACTGCTCAGTTTATGCTGCAGAGCAGGCAAAGGAAGAGCTATGCCTCAGGACCAGGTCATAGGTCGCGATCAGCTGCTTGGGGACTTTCGTAGCTGTGATCAGGTGAGAAGGGGGGAACAAGTCTGAAAATGTGCTGGCAGTGTGGTTGATATGTGTAACATGAGGGGAGGAAGTCACATTTGAGATATTTGTGGTGTGGTGATTGTTATTAGCGTGGAAGGCAGGAAGCTGTCCTTGGGGAACAGTGCAGTGAATTAACCTGAATTTAAGGGTGGGCTGTTAGTCCAGATTTCTGGATTACCAGCTGAGTAACTTAATTGCTGTGCCACCACTGCGGCCACAATATAAGGTGTTGTCAGCGATGCTCCCTTAGATTCTGTCAAGAGCACTTATCTGCAAGCTGTACGTCCTCATCTCAATTATAGACAAAAGACCCAAGGTGAGAATGAATTCCCTTTGCATCAAAGAGCCATTTAAGTGAGTCCAGGGTAAAGAATAAAACATAAATTCACTAAAGCCTGGAGGTAGGCTCTCCACGAGCTGCAGTCATACCTAGTCTGAAAAAACATGTTGTGGTTGCAGAAAAGCCCTCTCAGTTCTAGAAAATTGAGTTTTATTGTGTAGTATTCTATGCCCAACCATCTTCAGCTGCTTCATCCATTCACTGATGTTTCACTGATGTGTTCATCAGTGTTCACTGATGTTTCCACAATATTCAGTTCTACTTCCAACTTGCCAGTGAATGAACGTTCATGTCCAAATGCAGGTTCCCAACTGGACAACTTTGTGGAATGGACCGATAACCAGCAAGTAATCTTCGCACCATGCATGCAAAGAGGTTTCTATTCTGGAGGCTGAATGTTTAAATGGATCACTTGTGCTCACTGAGGCAGAGATGGAAAATTCTGCGAGGCAAAAGAGGTACAGAACGGATTTGTCTGTTACAAATCAGCAGTGATCCTGCAATGGATTTTCCAACAGACAGGAGACGAAGAGTTACTGAGCAGGGAAACAAGTCCTTCAGCCCACAGAGCCAAGTACCTATCCATACTAAGCCCATTTTCCTGCACTTAGCTCGTAGTCATGCTGTTTCAAGTGCTCATCAAAATATCAAGTCGAGATTATTGTCATGTGCACAAGTACGGTGAGCTACAGTACAATGAAAAACCTGCTTGCAGCAGCATCACAGGCACATAGGTACAGACAACACACAAAATATAAATTATACATCAATTATACAGAACAAATATCAAAATAAATATTACAAAATATTATGTCTCCACCATCTTCTCAGGCAGTGGGTTGCAGGTCTCGAACACTGGGTGAAAAAGTTCATCCTCAAATCCCCTCTAAATCTCCCACCCCCTTTTCTTAAACCTATGCCCCTGGATATATGTCCTTCTGCTAAGAGGAACAGTCTCTCACTGTCCATCCTATCCATGCCCCTTTTGCAGAGCTCAGTCAGGTCATTGCCCCGTCAGCCTCCTCCACTCCACAGAGAATCAACTAGCCTATCCAGTCTGTCGTCACAACCAAAATGCTCCATCCCTTGCAATATCCTGGAGAATCTCTCCTGCACACTCTCCAAAGTAATCACGTCCTTCCTACATGTGAAGACCAGAGCAGCACACAATATTCAAGCTTTGGCCTGATTAATGTTTTATAAGGTTGTCCCATAAGCTCTCTGCTCTTATATTCCACGCCCTTACTAACGAATCATCGCCCCTTCAGCCCTTCCAAGTGCACCAACTCACATTTTTCAGGATTAAATTCCATCTGCCATTGCTCTGCCCATCCTACCAATTCATTAATATCTTTCTGTAGCCGAAGACTCACTATCAACAACACCTCTAAACTTCATGTCACCTGAGAACTGAATATTAACACCTCACAAATTCACTTCTGGATTGTTAATGTGTACAGCAAACAGCATGGGTCCCAGCACTGATCCCTGTAGTACACCACTTGTCACAGACTTCCAGAAACAAAAGTTGCCCTGAGCCAATTTCGGATCCAATTTGCAAGACTGCTCTGGATTCCATCAGCTCTTACCTTTTGGACCAATCTCCCCTGTGGGGCCTAATCAAAGGCATGACCGAAATCCATGTTGACTACATTAACTGCACAACCCTCATCAACACAATTAGTCACCTCCTCAAAAAATACAATCAAATTAGTCAGACAGGATCTGCCCTTAAAAACATGCTGATTATTCCTGATCAATCCCTGCCTCTCCAAGTGCAGGTTAATCTTGCTCCTCTGAATTTCTTCCAATAATTTCCCTACCACTGACATCAGACCCACGGCCCTATAACTACCTGGCTTATCCTAGCTACCCATCTTGAATAAAGGTACCACATTTGCTGGCTTCCAGTCACCCAGCATCTCACCTGTAGCCGGCAAAGATTTAAAAATCTGATAGGACCCCAGCAATCTCCTTGCTTGCCTCCACAGGAACATGGGATACATCTCACCGAATCCCGTCGATATATCCACCTTTACACCTACCAACGCATCTAATACCTCCTCTTTCTCAATGGCAATTTGTTCCAGAATTCCATTGTCTCCCTCCCCGAGCATCATCAGTTAACGTGTAGTTAAGGCTCTGTAACTAAGCTCACTTATCAACTCATTAGTCAATGGATTGCCTCAGCTGTAGAAGTAGGAACCCTTCCTATTCAAAGTTAAGTTGAATTAACTGGTCTCAGCCTCCTCTTTGGCAGGACTCAAGACTCCTTTCTGATATCCTTTAGCCTTTTAAATAGGGCAAAGAATCAGGGGATCGCAGGAAGCCATATACCAGTGTGAATCAGGATACTGCTTGAGGCTTGGTGGAGTTGTGATTAAAGATGTAAAGCCAAATAGGTCAGTATAGTGCCTTCTCCAATCATTATATCCTTTATTGAGGCTGGCAGAAAGGCAGAAAAATGACGTTGGTTGAGCTGTACATCAAAATGGTGTTATGGTGTTGTTGGATATTTTGTGTATATCTAGGACAACACAGTGGCATTACTGCCTCATAGCTCCAGCGACCCAGGTTCAATCCTGACCTCTGGTGTTTATTGTATGGAGTTTGCATGTTCTGCTTGCGACTGTTTGGATTTCCCTGGGTGCTCTCGTTTCCTCCCACTTCCCAAAGGTGTGCAGTTTGGTAGGTTAATTGGCCACTGGCAGTTGACCCTTGTGTGCAGATGAGGAGGTAGAGTCTGGGGAAGGTGATGGGTATGCGGGGGAAAAATGATCTTGGGGTCCAAGACCATAGCTCTCTGAAAGTGGCCACATAAGTAGATAGAGTGGTAGAGAAGGTGTTGGGGCATTGAGTATAGAGCAAGGAAGTTATGTTGCCGCTATATAAAACTTTGGTTAGGCCACACTTAGACTACTGTGTGCAATTCTGGTTGCCCCATTACAGGAAGGATGTGGAGGCTTTGGAAAGGATGCAGAAGAGGTTCACCAGGATGCTGCCTAGATTAGAGGGTATGTGCAAAAAGGAGAGATTGGACAAACTTAGATTGTTTTCTTTGGAGAGGCAGAGGCTGAGGAGAGGCCTGATAGAAGTTTATAAAATTATGAGAAGCATAGATAGATAGAATATTTTCCACAGAGTAGAAGTATCAAGTAATAGAGGATATGCATTTAAGGTGAAAGGGGGAAAGTTTAAAGGGGTAAGTGGAGCAAGTTTTTTTAACACAGAGAGTGGTAGGAGCCTGGAATGGGCTGTGAAGGATAGCGGTGGAAGGAGATATGATAGTGGTTTTAAGACATTGTTAGGTAGACACATGAATATGAGGGAACGGAGGGATATGGGTCATGTGCAGACAAAAGAGATTTAGTTTAATTCGACATCATGTTTGGTGCAGACATTGTGGGCCGAAGGGCCTGTCCCTGGGCTGTACTGTTCTATGAGTAGGGGAATGTAATAGCTCTGTGAGCTGGCATAGATTTGATGAGCTGAATGACTTTCTATGTCAGTGGAAAATATCTGAGAGTGTACGTGGATCCTTGGCTGAATGGATCATCCGAAAGAGGCCACTGATAACAATGCAGCTCTCCCACACAATGGCACCGTGATGTCAGCCAGGATTTCAAGGCTCAGGAGTGGGGCTTGAACCAGAGGTTCTCATTACAGGTTTGACATTGTAGGAAGGGAAAGAGAACTGCCAAGCAAAACTGCAGCAAGTGTGCATCACTGAAGTCTCTCTCTCTCCTGACAGACAAACTATTTTCCACAGCAGACAACACACCACAGGCTGAGTCAACTGAGCTAGATTCTCAAACTTTTATATACAAAGATTTCTCTTAAAAACATTGTTGTTGCTATAGGTCAATGGTGGGGCACTGCTGTTTTAATGTTGTACTCTGAGTGTGTGTAGGTGTTTATCTGAACTTTCAGTATTCAACTTGCAGCATGCTATTGCAACATCATCAGTAGTTGCTCACACCACCATTTTTCACAGGAAACATCGCGTAGTAAAGTGGGCAAACGGTGATCCTGTGGTTCAACTGAAACCCATTACACTGTCAGACACTGCACGAACAATCCACAGATCTCCAGACAGCAGACACAATGGTAGTCAGGACAGTGGTGCAGGTCGTAAAACTGCTGTCTCATAGCTCCAACGACCCAGGTTCAATCCTGACCTCTGGTGTTTATTGTGTGGAGTTTGCATGTTCTCCCTATGAATGGATGCACCAGTCTCCTCCCACATCCCAAAGGCATGAGAGTTGGTAGGTTAATTGCCCACTGTAAAATTACCCTTTGTGTGTTGACGTGTGGTAGAATCTGAGAGGAGCTGATATGAATGTGGAGAGAATAAAATGGAATCAGTGTAAAGTGGGTGCTTGATAGTTGATGTAGACCCAGTGGGCCAAAGAGCCTGTTTTCATGCTGTATGACTCCAGGACAACTATTACTCTCAACAGGCAGTGCCTGCTACTGCATTAGGATGGTAATGGAGGTACTCCATTTAAGGAAAGCTAGGCTCATCTCCTCCTTGGTAGGCAACATCTTCTTGCAGCTACCATCGGTCAGGAAGTACAGAATCCTGAAGTCCCACACCACCAGGTTCAGGAACAGCTGCTTCCCTTCAACCATTCAGTTCTTGAACCAACCTGCACAACCTTAATCACTACCTCAGTATAGCAACACTATGACCATTTTGCATGATAATGGACCATATTTTTTTGTTCTAATTGTGTTCTTTCTTGTATAATTTGTATGATTTATGTTTTTCTTGTGAATGTTGTGTATCAAATGCTATGTGCCTGTGATGCTGCTGCAAGTAAGTTTCTCATTGCGCCTGTGCATACATGTACATGCATATGACAATAAACTTGACTTTCACTTTAACAGCAGGCAGAGTGCCTGTCAGGATCTGAGAATTCTGGGCTTCCCCAGTTGTGCTGGGAGCCAATGACTCCACTCATATCATCTTGAGGCAACACACAGAAGCAAAGAGAGGCAAAGGAACTGCAAGAGATATCACCCCGTAGTATGCAGATGGTACCATGTATACTTGAGTCTAACTGCCTTGAGATTACCTGGCCTCATCTAACTAATGGCCCTACCCTCCACTCTCCACCACATTTACCAAGGCTTCAGGATTCATGTCAGAAAAGTTTGGTGCCCACTCTTGCCTTTGATCAGCCATGTCCAAGCCCCAGAAGCTCATGGACAACTTACATCACCTGTTTCAGCCAGAATACCACTCTTTAAGAAATACGGACTTTGCTTCAAGCAGTGCTAGCTAGGGAACAAGTCCCATGGATATGTGCTAAGGTGAAAAACAGTAGGTTAGCATTGACTGGTCAAAGAAACTATGTTGACAAAATACCAGCAAGAACTTTGTGGGTCAGCTTCAGTATGTCAAATGGGTACAGGTTAGTGGGTACATATTGCTAGCCTTGCACTCATTTTCTAAATTAGATTCCAAAATGTTATCCTAACAGGATACCTAGAAATTCATCATCTCCCAATAACATTATCCTGGCAACACTGAAGCATCAGCAAGCAGTACACTGTCTCCACAATTCACTGGACAACTTTCGGATACCACACTGCATATTTACCACCACCAACTGGAGATGAATTTCTAAGCATGTGTATATTATATAGATAAATATTTTGGTAGATTTTCTATAACAATATTAACAAGAAAACAGTTCATGTTTTATAACAGGAACATTATAATACCTGCTAAAGAACGTATGGCTAGAGATTGATCCCCACTTGGTTGGTTGCATGTGCATGTTATACTCTGCTTTCAAAATTCATTCCATTGAAGGGAACAGAATGAAATTTTAAGGCAAAGTTCAACATTCTGGCAACACTATACTTAACCTTTAGTGCTTTGGAAGATTTATTCCTACTCCAACAAACAAAGAAATGCATGATACCAGTGTCGGTGTGAAAGTGGGACCTGGTGCACTTGCCATACTCCTGAGTATGTCGAAGAAAAGGTTTCCCCATCTTGAAGGCAGCACTGCGTATATGCTCTGATCGTGTTCTAAATTGTACCATTATGCAAAACCACTACAATAGGTTATACTTTACATTTCCCCTGTCTTTGTTTCAGTTCAGTTTATTATTTGTTGGGAACTTGCACAAAATGAATGGTTAAGGGCATGCTAACTGTTCAAAGCAGAACTGTAGTGGTTAAGAAGTAGCTTGGTTGTGTGGGAACTGCATTTGACTGTTCTTTTAAGCTTGATTAACAGAGATTTCTGCTCCAGAGATTAGCTTCTCTTTGTCTGTTGGTTGCTGCTGGTTTTCTGCTGTTTACACAATACGTTGCTGCACAGCTCCAACACAACCATTTCCCAACAAGCTCCATGGGATCCACAGCTCCAGCAAGCCAGCAAATGGTATTCCCTGCACATTGCTCACCTGGCGTTTTAATTTCCATTGAATATCCTTCATGCAGAGGTAGAAAAAAAAGGTACCTCAGTTGTCTGAAGCCTATCTGCACAGTATGCGTGTCATATGACCAGGGCACAACTATCTGGGTGAGCCAAAAGAGGCCTGTTGGAGGAAGTCTATATTATTGTCCCCCAACTAATATGATCAGTGACCTGTATTCACCATATGCTGCAGAACTTCCAGCACCTGCCTGGAGAATTGTTGGTGGTAGAAGGGCTGGAGTCAAACTGGAGCTTCAGCTGCCAAGAAGGAAGGGAGAGGCAAAGGAGGAAGGAACTAAAGTTGATGGACAGTGAGACCACATTGTCAGGGAACCACTGATAAGGCCTTCTCCTAGGACTGGTATACATGGGGAAGATAGCGTTAAATGACAATGCCAGTGTCTGTCTTATCATCACCATCATCCTGTATGTTCTTTCAATACTAAAGTTTAGAAATTCCGGTTTACTTTTGTGGCTAAGAGTATGTATCTCCACCGAAGGTGTGAGAATGATGACACTCTGCAGCCCAGAAACGGAAGTCCTACTTCAACTGCTTGGAAGATGGTTCTCGCACCTCAGTGCCTGACCTGGTCATTTGTTGTTGCAATTTTTCCATGTAGCTCAGAGACATTCACAGTCCTCTGTACTGGGCAGCCTCATTACTCTGGGCTCCAAGCTTCAAGAGATACTGGAGACACAAGAGACTGCAGACACTGCAATTCTGGAGCAAAAACGAAATGCTGGAGGAACACGGCAGGTCAGGCAGCATCTGTGGAAGGAAATGGACGGTCAAGGACATTTGAGATAAGAACTGCAGTCCAAATGAAGGGTCTTGATCCAAGGCGTCGACTGTCCATTTTCCTCCACAGATGCTACCAGACCCACTGAGTTCCTCCAGCAGTTCATTTTTTGCTCAAGAGATACTATCCAGATTCTAAAGGAATTCAATTTTTTAAAAATTTGGACTTCCCACTCCCCGCTTGTACTTGTATTAACAGGTTTCATATTTTTCAGATTTCAAATGAATTTTCTCCACACTAACTTGTGAGGCTCTTCATTTCATTCTGAGTTTACTTTTGCTTCTGGAGCCATCTAGTGGTCCATTTTAGAATAAATTGAGTTTTAAGTGGTAATCCATTAACCATACTGTCACTGGACTACATACCCTGGGGACCAGCACAGTTAAGAAAGTGATAAGAAAGAGAATCAGTGTGGATTTCTTTTCACTTTTCCAGCAGCTGGAACCCTGCAATTTAATCTTGAGTTCCTAAGATAATGCAATAACTTCACATCTTAACCATTTTCTCTTGAACAAAAGGTGCTGGGGATGGAAGAGGAGATCGGGGTGGGGAAATCCCAAATTAGTACTTGTGGGGCCTTTCTTGCATGACATTCTCCCTGGTTCGAGGCTTGCCTACTTTTGCCAGATTCTCCCTGCTCCCTCCCAGCTCTGTTGCTCTCCTGTGATGATTTACAAATCCTACAAAGCCTAGTTTTGCAAATGAGACAAATAGAGAAATATTTTTGTCTTTCACTATCATCATTTTTGTGAATTACTCCAGCTGCTCTCCACTTTTCTTTGCCGCTACCCTGCTAAATTCTGGCTTGAGCTTATTTAAAAATGTTTAATTTCTAGTCCACTCAGGAGAAACAGAAGATGCAGTGATCACCCCCCCCCCCCCCCACCCTGCCGAGACATTTTCTCTGCTTCTCTCTCCACAAGGCCTGAACCGCTGCAAGGATTTTGACGTGTAGTTTCAGCTTCCACAGAATTTTTAGTGTGACAACAAAGCCTTTAATTTTATCACTTAAACCACTTATCCCCTTCCATTGTACTGAAATTGATGAAACTGCTGAGCTTCTTGTCTGGTTCAACATTGACCCAGCTTTTTACTGTTGTCAGATTAGAAGGCTGCAATTACAATCCTTTGCATTGGGGCATCTAAATCAAAAAAGTGGAGTCACTCAATAGGGTAAAGGCAGAGGGGGCTGGAATCAACCACTTCCCATTCCTGATCCCCGATCAGATGTGCTGCAGGTGTTTAAACATCAGACATGATGAAGTGTAGGTTCAGTGCTTTCGGTGATAAAGCCTCAAGCCAAATGTCATGGCACTCTTCTAGATCACATTCATGTGGCACCTTTAGAGTTATACAGCACGGAAACAGGCCCTTTGGCCCAACTCATCCATACTGACCAAGGTGCCTACCTGAGCTAGTCTCATTTACCCGCATTTGGCCCATATCCCTCTCAACCCTTCTTATCCACGTACCTCTCCAAATGTCTTTTATTGTAACTGAACCTGTCTCTACAGCTGCTTCTGGCAGCTCATTCCATATACCAACCATCTTTGAAATACTTGCCCTCAGTTCCCCTTTAAATCTTTACTATTTCACCTTAAACCTATGCCCTCCAGTTTTTGACTGTCCCACCCCAGGAAAAAGATTGTGACCATTCACCTTATCTATGCCCCTCATGATTTTATATACCTCTATAAAGGTCACCCCTTAGCCTCCCATACTCCAGGGAAAACAACCCCAGCCTACCCAGTCTCCTTGTAACTCAAGCTATTCAGTCCCAGCAGCATCCTTGTTAAAGATAGAGAGGGCTGGAGAGATGAAAGAGAGAGAGGTGGAGAGATAGAGAGATGAAATAGAGATGATGAGATGGTGGGGCAAGGGACAGAAGGGAGAAATAAACCTCCTTACCTCAGGATTGGAACGTGGTACAATAAGATGGACTCTTGACCTCACAATCTACCTTGTTATGACCTTACACCTTATTGTCTATCTGCACTGCACTTTCTCTGAAGCCGTTCCACTTCATTCTGCATTCTGTTGTTGTTTTACCTTGTACTAACTCAATGCACTGTGTAATGTATTGACCTGTATGAATAGTATGCAAGACAAGTTTTTCACTGTACCTTGGTACATCTGACAATAATAAATCGATAAATAAACCAATGAACCAAGGTTTCAAATCTAATTCATGGGGATTTAAATCAATATGGGGTAAATGAGGATATGTGAAAAACGGCAACTGGGGTGAAGTACTGAAGCACTAACACCTCCCACAGAACAGTACTTCAGCACAATTTGCACCTTTATGGAGAAAAGATTAGAAGCTTTGATTGTTCATCCTCTTAATTACACAGCACGTACACCAGAATTTTGGCACAATTAATCAATTGCTCAATTAAATTTAAAGACGATGAATGGAAGGAATTGTTACCCTTCATTTCCTAAAGTTATGCAGAGAATATGCAAATTAGTCCCGTAATTTTTATTACCAACCTTGCCCAGTGTAGCTTGCTCAGGATCAGCAAGATTGTTAACAACTGATGCACTTCCTAGCAAGAATCACTGGTAATAATCAAGAGTGCGTATCCTGGTTTATTCCCTTCCCATCTCTAGAGAAAGGAGATGAGTGAAAGAAAGGTGGGGAGGAGTGGGGAGAGGGGGCAGGTAAATGGGATGTGATCACAGGCAGCTTGGGGTTGAGTCCTTTAGTAATCTGTCAGTTTTCAAAACTACCGTCCATGACGTTCTCCTTCTAGCCCTGTTTGACAATAGAGAACATTTGGAGTAAACCTTTCAAGGGTTTACAATGAACACCAATCACCACAGGCACTCCAGGGCCAATGAAGTACTCACGTTATTCATGGATAGCCCAACATTGTCACAGGTGCCGTCCCCATATCCCACCTCAGCCACAGCCTCAACCACTGAAACCCTCAGTTGTGGCATAAGGATTAACTTTGTGAAAGCTCTAATTCCCCTACTCCATTCCTTACAACTTCTATTTAATTCCTCTGGCCTGAATTGTTAACTCTATCTCTCTCTTCCCCCATAGATATCACTCAACATGTTTCTCAGTAGACTACATTTTCTGTTTCCTTTATATCAAATTTCCAGCATCCACATTATTGTTTCGGTACCATTTTTCCCATGGAGAAGATTCACTTTGTGAAGGCAAACTAATTAAAAACCCTCAAGTGCACTGCAATACTCCTCCACACCGGGCAGCTCCTGCATGAAAACATTCTCTGGCTGAGTCGGAGAATAAGACTCCTTTATATAGAATTCATAGCTCTGGATTAAATTGAGATATTAGCCATTGCTTCAAATAAAAACAACTGTAATGGAAGCATGGACACGACATTTCATATTTACATATTTCATATTTTCTTAGAACATAAGGGGGCATTTGGCCCATCAAGTCTACACTGGATCTCAGAGCAATCCCATCAATCCTGTTCCCAGACTTATTTTGCTGTAAGCTGTTCTCTCCCACATGCTTTCAACTCTATCCTGATTCTCCTACAACCCACCTACACCAGGGCACTTTATAGTACCCGACTAACCTACTAGCACTTCTCTAGGATGTGGGAGAAAGCAGAGCACCCAGAGGAAACACCTGCAGTCATGGAGAAAACATACAAACTCAACACAGACAGGAATGGAGGACAGACCTGAACTCAGGTGTCAGGCTATGGCACTACCTGCTGCACTAACCTTACCTTGCCCCAAGGCGATACATTGCAAGGATTAGGGAACAGAAGAACCCTTATAAATTCATGGCTAGTTTAACAGCATTAAGCCAACATAAAGTTTGAAAATTTTAAACTTTAAGTTTTAAAATGAACTGAGTACAGACACAATGGGTAGAAAAAAGGCTATTTCTTACTATCCACCTACACTGGGGTAATTTACACAAACTGTTTTTCCACCACTGGAATATGCACTCAAATTCATTCCAGACTTCAGGAATGAAAAGGAAGTCATTCCCCCACCCCAACCCCTTTGGTGGTTGGGAGCATCACTATTTTATCTTAGTTTATAACACAAGATGCCCGACACAATTCAGATAGCAATGATCAGGATACATCACATGTGGGAGTATTGTGCCGGTGGCATGCACACTCTTCTGTGGCTTTGCAACATTCTGCACTACTGTCAGATGTGTTTTTCACTAAGAATGATCGCCAAAGAGACTTTTATATCAGAAGCAAAGGGAAGAAAGGTCAGCCAACCATTGTAACTTGTCCACCCAAAAGGAAAACCTTCCCATTGCCTATTCAATAATGTACAAGGATTTCTCCTCAACTTCTATTCCAACTGTCAAATATACATACATGGTGAGGAGACCGATCCTGACATTAGTCCTAAGTTTGCTGATCACCAGTTGGAATCATCTCCTATCCTCTTGTAATGTTCTAGATTTCTTTTGTCTGTGGAGTTTAATACCCATCTGTTTACCCTTCATTTACCTTTTAAACAAGATACCCCTTTTCTCCATTGTACCTTCAAGTTCACTTCTCTGGTTCTGAGAGCTCTTGCTTGAAACCCAAAGTGTTTTGCAGACCTGAAAGTTTTGCACGAACATCACAAATCAATTATTTGAACAATGTGCACACAGACCCAGCTGTGTTCATGCTATGTGTCTGACTGAAGTGCATGTTACACCATTCCTTACCCATCATAATGATTGAGAGGACAATGTTACTGACTTCCTGTAAGATTCTGGGCCCAAGTATCAGCAGCAAACCTCCAACCAATTCAATCCAGCCCACAGCTGTTAGGAAAACGATGGGTTCTACATGGAGGCCAAACTTCTTTAATGGGAGTACTTCTGTAAACTTCACAAACTCTTCCAGCTGTTGACAAAACACAGATAAAGAACATCAAAAGACTAAAGTAAAAACAAAAACATAACCACCAGTGAAACAAGAGGAAGGGATCATTAAGTTGTTCAAGTTTGTCTGTTTTCTTTGATCAACGTTAATGGTTGATCTTGTCAAGATATCCCTCAACCATCTTCCCTCTCAAGAATGTATAGCTCAATTTATCCCAGTTATACCAGATTCTTATTCTGTATCTATTACATTTTACATAAACAAGTTTTATTAAACATCCCTTCCTACCCTCATTTAATATCTATGCTCCAGAAGTCCCATTGTGACCGATCTGCCTGAAACTAATCCACCAAGTTGCTGCCTCAGCAATGTTGCTTACGCTTTGTTTTAAATCTGTTACTCATGATATCAAAGGATTACAGGGCAATATCACTTGGCTACTGATGCTCACCTACAGCTCACTGAATAGGATTAATACATAACTCCCACTTGGTTTTCTGAAAGAGGGCAGATGCCCCAAAACGTGGGTGAAAATTGGATGCTCACCATGAAGAGACCTTTAAGAAAGAATTTTGTTTCCACTCTGTAGTGTACCTAATGTTAGCATTAAACAGGTGTAGGCTCGTCTGGCTCAATCCAAGTAAACTCCCTCAATAGTCATTCTTTTCAAGTACACTTTCCAATTTGGTGACATCAATCAGGGGCAATTTGTGCTTTGAACCCATTGCCAGGGTTGACACAAAATAGGTTTATAGCATTTGGAGCTATTACAACCAGTATTATGTCAGGACAAGCCAAGTCAGAAATGACAGTGCATTATTGCACTTGCTGCTACATTTTACACTTGTCACGCTACAAGTGTCAGACATTCAGACCATTGGGTCCATGACAGCTCCCAGGAAATAATCCCCCTCTTATTTCCCGGCACCCCGTAACTTATTCCCTCTCGTACATGCTCATCAACTATCCTTGATTCTTTATTCTTGCCAGTGACCAATACCAAGGGGTAATTCACAGTAGCCAGTTAACCCACCCGCACATCTTTGGAAACCAGAGCACAAAGTGGCAACCCACATGATCAACAGAGACAGCACTCAAGATCAGGACTGAACAAGGGTCCCTGGAGCTATGAAGCAGCAGCATTAACTGTTGCACCACCATGCTGCCCAAGGAAACAACCTCACAAAGAGGAGGAAAAAGGCCTAAACACCTATATAAAAAAGAACATGCCCACAACCCACCACATACACGTCCATTGTAGGAATGAGGTGCATAAAAAGGGGAGCAGTAGAGCTAAGCCCCAGAGTGCAAATACTTTTTACAGCAATCTTCATGTCAAGAGGGACCAGATCACTCCTCTGGGCTATAAGACCACAAGAAGAAGGAACAGGAATAGGCCATTCAGCCCCTCAAGCCTCCTCCTACATTCATTATGATCATAACTGATCCTACTTTCCTCAAGTCCATTTTCCACCGTCTCCCCATAACCCTTGATTCCTTTACTGATTAAACAACTATCAATCACCACATAAGTATACTCAAGGATTCAGTCTCCATAGCCTTCTGGATCAAGGAATTCCAAAGATTCACAATGCTTTGAGAGAGGAAGTTATATAAGCAAGGCACAGAATGATACAGTCCTAATGAGGACAAATGGGATTAGCATAAATGGGCAAAAAGGTTGGCATGGATGTAGTGGGCCAAAGGACCCAGTTCTGTGCTAAATAATCCTCTTTATGAAGCCATGCTGACTCAGCTTGATCAGATTATGATTTTCCAAATGTAATTATTAAACTTAAGTTATTCAAATTATTATCTCCTTAATAATTGATTCCACCACATTTCCAATTATATACATTAGTCTAATTGGTCTATAATAACTCAATTTTTTACTTACCCTTCTTTAATAAGAGTAGCACATGAACAATTTTTCCAATTGTTAAGCAGCTGTCCAGAACTACAAACTTCATTTAAGATCCTGAGAGGCAAATCATCTGGGCCAGGGGACTTATTCAGCCTTTTATTCCAAATAGTGACAGTAATGGTACTTAGCTATTCCCCTGTATTTTTTAATATTAGTGGGATGTCTGTAGATTCTTCTATCAAGATTAGCTAAGATGCCTTTGGCTGCCATTCAGTCACTCACTGATCCCTCCTGTGTTCACGGTCAGCACTTCCAAAACCCCACTCTAACCTGCAGCCTGTTCTGTGCTGATATTCTCCCTGCCCAGCCCTCCCTAACTAACGACCTGCAATCCTCCCTAACTAACGACCTGCAATCCTCCCTGTAATCATCGTCACCAAGGTCTATTCCAAACAGACCACATCTGTGGTTACTCTATGCCAACCAGCCTACCTACTGGACAGCTGAAAAATGGAAATTTTAAAAAAATCACTATCTGAACCTGCCATTACACTCTGTAGGACCTTCTCCTCCTTGACTTTGAAAAAATCTCTCCTGGGTACTGTGCCCTCCCACGAATGTTGAGCTCACACTCAAGTTGCATTGTACCTTTAAACACAATGATATCTTCAAAATGCTCTGCAGTGGGTCTTGGGAAACTTCCCTACTTTAAAAAAAAGGGGTTTAGGTGTTCCTCCTCCTGCTTGTGAGGCTTTACCTCATCCACGGGGTGTAGTAAATCAAAGTAATTCACTTTTAATACCAAGTTTTTCAAATAAAATTTTGTACCTTAAAAACCATTGAACTTTCTTTTAGGCTTATACAAGGAATTAAGAAATAAACTAACCTGGCTCCCTAAAATTTACTTTAAAATGTTAAAAAAAAACTGACTGTCAGCAGTACAGATTATCAGTAAAAAATAGCCATACCACATGAAACAAAAACATTAAAAAAAACCAACAGAAAGCTTATGCTACTACAAAGAGCTCCTGGTGTACATGAAGCTCTTTTGATCTCATTCCAAACGAAGGAAAATGAGCAAAGCTGGCACCCAGACTAAATTGTTTTGTTATGTGCATATTGAAATGAGCCCATCAACCTGAGGCCTTAATGAGACTTATTCATAGCTGGTGCCTGAGTTCTCAGTGCTACAGGCTTTTCCCCAATGAATCCACCCACTCTGATAGTGTGACAAGTCAACACCAGGAGTATTGCTGGGCTATAGCAACACATTATCACAGGCGCCAACTTCCCCCAAGACCTCACAAAATGTGATCCCTCAAAAGTTGAGGAGAACAGATGTCAAGTCAGAGCCCCTCTAGGCTAGTATGTAGAGATAGAGATAGAGATACCTTTATCAGTCACATGTACATCGAAATACAAAGCAGCCCGCAAGTGTCGCCACACTTCCAGCACCAGCATAGCATGCCCACAACTTCCTAACCCATATGTCTTTGGAATGTGGGTCAACCCCATACCGTTTCTGCTGAAGATTAACCAGAGAGGTTTTTGAACAAAGTCCAACGCATGCAGTAATCGACCCATGCAGGTCATTTACTTCAAAGAAGTCCCTCCTCTCCAACCAGCAGTTAGTAACAACCCCCAATCACCCTGGCGCAGGGCTAATCCCAGCTCTGTCAAAGTGTCTAGGGTGACGTTCAAAGAGCAAAGTGGTAATCAATAATTATATCTCAGTTAAATGAACTGCTGCCAAAAACACCGACAGCGGTCTTAGCCTTAAAACTGCTGACAAACAAATCTTTGAACAATCAAACTGTGAACACACCACTAGGTGACTTACATTCCCATGTCGTTAAGAGACACAAGCACTGGAATTAAGTTCATTCATATGAAACACTGCCTTCTCTTTTAACGTAATTAAATAAAGGATTTCATTCAAGGGAAACACTTGGATGCTAAAAATGACTGATGTAATTTCAAAGCTGTCAACTCACTGGCTACTTGCATGCTCATGTAATCCCACTCATAGGGTGGCCAGAGCCAAAGAATAATTCAGTCTCATAACCAAATCTCATACCCCGGGAAATACCACACTGTGGGGTAAAAGAGGTAGGTGCTTAAGAATGAGTTCAAAGAGTAATTTACCTGACATTCTTTGGGAAGAACAAGCAAACTGATGCGCAACAAAAGTAAATCCAAAGTAAGACTGTAAAACAAAATCTTTATTTGAATGCATGCAGCAATTGCAATAAGATGGATGAGTTGATGGAACATTTAGCAACTTACGAGTATGATCTAATAGCTATATCGGAGACGTGGTTGCAAGGTGACCTGATGTGGATGCTTAGGACCACCCCTGTGGACTGAATGCAGGTGCTCTGCAAAGCGATCACGCAATCTGCATCTGGTCTCTCCAAACTGATGTCAGTTTAAAATTAATTTTTGCCAATAAGTGCCAGTGGGAAAAATGCTGTCTGTTTCAAATACTAAGGGCCTGTCTTGGTGATTCTAATGTTCCTACTAGCATTTAATTACTTGGGAGATGAGCAATTGATTATGCGATGCCCCTTGTAAACAATGGAGCTTTTTGCACATCTTTATAGAACATAGAACATTACAGCACAGTACAGGCCCTTTGGCCCATGATGTTGTGTTGACATTTTATCCTGCTCTAATATCTATCTAACGCTTCCCTCCCACATATATCTTCCTCCAATCACCTTAAAATTATGCCCCCTTCATGTTTGCCACTTTCGCCCTGGGAAAAAGTCTCTGACTGTCCACTCGATCTATGCCTCTTATCACCTTGTCCACCTCTATCAAGTCACCTCTCATCCTCCTTCTCTCCGAAGCGAAAAGACGTAGCTCACTCAACCTATCCTCATAAGACATGCTCTCCAATCCAGGCAGCATCCTGGTAAATCTCCTATTCACCCACTCTAAAGCTTACACATCCTTCCTAAAATGAGGTGACCAGAACTAAATACAATGCTCCAAGTGTGGTCTGACCAGAGTTCTATAGAGCTGCAATATTACCTCGTGGCTCTTGAACTCAATACCCTGATTAATGAAGGCCAACACACCATACGCCTTCTTAACAACCCTATCGACCTATACGGTAACCTTGAGGGATCTATGGATGTGGACACCAAGATCCCTCTGTTCCTCCATACTACTAAGAGTCCTGCCATTAACCTTGTATTCTGCCTTTAAATTCGATCACCCAAAGTGCATCACTTCACACTTTTCCAGGTTGAACTCCATCGGCCACTTCTCAGCCCAGGTCTGCATTCTATCAATATCCTGTTGTAATCTACAGCAACCTTCTACACTATCCACAACATCACCACCTTCGTATCATCAGCAAACTTACTAACCCACCCTTCCACATTCTCATCCACGTCATTTATAAAAATCACAAAGAGCAGGGGTCCCAGAACAGATCCCTGCGGAACACCACTGGTCACTGACCTCCAGGCAGAATACGCTCCATCAACCAACACCCTCTGTCTTCTACGGGCGAGCCAATTCTGAATCCACACAGCCAAGTTTCCCTGGATCCCATGCCTCCTCACTTTCTGAATGAGCCTTCCATGAGGAACTTTATCAAACGCCTTACTAAAATCCATGTACACAACATCCACTGCTCTACCTTCATCAATGTGCTTTGTCACATCCTCAAAGAATTCAATCAGGCTCATGAGGCACGACCTGCCCCTCACAAAGCCATGCTGACTGTCCCTAATCAGTCCATGCTTCTCCAAATGCCCATAAGTCCTGTCTCTAAGAATCTCCTCCAGTAATTTGCCCACCACTGAATTAAGACTCACTTGTCTGTAATTCCCAGGGATGTCCCTACTCCCTTTCTTAAACAAAGGAACATTTGCCAACCTCCAATCATCTGCACTACTTCTGTGGCCAGTGAGGATGCAAAAATCATCGCCAAAGGCACAGCAATCTCTTCCCCCACTTCCCATATTAACTATGAATATATCCTGTCCAGCCCCAGTGACTTATCTATCCTAATGTTTTTCCAAAGTTCCAGCACATCCTCTTTCCTCACATCGACATGCCCTAGTGTATCAGCCTGTCATACACCATCTTCCCAAATGTCAAGGTCTCGCTCAATGGTGAATACTGAAGCAAAGTATTCATTAAGGACCTCCCCTACCTCCTCCAACTGCAGGCACGTTTCCTCTTTTACCCCTGATCAGTCCTACCCTCACTCTAGTCATAGTCCTATTCTTCACATACGTGTAGAACACCTTGGGGTTTTTCTTAATCCTACTCGCCAAGGCCTTCTCATGCCCCCCTTCTAGCTCTCCCAAGTCCATTCTTAAGCTCCCTCCTGGGTACCTTGTAACTATCCAGAGCCCTGTCTAATCCATGCTTTCTAAACCTCAGGTAAGCTTCTTTCTTCCTCTTGACAAGATATTCTACATTTCTTGTCAACCACAGTTCCTTCACTCTACCATCCTTACCCTGCCTCAATGGGACAAACCTATCCAGAACCCCATGCAAGTACTCCCTAAACAACCTCCACATGTGTGCTGTGCACTTCCCCAAGAACATCTGTTCCCAATTTACGCTCCCAAGTTCCTGCCTAATAGCATCACAATTCCCCCTCCCCCAATTAAATACTTTTCATATCATCTGCTCCTATTCCTCTCCAAGGCTATGGAAAGGTCAAAGTGTTATGGTCACTATCTCCAAAATGCTCTCCACCGAGAGATCTAAAACCTGATCAGGCTCATTGCCTAGTACCAGGTCCAGAATGGCCTCTCCTCTAGTCAGCCTGTCCACATACTGTGTCAGGAATCCTTCCTGGACACCCCTAACAAACTCCACCCCATCTATCCCCTTTACACTAAGTAGGTGCCAATCAATATTTGGGAAGTTGAAATCACCCATGACAACAACCCTGTTATTTTTGCACTTCTCCAAAATCTGCCTCCAGATCTGCTCCTCAGTGTCTCTGCTGCTATTGGGGGTTCTGTAGCATACTCCCAATTGAGTGATCGCTCCCTTTTTGTTTCTGACTTCCACCCACACTGACTCAGTGGACAATCCCTCCAGGACGTCCTCCCTTTCTACAGCTGTGACACTGTCCCTGATCAGCAAAGCCACTCCCCCACCTCTTTTATCTCCGCCCCTGTCCTTTTTGAAACATCTAAACCCTATGTTCCTTCAGTTATGTTCCCAATTATAATGGAAACCAGGAAGTTAATGATGCCAACCAACTACTGTACATTAAGTGGTTTTATTTGCAGCATTGCTGCAAACTAGATTAACTCAGAATCCATCTTACTTTTGTTGATCTTAGTTCCCAACATCATTACAATAAATAGAATGTAGCTGTTGAGGCTGTGTATCTTTTTAAAAACAATTTTAAGATGTTCCCACATGGTGGAAAGTGTTTATGTTCAGGTTTGGTTCCAGGAAGAGCATAGCACAAGGCCCCTGCTGTTTTACTGCCCTTGGGAGCAATGTATCAGTGACATATTCACATCAAAACAAGCATTGTCCTGGTCCCTCTTGAGGTTTGCAAGGAGAGTCGATGCACTGATCTCTCGGCTTTTCTACCTTTCACTGTCAAAGAGTTCTGCATATCAACGTATCCCAAGATATCACTGACTTCAGTGATCTTTGCCAGAAAGTCATGTGCGAGCTATAACTGACAGCAGTTCCCTTGGGTTGATGAGGGAAACATATCTGCCTGAGTTTCTCAATGCCAGTAACTATTGCTGAGTTCACAGATGCCCAGTGTTGAGCTTGGATGTGGTGCCCTCTCTTCTGAAAGTTAACAACCACTTGTGGAATTTGAGCATCAGATGGAAGTGCTACTCCACTCACTTACCAATATCTTCAAGAACAAAACATATATTTGAGATTTTGTTTCAAAACAAAATCTTGAATTGGCTTTGTTCCAACATTGAGATGAGACTGTCACCGTTCTAAGCCTGGACTTTGCCATTCTGTGGGGACAGTGAGCAGCCCCTCCAGTTCTTTGCAAGAAAACAACCAGGGATTACAAATGTAATAGTCCACCCAAGGTCTCCACCCCCATTTACAGGCTCTGGTGGGACAGACAGGTACCTTCACCCGACATTCTGGGCTTTCTTATCTCTTGTCCTGCTTTCTCTGGGCTCACCTTGTCCACACCATCAGACATGTTCCCTGGACCCCATTCACAATAAACCAACATTTTTCCTGGATCCCATATTACTGATATTCTAAGCACCCCACTTCTTCTCAATTATGATCACCAAGGCTGCCAACATCACTGTCCTAACCTGTCAAAAAAGCACCAGAACCTCTCTGAACACAAAAAGGGCAATACAGTGGCACATCAAGTAGTGCAACTGCCTCAGCTATAGCAGCCCAGGTTCCATTCTGAACTTGGGCGCTGTCTGTGAGGAGTTTTCTCATTCTACCTGTTACTGCATGGGTTTCCCTCAGGTGCTCTGGTCCTCTTCTACATCCCAAAGATGTGTAGTGTAGCAGTTAGCGTAACACTATTACAGCGCCAGGGACCCGGGTTCAATTCCCGCCACTGTCTGTGAGGAGTTTGTACGTTCTCCTCATGTCTGCATGGGTTTCCTCCAGGTACTCCAGTTCCTCCCACATTCCAAAGACGCACAGGTTAAGAGCTGTGGGCATGCTATGTTGGTGCTGGAAGAGTTGTGATACTTGTGGGCTGCCTCCTGCACATTCCTAGTAACGCAATAAGACGCATTTCACTGTGTGTTTCGATGTACATGTGACTAATAAATAAATATCTTATATCTAGCTATTGGGTTAATTGATTCCTGTAAATTACCCCTCTGTAGGTGATGGATGGCTGTGTTAATGGGCATGTGTGGGAGAACTGATTACAGGTGACCCTCACTTTACGGGGGATTGCATTCCTAGAAAATGGTCCTTACTTCAATTTTCTTTAACTCGAAGCTGCATCATCTGCACATCAACGTCAAGAAACACAAGTTAAAGAAAAAATTGTGTTGACTTATTTACTTCTTTTTCTGCATAAATTCTGTGAAAGTGAATTTTATTCCATCTCAAATTTTTGGGTAATGATTTGCGAATTCTGTAAGGGCAAATTTCCATAACCCGATGACAGATGACAGTAATGGGGGGGGGGGGGTGTTCCTGGTACAGGAAAATAAGTGGGGGAAATCGGATTGATGGGATCGCTCTGAGAGCTGGCATAGACTCGATGGGCCAAATGCCTCCTTTGATGTCATTAGGAAAGAACCATCCCTTCTTAAATTCCCTCTCAAAATTCCTTGAATTCCTAGATGCCTCCAAAATTAGCCTCCATCTTTCCTTGAGCCAAATGATTGCATTTCTGAAATCAACTCTCCCACAGCACTGAAATCACCCTACCCAAATTCTCAAAGATATCCTCGATGACCAGGATGCAATACTATTTGTCTCCCTTCTCAAATTCTCTGCTGTCATTGACACGATTCTCAATTACACAGTTCAGTCACATTGTCCTTACCTGATTCTATCCATTACCTTTGGAGTGAAAGCAGGCCCTCTTATACCCCAACTCCTCACTGTTAATTTCTGAACTTCCCATAGATCTGCCCTTGAACACTTCCTCCTACCAACCAGAGACAGTAAACACCACCAGTTCTAACTCTTCACACCTCTCTTGCTGCCACCACTATTTCTCTGCTGCCTCGATGAGCTGCCATTCTATCCACTAAAAGATTGAGAGCAAAGTTTTCTTTAACCACTATAAATAAACAGTGATGCAGGGTCTCGACCTGAAACATCAACTGTCCATTTCCCTCTACAGATGCTGCTCGACCCTCTGAGTTCTGCCAGCAGTTTGATTTTGCTCCAGATAAGATCTGCAGTCTCTTGTGTCTCCATAAATAAGTTCCACATCTGTACCATTGATTCCATCTCTCTCTCTCATCAGATCCGCAACTTGGATGTCAGTAGTTTTAGCATCTTACTTGACTCCAAGCTGGCCTTTTGATCGTGTATCTTTTCCACTGCAAAGACAGGGTACTTCCATCTCCACAACACTGCCCACCACCACCAGCTGCCTCCACCCTTCTACCATTACGTAACTCTCAACCCTGCTGTAATTGTTCCAGACCTGCTCACCACTGAACCCTCACCCCTACCACCCTTGCTGATCCAACTGTCCAAGTTAAAAATTCTCAATACCGCACTCTCTGCAATTTCAACAATGCCCCAGTTTTTTATTCCTCCGGCTCTGACTTCTCATTTAGCCCTGTACTTTGCTTCATCCCTCACCAACTCTGGAGTTTCACCCCTAATCCTTTGTTATCCTCTACAAACCTCCAACTCCCTCTGCATGTTTACTGCCTGCCCATTTCTCCTACCAAATTTTCCATCACCTCTAACAGTGTATATCAGATAACATAAGTACTTAAGAGATGCACAAATACTTTGATCTGTTTTTTTCACTTTCTCACCACTCCCCTTCTCTTTATATTGGCCATCACACCTCTCCACTCAGTCCTGATGCAGGATTTCAACCCAAAACATCAACAATTCTTCTCCTCCCACAACTTGCTGAGTTCTTCAGGCAGATTGTTTGTTACACAAATAAGATATCTTTATTAGTCACATGTACATTGAAACACACAGTGAAATGTATCTTTTTTGCGTAGAGTGTTCTGGGGGCAGCCCGCAAGTGTCGCCACGCTTCCAGCGCAAACATAGCATGCCCACAACTTCCTAACCCATACGTCTTTGGAATGTGGGAGGAAACCAGAGTACCCGGAGGAAACCCACGCAGAAACGGGGAGAATGTACAAACTCCTAACAGACAGTGGCCGGAATTGAACCCAGGTCGCTGGCGCTGTAAAGCATTACGCTAACCGCTACACTACCGTGCCTGCCCTCCTTGTTGTAATAGAAAACCCAATGGAATGATCCACTAAGAGCCTCTATATTTGTTATCATAGTCAGTGAGCACAGGAACAGGTCCTTCAGCCTAACTGGTCCATGCCAACCAAGATACCCATCCAAGCTAGTCCCATTTGCCAGCGTCTGAACTTTTTCTACCCACGTACCTATCCAAGTGTCTTTTAAAAGTTGTTATTGTACCTGCCTCAGCTTATTCCACATACTTACCACACTTGTGTAAAAATGTTGCCCTTCAAGTTCTTAATAAATCTTTTCACTGTCACCTTAAACCTATGCCCTCTAAATCTTGATTCCCCAACCCTAAGGAAAAGACTGAGTGCATTCACTACCTATACCCCTCATGAGTTTACCCTTGAGGGCTTTAGCATTTTCAAAACTGTATTTCATTGCAACTTCACAGTCATGCTGCTTAGTGATCCTATTACATTAATAAGCGCCGTTCCGTTTTATTTTTGATGTTTTCACCTTCCCCCCCCCCCAAAATATACCCCCGTTTTACCTTGGCAAGTCGATACAAAGCCGCCTCGCCCTGGATTTGTGTCAGATCCTTGCAAACAAAACTGGGTGCAAACTGGGTACTGAGCTGAGATATAACCGCGCTCAGAGGCCTGAAACTGCAACATCTCAGGGATTACAGCAGCTGCAGTGAAAGTAAAATTCACCACATTCAAAACTATTGCACATTTATTGGAAAAGGTTACACAAACTTGCATCGTGCTCCTCTCTTTTCTACGACTCTGCGCAGATTTTTTATTTGTTTTTAACTCTGCACAGAATGTCCCACCACTCGCCAGCTTGCCCACTGCCGCTGACGTTCACTTAATCGCCATAATAGAGTGGAAAGGAGCGCTGTCCCGGGACACAGGGCGGATGGAGGCACCTGCCCCGGCTCACACTCACCCCCTCGGCGTACAGCTCGGAGGAGATCCGATCCGTCACCTTCATCGTCCCCGTAAACACGAATAAACACCCGACAACCAACTGAAGAACCACGACACACAAGCGCCATGGGCATCGATTCATCAAGTGCACTCGCAACAGGGGGCAAAACGCAAGGACTCTTAAAGGGGCACCCACGCATACACTATCCACACTGCCAAGTGCCAACCCACCAACAGCACAGCCCTCCTCCCAACCTCTGCATTCCTTTGCAAGTCCACACATTTGAAGCAATCTTTTTTTGTGCTTGAACCGATATTTGCTTCTATGCAAAACTTTTAAAGCTTTCCTCTGTTTGTTAAAACAGGGTTTAATCTGTTGCAAATTTCAATAAATCTCGTCTGGCGTTTATTCCTGCTCTCATGTTTACAACTCTGCTAACAGAAGGTCCAGATTTTTTTTTTGCAGAACACACTGGAAAGGCTTGAGTTGCCAACCGACCGACTTTTGGCAACAAATTTACATTTTCAATGTTTTTTTGTAATTAAAGCGGGCGACGGGATTGCTTTGTATCCAGTTTCTACTCCCCTCACTGTGCATTCACTGCAATAAAATGGTTCACAACACGTGGCCTAGTCCCCATATTACAGCGAGGATCTGATCCAGGAATCTTGCAAATCCTGTGGTCAGTTAATGTCAGCGCTGGAATAGTGCATCATCCCATGAAGCACTATTAAATAAATATATCACGTTAAAATAAAATATTTGAATTTTCCTCCCTAAAGCAACCACAATGCTCCATAGTCACAACCACAGGAAATGAATAATATTGGAAGGAGTTTAATGACTTTACTAGTTTAGCCCTGGTAAGAAAAATACTGTATGCATCTCTGCAATTAACATGTTTACTACTTGCAGCCATTGTTTCCTATTCTGTCTTTTCACAGGCAGTCCCTTGGGTTCAAGAGGTGACTTGCTTCCACTCCAGGTCCTAGGGTTCTGAGGTGGCCAAAGGCCCATGTGAGATCTGCAGACTCTGCCAGAGCTGGGGCAGATGTTGCTGGATGGATGGGTGGGTTGTTAGGAAAGTTGTCCACTCTTTCCATAGTTTGCGCATGGATTCCATGCACTCCTGTCACAGAAACCTGAGGTGCTCAGTGGCTTCCTGGATGCTCTTATCCCATCTTAAATGGTCCCATCCCAAAGATATCTATCAGTCAATTTTTTCAAGGAGATTTTGAGAACATCACTGAAGTGTCAGGGACACACCATCAATGTCCAGGAGTGACAAAGACTCCTTTACATTCCAACCATCAATTGCAAATGGACCTTGATTAGATGTCACCCTGTGCCTCACCTGGAATATAACTGCTTGGGTCAACATGACACAACTTCAACCATCAGTAATGTACCCACTGCTCACAGTATTCTCCAAGCACAATCCAAGCTTCGGGCAGCAAAATCTTTAATCCACATAAGCGTTTGAAATCCTGCACATCGTGTTTTGTTAAAATAAACAAACCTTAAATATCTTACTTACAGTCCTTTTCCCTTTATGCTTTCTGTTCTGTCAAAATCCAAGCACTCTTCTCATTTGCATTTTTCCACACAAAACAGGAGAGGTTGGTAGCAGTGAAGTAAGCATATTATCTGCCCTATCACGCTTTACACACTGCTAGAACTTCAGGAAGAGGATTTAGAGATGGAAGAGAAAAATCTGAAGTTCATTCTGGCAGAAAGAATAGAAAATCAGAATATTTTTCTTAACTGGTGAGGGAGTGAAAAGTTGTTCAGAGGAACCTGGATGTCCTTGTGCAGAAATCACTGAACGTTAACATGGAGATATAGTAGGCCATAGGAAGCCAAATTATATGTTGGCCTTATTGCAATAGGATTTAAGAACAAGAGTAAAAATGAACGTGAACAGAGGCAAGAGAAGCCCATTTGGTCCTGGCTTCACATTCAATAAGATCTTGGCTGATCTTTTACCTCAGTGCCACATTCCTCCACTAAGCTCATTTGCTAAGATTTTCTTAATATCCAAAAATTTAATCATTGCTATCTTGTTTATGTTCACTGGCTGAGCCTCCATAGCCCACCTGGGTCAAGAATTTCAAAGATTTACCACCCATTGGGGGGAAAATATTTCTTCACATCTCTGTCCTGAATGACCAGCCCTTTGTTCTGAGACTGTGACCCATGGATTCAGACACTCCGTCCAGGGGACACATCAACCCTGCATCCACCCTGTCAAATCCTGTAAGAATATTCTGGTTTTTTTAATCAGATCACTTTTCATTCTTCTAAACTCCAGAGAGCGTAGGCCCTGACTGTTCGACCACTCGACGTTTGTTGCTCTATGCATGAATATCCTTTCTTAAGAAGGGAGACCAGATCTGTATTCAATAGAATACATACAAACTCACCAGCAACCTATATAATTCTAGGATGACATCTTACACTTGTACTTAAATTCTCTTGCAATGAAAGCCAGTTTAAACTATTTGGCTCCAGAATTGCTTGCTCTGTCTTCACATATCCATGCACAATGACACCCAGATCCCTCTGAACACCAACACCTTTCAATCTCTCACCATTTAAAATATACACCCCATTTTAATTTTGGAGTGGATAACCTCACATTTTTCCGCAATATATTCCATCTACCACAGCCTTGCCCATTCACTTCATGTGACTTGAATTATACATGACACTAATGAGACCGCACCTCTGCAAGTGCACTACTATGCGAGGGTCTGATTTCCTTACCTAAGGAAGGATATTCTTCCAATAGAGAGAGGGCAACAAAAGTTCACTTAGTTGACTTCTGGGATGGGGGAGGGTGAGTTGTCCTATGCAGGGCAATTAAACAGACTTGGACCTATGGAGTTTTAAAATAAAAGAGAGGTGATTTCATTGCAACCTAGTGCTTGACAAGATGCAATGATAACGTTTCTCCTGACCGAGGTTTCCAGAACTAAGAGTCACAATCTCAAAATAAGAGGTCAGTCCTTCAATACTGAAATGCAATTTCTTCACCCGGAAGGTAGTGAATCTTTGAAATTCTCTTCCTAAGGGGGCAGTGAGAGCTCAGTCATTGAGTAGATCCAAGGCAGAGATAGATACATTTTAAGGGAATCAAGGGATATGAGATTAGTACAGGAAAGTAGCCCCGAGGAAAAAATCAGCTATGATCTTACTGAATGGTGGAGCAGACACCATTTGGTCTACTCCTGTTTCAATTTCTTATATTCTTATATGTTGGTTGTAAGTTTGGTTTGGCAACTGGAGCCTTTTATCCTCTCACTAAGCCACACATAAACCACATGCAAGAACTCATTCTAACCCTTCTACCCTTGTGGTGATTCAGCAAGAGAAAAAAACAGAAGAGGATTTCGAACTAGGGTGTCATGCTAGTTCTGATGAGATGTGTCAATGTGTCTGGAGATCTCCACTAAAGGGGAATTGGAGTGTAGGTCAAATGAAGAATGAACAAAGTGATATACAGATCACAACCAACCATGAGGAATTGTGGCTGGAAGATGGAGAGGAATACATTGCTCACAGGAAGGTCAGGAGTTACTGATTCTTGGTTAGAGACTTCCAGGACCCAGATCTGCTGGATTGCACTTTTAAAGAGAAGACATCTGAAAATCAGTGAATGTAAATGCAGGCATGGAGAATGGTCCACTGTACATTAGTGAGAAATTAATGGATAGTATCTATAACAATGGGTTCAAAGCAACCACTCCCCCCCCCCTCCACCCAAAGTGAGTTGCAGCCCTAGGACAATTTTACAACAAAAGCCTTCTCAACAATTATTTGGGTCCCTGAATGGATGGATAGGAGGATATAAAAAAAGCAAATGTTGCATATGGGCAGGCACGGTAGTGTAGCAGTTAGCGTAACACTATTACGGCACCAGTGACCCGGGTTCAATTCCCACGGCTGTCTGTAAGGTTTCCTCCCACATTCCAAAGGGTTAGGAAGTTGTGGGTATGCTATGTTGGCGCCAGAAGCATGGTGACACCTGCAGGCTGGCCCCAGAACACTCTACACCAAGATGTATTTCACTGTGTGTTTTGATGTACATGTGACTAATAAAGATATCTTATCCTGTGGTTGCATGGGAAAGTGCAATGTTTTTTGATTTTATCAGTTCCCTTTGATAGCTTGACACCTTCAATTTAATTAATCCTTAACCTTCAAAATTCAAGCAAATATAGGTATAGTTTATGTAATCTCTCTCAGGTATCATTCTGATATGGTAAAGCAGCCAGTATAATCAAAGAACCCACCCACCTTGAACATTCTCTCTTCTTCCCACTCCCATAGGGCAGAAGATACAAAAGCCTGAAAGCACATACCACCAGGCTCAAGGACAGCTTCTATTGTTTAGGGATTATTCTGGAGTTATGAAATTATGGATAGTAGACATTAATTAAGATGAAAATTAGTCTTCAGGAAATAAAACTTGTTAACAATTTAACTTCAACTGTTCAATTGATGCTTTAAGGTCATTGAAACCAATCATTGGGAGTGAGACATTCTGATTCTGCCCCATTGAAACTACGCAGGGGAAGATAATAGATGAATGTTCATGTTAATTGGTGGTCATTGAAAACTTCAGGATGAGATCAGGGAAGGCATTAAGTGGCCATCTCCTGTATTAACACATTGTTAAAGGCATATCCCTGCCACTTAATGCACAGTTCAGGACAGGTCTGTTGTGTCACTTAATATTCTGGCTAGTTGTATATTCACGGAGCCATCCCTCAACACAGTGACAAAAGAGGTATATTTTGGGTGTCTGGATTTTGTGCACAGAGTTTTTGGAACAGACACCAGTACTGAATATTCAAAGGGATTCTGCAAGTTGGGATGTGCTCTAATTGTAAATACATAATTCTGCAAAGTTACCTGACTATATTCAAAATGTTAAAGTTAAGTTGGTGATTAGAGCCATTGAATTTTAGTTAATTGTTTATTGTTATCTTTGTGTTTAAACGGTATAAAACATTGCGTCGGGAGAGTAGAATTCTCTTAGACTCCCTCTCCAGAAGATCTGCTGTGTGCTTGGCTGGCGGTGAGAGGGGGCCTCCCAGTCAGATCCTTCCTGTATGGTTGGAACCTCACTCCCAGCACGCACTGCCCCCGGAAGGACTGCGCTGGGGATGAGACAGTCGCCCACCTCTTTGCAGGCTGTAGGTTTGCGAGGAGGGTGTGGCAAAAGATGCAAGGGTCCTTGTCACTGTTCATCCCCAGCAGGAGCGTAACAGAGGATTCTCTGATCTACGGGCTGTTCCTGGGGACACACACAGAGATGGACATCAACTGCTGCTGGAAGGTCATCAACTCGGTGAAAGATGCTCTTTGGTCTGCCCGAAACTTGTTGGTCTTCCAGCACTGCGAGATGTCCGTAGGGGAATGCTGCCGGCTGGCACATTCCAGGCTGCAGGAGTACATGCTGAGGGATGCACTGAAGCTGGGCGCAGCCAACGCAAAGGCTCGGTGGGGAAGGACTACAGTTTAGGGTTCTTCTGCCACTGGAGAGGGAGGGGTGGGGACAGGCGAGAAAGCCCCTAAGTATTGTAAATACGGGACCGGCTAGTTTCAAGGGAGCCACACGTGTGGCATCGGTGCTGTTTTCTATATAAAAAGGTAACACTAATGAATGATCTGTACAAGAATGTAAAGGTTTACACTGTTTTGTAATTGTATATATTTTGTCTTTTATTATGAATAAAGTTTATTTTGTATATAAAAAAATAAAGACTTCTATATCTCCTAGTTACAGCTTCCGTGTGGCTCAGTTCAGTCAGTCACAACACTATCCTGCTGTTATAAGACTAATGAACACTTCCCTAGTACGATAAGACGGACTTAAGCTCACAATCTACCTCATTATGACCTTGCACCTTATCGTCTACCTGCACTGTACCTTCTCTGTAGCTGTTACACTTTATTTTGCATTCTGTTACTGTTTAACCTTGTACTACCTCAATGCACAGTGTAATGAATTGATCTGGATGAATGATGTGCAAGACAAATTTTTCACTGTACCTTGGTGCATGTGACTATAATAAACCAATTCCAATAAATACCCTACCATGTCAAATTTTAGTTACAGCATTCACCATTCAATTTTGCTATATACAACAACAAATCACATTGATGACTTGCTTTCAAATGTAGAATGGTCTCCCAAAGTGCTCTCTCCATACAGAAAAAATAAATGCCAAACGAAAGCAGATATTTGGAGGTCTCATGGAGTTTGCAGCGTTAAAAAGAAGTGGTTGGTTTGAAGGTAGAGTCCCACAGTGTGGACATAACCAGCTAAAGGGCACCAATGGTGTGATGAAATATGAGAGGGATGCACAAGAGGCTAGAGTCAGACAAATGCAGAATTCTGTGGGTGTGGTTGAAATATAGAGCTGGAGGGCATACCAAAGAAAGGGAAGGGAAGGGAGATTATGGAATTTAAACACAAGAATTAAAACTTTGAATTTGAGGTATTGGTGACTTTGTAGGTCAGCAAGAACAGGAAAGATGGGAGAGTTGGATGGTGTATGATAGGTGGGATATAGGCAGCATAGTTCTTGATGGGCGAAATTTAAAGATCAGAGATCAGCAAATTGGACTGGTTCAACACAGAGGTGACAATGACATGACTGGCAATTTCAGCATCATGTGAGTTAGGGCAGGATATTACCTACACATTACAACACAGGAGGGAGCCATTTGGCCCATCAAGTTTATGCCAGCTCTCAGTTGGGCAATACCATCTCTGCCATTCCCCGCATCTTTATTTCCCTGTAGCCTTGCAATTCACTCTCTTCCGCATACTCATCAATTCCCCTTTGATTCTTTTTGTCACTTAACAACAGTAACGGGTAATTTACAATAGCTACTTTAACTGTCAGCAAATACATGACGGAAAGTACAATGATGGGAATACATGGGCACTTTACATAATCAAATAAATAGATACATTTTGAGAAAACACAAGATATATTTTTAGGGTATTCAGCTGAATATTTTTAACCCTAATAAGAGGAAATCTATGATCACCATGAAGGAAAGGATGTAAGATTTAAGATCAGTCTGCAGTTAGGTGTAATTTCCAGGTTGAAAAATGTCTTTTTGACCTGAAACAATGGCTGGGGAAGGGAATGTAGTCAGTGCTGAGGAGAGGGAGTATATGCAAGAGCCAAAGTTGTTCTTCATAATCTTAAAGGTACTGTTAGGAGTGATCCTTTCAGGGAAAAAGTCAAGTCTTCACCATTATGTTTTATGTTACTACTCCCTTCCTAAATTCAGATCTAATCTAACATCACAAATTGGGAATCCATGAGGTATTGTAGGCTTTCAGTAGCAGCTGAATTTTATTCCACCATAAATTGTAACTTCACAGTCCCAGAGTATCCTTTCTTCTACTGTGACTATGAAGCCAGGGAACAAATCTCCATTCAATGAGTAGCATGGAGAAACCCAAAAATAAGTTGCCTCCTTAGTGAAGTGACAATGCAGACTGACGTGCATTGTTGTTTCATAACATGAGCATCATTACAGTGCCGAAAGTATGTTAAGGTTAGAGCTAAATGATCTTATGCTCAAAGGATTAGATCAAATCTTTGGTGTTATGAACTGTGGTGGACAATTAAACTATTAAAGGGAGGAGGAGGCTCTATAAACATCTCCATCCTCAGTGATGGAAGAGATCAACATGTAAGTCACAGCTGATGCATTTGCCACTACCTTCAGCCAGAAGTTCCAGTTGCCAGAACACAAGAAAATAGCAGGAGTAGGCCACCCAGCCTTTCAAGCCTGCTCTAACATTCAATATGATCATTGCTGATCTTCATTGGCCTCAACTCTTCTGTGCCATTTCCTCATTGCTCTCAATTCCCTGATCTTTCAAAAATTTATCTGTTGCCACCTTAAATGCTTCTCATGATCTCGTCTCCACAACCCCCTGTGGTAGGGTGCACTATCCATCTGCACCTCCTGAGGTCACCACCATCACAGGAGGCTAATTTGACTCACTACATATTAAGAAATAGCTGAAAACACTGTAATCAAATGAGGGTATGGACTAAAATTGTATTCCAACTATAAAGGTGATTGATCCAGAATCATCCATCCCTTTAGCTAAACTATTCCAGTTGGCCTGATGATACTGATGGAGGCAGCTGCCAAGTCATGAGGTTACACTTTGTGGTGGAATCCAACCTGCTGCTGCTGAGGAAAGGAGTACCTCACTGGTGACAAGTTTGGGTTGCTATACCTACTTTGAATCTATCCCACTTATCATCCTTGTAGTGCCACAACACCATGGAAGATATTCCCACTGAGAAGTTGGGACTTTCCAAAAGTCTAAAACCACTACTGTTAAAACAACTAGAGACGAAGGCCAAGATTAACTCTCACCTGAAGAAGCGTGGATTAGAAAGAGATGCCCTCAAATTTTATGGCTAGCCTGAGCTCTTTGTTTAAGTACTTAAAGTGCTGATAAAGGCTGCACTGTAAATGTTTTCCATGGGACAGACTTATTTATAAATGAGAAATGTATGGCATGAAAGAAATCTGATTACTTGGGTAAGTAGGTAGATGAGCATTAAGGTATGAAACTATGTTGCCGGTAGCTGCCAGGAACTGTTGCCTCTCTCTGGCACTGTCTTTAGTGTGTCTGTAGATGCTTGCAGAAGTGGAGAGAATTATACAATGGGGACCTCCTCGGGAATATAGGAGCATTGCTTTACCTTGTTGTGACCTTGCACCTTATTGCACTGCACTTTCTCTGTAGCTGTGACACTTTACTCTGTACTGTTATTGTTTTTACCAGTACTACGTCAATGCACTCTGTACTAACCCAATGTAACTGCACTGTGTAATGAATTGATCTGTACGATCGGTATGCAAGACAAGTTTTTCACTGTACCTCGGTACAAGTGACAATAAAAACCAATACCAATACGAATATACAAGTGATCTAGATTTGAGTACAGGGGATACAATTTTGAAATTTTTGAACAATATAAAACTTTGCAATGAAGGAAGTAGTGAGCAGGATAGTAGAAAACTTCAGCCAGATATGCATAAATTGGTGAAATAGGCAGATACAGTAGGTGCAGTTTAATGTTAAATAGAGACCAGTGATGTACTTTGAAGGGCAATATAATCAAAATTAAACTAGTTTAAGGAGGGTGACAGGGGACAGCGATCTGGAGCTGCACATCAGAAAATCCATGAATGTATCAGGATGAGTTCAAAACTTTAAAACGTTATTTATACAACAGGGTAACAGGCCCTTCCGGCCCAACGAGCCCATGCTGCCCAATTACACCCATGTTAACCTATTTACCCATACGTCTTTGGAATGTGGGAGAAAACCGGAGGACCTGGAGGAAACTCACGCAGTCACGGGGAGAACGTACAAACTTCTTAGAGATGGAGGTGGGAATTGAACTCTGATCGCTGGTACTGTAACAGCGTTACGCTAACCACTACGCTACTGTGCTGCCAGCAGCAGTTAACAAGACAGTAAAAAATTAAAAAGCCAGCTTGGGATACTTGATGTTCTAAAGACAGGCTCAGAATGCAAAAACAAGAATATCATACCAAAACTTTGGAAATCACTGGTGAGGCATCAGCTCGAGTACTGACCACAAGTCCGAAGTCCACACTTGACACCAGCCCGGTGTACCTCTCTTCTTATAGTTAGGTATATGGTATGGGATGGTGTCAAGGATAAAATACTTAAGTGAAGAGACTGGTGAACCTGGGATGGTTGTTCTTAGAGCAGAGAAGCTTAAGGAGATACCTAACAATGTATTAGAGACTATCAGGGAGTTTTCTGCGACAACAGACCAAGTATTTTTATTTTGCTGGGTGTATTAGTAACAAGGAGCAATAGACTTAAAATCATTTGCAAAAGATGCAGAGTTAGATTTTGGGAAATTATTTAATGCAACTGAAGTTCTGATCTGGAACATGCTACTTGAAAGAGTGGAATCAGATTCTATTGGATATCTATTTGTAGGCAGTTGATTTACAGAGTGCTGGGAAGAACGACAGGTTCCTGAGACTTCCAAAGGGCCAGCACAGGCACAGTACGCTGAAGGCAGAGGAGAGTCAGTCTGTTGGACATTTTGAGCTTGCCCTTCATCCAGTAAAGTCACGGCTGATCTTCCATCTCACTCCCTCATCCCAGCTCTATTCTGATCATTTTGTCTCTCCTTTCTCTCTTGAACAGTAGGGCTACTCATGTAGGAGCCCCACTCCATCCTCCCACCTCCCTATCACCACCCCACCCCACCCCACCCCCTAAATTATTCTATAATGGTGGGAATTCAAGAAGATCAAAATCAATGCACTATCTCTGTAGCTATTTCTTTAAAAACCCTAGTGTGTAGGCACTCAGGACGATAAGATTTAGTTCATTAATTTCTCCAGTACTACTTCCTTATTTAAATTCTTTGTTCTCACAAGATCATTGGTCCCCCACTATTTCCAGAATGCTTCCATCATAAGGGGTGGTCTGTTATTGAATTTCAACATGACAAAAGCAAAGCACTGCAACTCTGAAAGTTCATCTGCCTGAAACATTAACTCTGTTCCTCTCTCTGCAGGCTACCCAAACATTTCTAGCTTTTTCTGTTTTATTAAGAAAGACAAAGATGTGCCATCTGTCAAAGCAGTTAATGACCAGGTGTAGTTGGTGGGAATCTTCATCATCCTGGTGACCAGGACAGAAATAGGGATGCACTGCAGAAAGAAGAAGACAGCTAATATTCAGCAGAATAGCAGTGTCAGCCATGATTGAGACAAAGATATTAGTGTGGCAACTAAAGTATCATTGTATGGATATTAAGCTTGGATGTTGTGAGAGAAAGGGATTGCCTCATTTGAAATGTGGTGCTGGAGAAGACTGCTCAAATTCCCACGAACAGTGAGGAGAACCAACCATTCAGTCAATGGGACAGAGAGTACAATCCTGTTTGGGAAAGTAGAAGGATAAAAGGAAGACTGAAAATAAGGTGGATGATGGGATCAAAGAGGCCATGGTATGACTTTACAGCAGCTTTGTGATGTAGTTGATGATGGGTTGTCTTGGAGAGAGCAAGTCCTTTGAGACACAATAGCACTTGACTTACTGATCCTAAGACAAATACAAAACATACCTCTGTCATTTTCATTAAACATTTTCCTTCTTCTCCCTTTAAAGGAACTAGGTTTACTTTTCCTACCATCTTCCTTTTTATATGCATATAGAAGCTATTACTGTCTCTGCTTACATTATTTTCTTGTTTAATTTTATTTTGTTTACCTCCCTCTACTAAATTTTTGATTGCCTTTTGCCGAATTCGAAAACCTTCCATTCTAAAGCTTACTACTTTTGGCCACATTAAAAGCTTCTTCCTTTTATATACCAATCTTCATTATCAGCCACAATCAGACCAGTCTTCTGATAAGTTTTATTTCTTAAGGGAGTATTTATTAGTTGAGAGTTATGAATTATTTATTTAAATGTTTGCCTTCTTTATCTTAGTCTAACTTCTCTGCCATGTCACTTGCTGTGCACCATTGAGCAATCCCTGATCATTTCAATTCATTTGTGTTCCTATGGGAACACACTGTGTCACTAGGGTGTTTGTGCCTGATTTTCTGGGACAAATAAGTGGCCTTGGAGCTCCCACCATCTGTCATGGAACATAATAGGCTTTGACTTGCACACAAGTTAACCCTATCCCAATTCCAATAGATAGTCAGTGCCTTCACTTACAAATGAACAAGCACACAGTTTAGTTCAAGGCAACTGATATTTTGTAGAACAACAGGATGATAAATTATTATCTTCCACATATCTGTAAAATGGCCATGGCATTAATACAATCTCAGTTACCCACACTCGTCAACTACTGGTTTGACTTTCAAAAGCCTAAATAACAGCCAGATTCATTCCCCCAAATGCCTTAGACTTCCAATCTTGAAAGCTGTGCATTTATCACTATTGGTAGAGACCAGATCATTTTTTTAACCATGATGTTCCTTGCTTGCAGCCAATACTCACTAGACAGAATAACTGGCATTTAGATGAGGGAGCAGTGAACAGCTTTGGAATTGTGCTTCAATAAAGGCACTGCCTTCAAGACACAAAAAGGTGAGCGTGATTGAGTGCTGTGACCCAGTGAGCAGAAAAGAAATGACAGTTACTGTGGCAATCTACTACAAAAAACTGGGTTAAGGGGAGACTGAATAGGCTGGATTTGTTTTCCTTGGAGCAGAGGAGGCTTGGGGGAAACCTAATAGAGACATACAAAATCATGAAAAGGCATAGACAGGGAAGATGGTCAGAAACGTTTCCTCATGGTAGAGGTGTCTAAGACTGGAGAGCATAGGTTTAATATGAGGAGTAAGAGGTTCAGAGGGGATCTGAGGAAGAATCTTTTCACCCAGAGCATCGTTGAAGCCTGCAATGCACTGACTGAGATCACGTCCACTGTGCTTCAGCCACAGAACTAATTCAGAAGGACTTTCTATGTGGCAGACAGCAGACAGACTCCTCTGTAGTTACCAGTCAGACTTCTTTCTTGAAGAGTGTCAGGATTACAGCACCTCTGAGTTCCCTGGAATATCTTCCTCTTCCCAGATGTAGATAATGAGGCTGTGGATTTGTGGCTGAAGGTCTTTATGTCAAGTTTTAGGATTTCAGTGATAATATAATCTGCTCCTGAGGCTTTGTTTTTTGTTTAGTTGGAGTATAGTGCTGGCAAGACTGGTCTGGTTTAACTGCTTACACTGTTTTCAATCCATTTTGTGTGATGTTGTATCTCACCTCCAACGAACTTCCCAAAGCAGTGGCACTAATCTTCAGAACTAATGGGAAGCCGTTTAACAAGAGACTACACTCCAGAAGTAAGGTCAGTAGGTGAGTTGGAGAATGTAGTTGATGTTTGTGTTTATGCATGCTAAGAGGTCAAGGCTCTTTTATTGAAGCATGTGGTGGGATGGGTCTAATACTTAACATCTACAAGATAAAGGTCCTCAACCAACTTCCCTCTTCTGTTTCCAGTGACAGAAGGTAAGCAAACAGAGGAAACAAGTTTAAGGTAACTGATAAAATGTTGGTTTATAAACTGCTGGAAGTGAAAATATGGCATATGGACCAGAAAGATTTCTACCCATTGAGTCTGAGTAACTTGAATATAGAGGATGCACACATCAACTAATCAGGCCAAATTCTGCTATCTATACCATGAAGTACAAATTGGAGGGGGAAACAAAGGCTACATCATTTTGTGGTAAACACACATCAACATTCCATCAAGTGGTCAAAGGTCAGCAATTCTCCATCTAACATCACTGAGGGAGCTACATTAGCACAAAGGAAAGGCAAAGTGGCCTTCCATCCCTTGTTCAGGATCACTGAAAATAGGTGATAATTGCCTGCATTCATGAATAATAAAAATAATTGTTAATCTCGTCCAGGCAGCATGAGGGTCCAACAATTGGCCTCAACAAAGCAACAAAATCAATTAGATTGCTGAGTCCAATTGCTGCACACCTGGATATGCAGTGAGGCAGCTTTGAGCTCAGCTGCGCCCTCCAGCTCAAATATTAACTACTTGTCCAGGTTAATGTGATAGAGAATAATCTCTTCCGCAAAAGCACTCGAAAAAGAATCATCAGTTTCAGTGGAAGGAGAGTTAGAATAATGAGGTCTTTCTCTGTGATCCATTATGAATGCTGAGCCTTGTCTCCTGTTAATGGTTCCATGTTTGTCCTGTCATCAGTCTTTATTCTCCACAGCTCCACCTCACGAAATTAAATAGCAGGGCAGAAGGCAAATGACTGACTAGACTGTTTTACCAGGGCCAGTCTTCTGCAATTTGGGTGTAAATTCTACTGCAATTCTGACAGTTTGCAAAACTGACTATTCCTTACAACTTGTTCCTATATCTTCAATTCTGTAAAATTCAAAGATCAGAACAATGCAAGGTGTTAAGACCGTTAATTCAGTGTGATTAGGCAGTATGCCATTGGTATTAGTACATTTATAAATGGCCTTTTCAATATTTAACAATGCTCATTATATAAATAATTAATTGGTGTGCAACAGTGTGAAACCTAATATTGGATTATAGATTTTATGAACTACCCATGATCCAGGTTATCAACTATCCCGGTTCAACAGACATCAATTTTCTCTGGAACAATGAATTTTCAGATTACTTCACTTAAGTAAAAAAAAAGGAGAAAATGGGTTGATAGTTTGAGGATTTTTGAAACACAAATTATTGTGAAAAGCTTGTAGTGATAATTGAAAATTCAGAATAGAAATATTTATTGCTATACGTCAGTCATAGCACCTGAAAAAATTTATTTTGAAAGGTTATTCATCTCATTTTCAAATACTGATGGATCTGCAGATTATTTCTAAAGTTTATTGATTGTTTCATTCAAAATAGGGCCTGAACATCCAACTGCACAGCTTAGCATATTTAGTGATTTTGTATGCTTCGATCATTTCCTCATTACAAGAAGGTCAAGGTGAGGTTAGAGTCTCTCTTGTTCATAGTAATTGTATGGCACATCTGAAGCTTAGCTAATATTTGATATTTCAGCTCATTTTCAATTGCTGCTACATTACCTAAAAGATGTAAATATAATTGAACTCTGCATAATTAACCAAAAGCATATTAATTTCATTTTTTAATAAAGAAGGTATGATCATTCAAGTAAGTGAATTTCTGATGTATTAAACTGGACTGAAATAACCTTCTTTTGTTAGGTGTGATTCCACTTAGAAGAGAATTTTCCCCTTGATGCCCACTGACTTCAATTTTATGAAGACTCCTTAATGCCACACAGTTTAATAGTGCTTTGGCAAAAGGAACATAAGTGAGGTGAGGAAAAACTTCTTTTAATACAGGCAATTAGTTCTAAGTTGGAATACACAAAGGGAAAGGGGTCAGGGAGTGTGCAATGTTGCAGGCAGATTCAATTGCAGTATTCATAAAGGGAACCGGATAAATGCTTAAAAGAAAATAAATACAGGGCAGTGGAGAAATGTGGGGGAAGTTAATTTGTTGGATTGGTCTTGCATTCTGTTGGCATATTTAATATTTAATAGGTCAAATGGCCTTTTGTTGTAACCTGGACTATTTACAGTGCTTACTTCAAACTTGGTTTTCTTGTTCATTTTTTATCCAAAGTTGCAATGAGGCTAAAAAAATAGGTTGTTGAGGTAGTGAGTTGCTGGCCACCAAGAATAATTTACAAAAAATTTTCTTCAATTTGGCCTCTACTTGAAATATTGTGCAAGCCATGACTCCTTCCCCCGCTTCTCTTCTACCCCACGTCCCCTTCTCCAACCACTGGACCAATTCCTTTCAAGATCTATACCAGCAATATCCTTCTGCTTCTCTTTAATGAGAGGGAAGCTGTTGGTCCATTTTTGGTTCCATGTCTCCTTTAGGTGACCTAAGCCCCTGGTTCAATGAATGCAAGTGCAGATGTCCAAGATTATGTTGCCCTATTTATCACTCTTGAATTTGCCAGGCCTCATACTCTTAGGTACTGTATCACATGCAATAGAGAAACCGTAAAATTGTTTGTTATCCTGGATTGTATATTGGAAAGAAGTATCATTCAAAGAAAAGATTAAACTAGAGTTTGATCAACCGCCTAGACAAGTCCTGATGGGTAACTCCCACCCTTCATAACAAGCTTTTAGAAGATTATTGTCCTGTGAATTTTGACATTTAATAGCCTGTACCTGAACCTTTGATGTACACTTGCAGTAAACATTTCTCACTCCTAAAGAAATGAGACAACAAAACTATTAAGGATGTACAATGGCAAAAACCTTTCCTCTGCCATTTTTACTAATATTTTCCCATATCTAAACCATGCTGCTTCCAGAAATCATTGTTGTTTTTTCTGATGTGTTCTTGGACATATAGTAAGTAAATGACAAATTGGCATGTAGTACATCAATACATTCTGTCCTCCTTGTTCACAACCAATTGGCTCAGGCACTGTTACATGCAACTAGAATTGATTGCAAAAGAACTAATCTACTGAAAACTATTTAGTGACATATCACCATATAAAAATATGCAAAATGGCATAAACATTCATCAGCTTCATAAGCAACATTTCCCAGTAAATTTGCTAACCCACACCTAAACGTGATCTGATGCAGACTTTTCACCAAATGTGCACTTTAAAAATGTATGAACATGCCAAATTACAGGACTTGGGTCCAACAATAGAGAAACATCCAAAGCGGATGCTAGCCAGGTGATTAAAATAAGGATTAAAACTATACAGAAAAGGGCAACCTAATAAATACAAAATTCAGGGGAATGTTGCAGAATACAGGTACTCTTAGAAATAAAAAAAAGAAAGTGACAAAGCGGGTATATGACAATAGATTTCCGGGTGCCACGAAAGGGCTTCCAAAAATCTTAAACAGTAAATCACAGTCAAAAGAAATGTGACAATTAACACGAGTTTAATAAAAGAGACAGAGAGAAAATGAATAATTACAAGGTGATCAGTCTAATATCAATCATGGGGAATTTAAATAATAATCCAGAGCAAAATTAGTCCATACTTGGAAAAATGTGTGCTGCCAAAAGAAAGCAGTAAATGTTGGTGTTCTATTTGGCTCATTCGAGTTTCCTGATAAAATAATGGACTGTAAACTTTCATATTTTCAAAAAGCACTTGATGAAGAACCAGAATAGATTTGATTTAAAGAAAAACAGACCAAGGGATTAGATGGAGAAAGCTTGCAAGATTTTCTAAGAAATGCAATGCATTAGCAGTGACTAGCCATTTTCCAGATGATTGGGAAGTCTGAGGTGACCCCCAGTGGTTGGTGTTGGGAATACTACTCTCTTTGTAGTTGATTTAAACTTAGATATACAGTGTATATCAGCTGGATGGTCGATAGTACACGGCTTTGTAACCTTACATTGCGTAGCAACACACAAAATGCTGGAGGAACTCTGCAGGTCAGGCAACACCAGGTGACAACTTAAGAGGGAAATCAGGAGAGCAAAGAGAGTATATGAGATGGATCTGGCTGTTAAGGTTAAGGAAAATCCCAAGAGGTTCAGTGTTGGGACCCTTGCTATTCGTTATTTATATAAATGATTTGGATGCGAATGCACAAGACTTGATCGGTAAGTTTGCGGATGACACAAAATTAGGTGTTGTTGATAGTGAAAAATACAGGGGGTTCTTGATCAGTTAGGGAAGTGGGCCAAGGAATGACATATGGATTTCGATACAGATAAGTGTGAGGTGATGCTTTTTGTAAAGTCAAACCAGCATAGGGCTTGTACTATAAATGGTAGGGCACTTGGTAATGTAACGGAACAGAGGGACCTAGGAGTACAAATGCATAGTTCATTGAAAGTGGCATCACAGGTAGACAGGGTGGTGAAGACGTTTAGCTTCATAGTCAGGGCATTGAGTACAGGAGTTGGGACATGATGTTGTAGTTGTACAAGTCATTGGTGAGGACACACTTCGTGTACTGTGTACAGTTTTGGTCACCTTGTTATAGAAAAGACATGGTTAAACTGGAGTGTAACGAAGATTTACGAAGATATTTCCACGACCAGAAGGCCCAAGTTATAGGGAAGAGGTTGGCCAGGCTGGGTCTTTATTCCTTGGAACGCAGGAGAATGAGGGGCAACCTTACGTGTTTAAAATTATGAGAGGCATAGATAAGTGGGATGGTAATAGTCTTTTCCCCAGGGTAGGGGAGTCCAAAACTAGGAGGCATAGGTTTAGGGTGAGAGAGGAAAGATTTAAAAGGGACCTAAGGGGCAACTTTTCCACGCAGAGGGGGTAAGTATATGGAATGAGCTGCCAGAGGAAGTAGTTGAGGTAGGTACAATAGTATCATTTAAGAAGCACTTGGACAGGTACATGTAGGGGTGGGGCTTGGAGGAATATGGGTCGAACGCAGGAAATTGGGACTAGCTGGGTGGGCACCGTGGTCAGCATGGACTGGTTGAGCCGAAGGGCCTGTATCTGTGCTGTATTGCTCTACGACTCTATAGAGGGAAATGGACAGTTGACATTTTGGGTCAAGAACCTTCATTTGAACAAAAGATAGAGGGGAGGTAGCCAGTATAAAAAGATGAAGGGAAGGGGTGGAGCAAGAGCTGAGAGGGAATTGGCGGATCCAGGTGAGGGGGGGGATAGGCAGATGGGGGAAGGGGGAGAGTGGGAATGGCGTCAGAAGCTGGGAGGTGACAGGTGGAAATGACAAAGGGCTGAAGATGATGGAATCTGATAGGAGAGGAAGATGGAACATGGAATAAAGGGAAGGAAGTGACGAGGGGAACCAATAGGAGTATGTAGGTGACGGGCAGACAGGGAGGAAAAAGAGCTATGGTGATGGGGGCCTGGTGAATCAGGTAGAGAGAGAAAAGAGAAAGGAGACAGAGGGGGAGCAATTACCAGAAGTTGGAGAATTCATTGTTTATGCCGCCAGGTCGCAGACCGCTCAGGTGGAATATGAGGGGCTGTTCCTCTAATTTGAGTTTAGCCTCAATTATGTGGTGAAGGAGGCCAAGGAGAGACATGCTGGTGTGGGAATGGGAAGGTGAATTAAAATGGCTGGCAACTGGGAGATCCAGACGGCCACGGTGGACAGACAAAGGTACTCGGCAAAACAGTCACCCAACCTGCACCGAGTCCTACTGACGTAGAGGAGGCTGCAACAGGAGCACCGGATGCAATAAATAACACTGGGGGATTCACATGTGGAAGACTGCCTCATCTGGAAGGGCTGTTTTGGGCCTTGGATGGTGGTGAGGGAGTAGATGTGGGGGCAGGTGTCACACCTCTTGCAGTTACAGGGGAGAGTCCCTGGGGGAGGGAGGAGCTGACCAGGGAGCCATGGTGAGAGTGATCTCTGCGGAAAGCAGAGAGGAGGGGCGGAGAAGACGTGGTTGGTGGTGTGATCCCATTGTAGAAGGTAGAAGTTGCGAAGAATGACATGTTGGACGCGTAGGTTGATGGGGTGGTGGTTGACGACCAGGGAACTCTATCCTTGTTCTGCCTAGGAGGTGGATAGGGCAAGGGCAGAAGTGCAGGGAAGAGAGATGCAGGTGAGAGCTCCATCAATGACAGTGGGGGGAGGCACCATTTTCAGAAAGAGGATATCTTGGATGTCCTGGAGTAGGCCTCATCTCGAGGACAGGTGCGGTGGAGCCAGAGGAACTGAGAAAAAGGAATGGCATCCTTGAAAGTGACAGGATGGGAGGAGGTGTAGTCTGTGGGAGTCAGTGGGTTTGTAGTAGATGTCGGTGGAATGTATTGCATGTCATGCATTGTATAGTCTGTCCTAGTGAATGGTTGTTCACCCTCCAGTTTATTTTTAGCTAACAACCCCCAACACTTTCTTCCTGAACTGTGGCTTCCTCTATCCTCACAACCAGAGCCCTAGGCAGTCACCTCTCACCCCCAACAGCCCATTCAACAATACATCCGTTGCAATTTTCACCAGCTCCAGCAAGATTCCCCCAACAGGTACACCCTTTCAGCATTTCAAAGCGATCGCCTTCCTTTGTGATTTCCTACTCCGCACTTCCATTGCCGCCTACCACTCCACTTTCCCATGCAATTGCAGGTGAAACACCTGTTGTTTCAGCTCTTTCCTTCCCAGCAACCAGGACACAAAGAGTCCTTCCAGGTGAAGCAGCAATTCACCTGCACTTCTTCCAATCTGGTGCACTGCATTCTGTGTTCACTATGTGGCCTCTTGTACACTGGAGAAACAAAGTTTGGATGATCATTTAGCAGAGAACCTGCACTCAATCTGCAGGAGTGACCCTGAGCTTGATTGCCTGCCACTTTAATTCTTCATCCCATTCCCACTTTGACCAATCTGCCTATTGTCCAAGACCTCAAAGCCTGTTACAATAAGACCCAATGTAAGCTTGAGAAACAACACCTCATATTTCTTCTGGACACATTGCTTCAGAACTGGCCATTTCTACTTGTCATGGTCATTTTGGATGTTTTTCCTTTTTTTTCTCTATATATTTATAGGCTGTGGCATATCCCAAAGGCTTGCCATTAGCAAAACATTATGCAGACAAAGCAGCTGGATCTGACCTTAACTGCTATGAATGGTCTCACTCTATGAGAGATGTTCCATTATTCCAGTCAATGAGACTGAGTAAATTCAACTTTTGATATTTAATTCTTTGAACTCAAGATCTTGGTTAGATATTTCACTAGCCACTGGTACTGTGGTCAACTCCAGACTTATTTCAAAGATGCTCAGCAGATTGGTAAAAGATCATAGACCTGAAGCAAAATTTTCCTCCTTTATTCTTCTTAGGCATTCCCTCAAAATCAAGGATGTCTTGCTTCCATTCCAATGCTGTGGGTTCTAAAGTGACTAATGAGGCAAATGTGAGAACCACAAACCCTTCCACACATGGGGCAGATGGTGACTGATAGGGTGAGCAGCTTGTGAGGTGATCTGGTCCTTCCACCGGGCTTATGTGTGCACTCAATGCATGGACCTGAGGTTCTGAATACCATCTCAAACATTCCACTTTAAGCATCACAGTCCAAGCTTTTGCAAGTCAGTAGGGATACTGCATAGGGCGGCACGGTAGCAGAGCGGTTAGTGTGACGCTATTACAGCGCCAGCGATCGGGGTTCGATTCCTGTCGCTGTCTGTAAGGAGTTTGTACATTCTCCTGTGTCTGCGTGGGTTTCCTCCGGGTGCTCCAGTTTCCTCCCACATTCCAAAGACGTATGGGTAGGTTAATATGGGTTTAAAATGGGCGGCGTGGACTCGGGCTGGAAGAGCCTGTTACCACGCTGTAAATAAAACTTAAAAAAATTAAATTTCCCAACATAGCCTCAGGCACATCCTTGACTCTTTCCTGTTAACCTGGTAATCTCTTCCCATGCGATTTCAGGATGGAATGTCTGTTTCAGGAGTCAGGGGTCTACATAAATATTACCCAGCCTATTGTTTTCATTTTAAGCATCTGCAGTATTAATTGCTTGTATTAATTTCAGTTTTTTAGACCATGAATATCTACTCCACCATTATAGTACTCATTGCAGTAGTAAGACATTTGGCTGAAAGGTTGGCTGATTGTTGACTTCAGAAAGGAGGGTGAACATGCACCAATCTACATTGGTGGATCAGCTGTGGAGAGTGTCAGCAGTTTTAAATTCCTGGGCGTTAACATATCAGATGCCTGTCCTGGGCCCACCAAATAGATACAATCACAAGGAAGGTGTGCTAGTGTCTTTACTTTCATAGAAGGTTAAGGAGGTTCAGCATTTCACCACACACTCTTACAAACTTCTACAGATGTACTTTTGACGTATTCTGACTGGGTGCATCATGGTTGGTACAGCAATTCGAATTAGCAGGAACACAAGCTGCCCACCATCAGTAGTATCTAAGAGGTGCTGCCTGAAGGCAGCAACATCTGTCAAAGATCCCCACTATCCAGGTTATGCCATCTTCTCACAACTACCATTAGGCAAGAAGCTTTAAATACCAGACCACTATATTCAAGAACAGCTATTTCCAATCAACCATTCAGTTCTTGAAACAAGCTGCACAACCCTAATCATACTTCAGTAATAGTAACACCATGACCATTCTCCACTACAATTGACCTTTTTTTGTTCCAATTGTGTTCTTACTGGTATAATTTTTTATACAAGTTATGCTTTTCTTGTGAATGCTGCATGCATGCAATTAAATTTTGCACTGCACCTGTGTATACAGGCATTTGTGTCTCTGACAATAAACTCAACTTCGATTTTAATCAAATCTTAAATTCAAGTTAAAATGTAGTTCCTCAGTTACACCAATTCAACATACCAACAGCAGTGCCTTTTCTGAAATTACAAATGAAATTGTGCCAGTCCTTGCATTTAGTAAATGCATATGTGAAGTCATGACATCCTTCAATTTCAGGAACCAGTCTTAAATCATTCTGCTCCCAGAGATCCATCATGGGGAAGTCAAACTCTGGGAGAAGGGTGATTTAACACTGATCGATATTTTCTCCACAAATATGTAACATTATCTTACAGATTAACTTCCCAGTCTTTGGGCCAATTTGGAGCAGACCAGTCTTTGTATTACCACTGGGCATTATGGGTTAAGGAATTTATTTCCTCCACCTCCCAGAACTGAAGAGTCACCTTGCTCTATCGAAACCATGGTAATGGGAAATAAATAATCTTAAAAGTTGTACCAGATTCCCAAACATGATTCTTCACACTCCCAATGGAGTTAAGTGGTCCAGCTACAGAATCCTCACAAGAGGTTGGAGGCTGGTATTTCAAGACCTTTCCAACACTATTTGCGAGGCAAAGACAAGGGTAATGCAAGACTCAGTTGGTTGCTTGGAAGTGCAACTTCAATGCAAGCCCAGTACGCTTCATAAGATCATGTAGTTGATTGGCATCCCATTCAGTAACCCAGTCACCTATTCCTTCCACAATTTACTTATGACTACAATGTACACTGCACAGCTCCCAAATCAGGGATCTCAGCTTTCTCAATTGCCCAGTAGGAGAGTGTGGTTAAAGTTCTTTCAGCTGGTAGAAATGAACTACCTATTACTATGTTATACAGGGATATAGAAGGGTCAAAGAATTTAGAATTAACAGCAGTATAGAGGATTAACATTTCTCCACAGTAAGATCAAGTGTCCCTAAGGCTCTGTTGTCTGCCTGACACCAGGGTTCAATACATCTGCACTGAGCTGGAGGGCAACTTGATGGGGGCAAGGGGTGGAGGAGAGAAGAAACTTAAATCGTGGTGGTATGCAGGTGGCAATATAGGCAGGACAAAAAGGTTCTGCTTAGTTTGAGTTGTACTTGATGATTCCCAGAATGAAAGGGCTTATATATGACAAGCGATTGACAGCTCTTGGACTGTACTCATTGGTGTACAGAAGAATGAGAGGGGACCTCAGAAACATCTAAAATGTTGAAAGGACTGGACAGAGTAGATGTGACCAAGCTGTTTCCCTTGGTGGGTGAGTCCAGGACCAGAGGACACAATCTTAGAATTAGAGGGTACACATTTAAAACAGATGAGGAGAAATTTCTTTAGCTAGAGGGTAGTGAATTTATGGAATTCCTTGCCACATACAGCAGTGGAGGCCAGAATATTGGAGGTGTTTAAGGAGATAGATAGATATCTAAATCAAGGGATATGGGGATAAGGCTGGAAATTAGGGTTAGAATAGTTTTCTTCTCTGCTCATGGAGCAGACTCAATGGGCCAAATGGCCTACTTCTGCTCCCTTGTCTTGTGATCATGCAGAACTTCCAAATCATCTCTAGTCTACATCTGAACCATGCTCAGAATGTTTTACTGAACTGTACAAATTGGGAAAGATGATTTAAAAACTAAATGGGGACAAGGGAAGATGTATATCAAAGTGGAAAGATATTAATATGCACATTAATATGTACAAAGAATGAGTACACAAATCTCAAGGTTACAAAAATCATAAAGCTGATACTAAAGTGCATGTATTTGAATGCTTTCCACCTTAGAACTTTGAATTAACATGTGCCATGGATAGAGGAGAACTTGATGGTATACTATAATTTCCAAAAGGCATTTGAAAGATTGCCTCAAAACCTATTGTGGAAAATGAAAGCTGTTGTGGGACACAAGTTTGAGGAATAGAAAGACTGGATGGCTAAGAGGGCATAGTCTGGGGCTTCAACTTTAACCAGTTTGCACAAGTGAAACCATTAAAGGCAGAGTTAAAGTTTCCAATGACAGGTAGAAAAGCAAGTTGTAGAGGGCACAAGGTCACATATTATAGATGGGTTAAGCGAATGAGCAAAAATTTGGTAAAAGGATATGGGAAGATGTGGAACTATCTTGGCACAAAAACAGGGTGGCACAACTGCTACCTCAGTGTCAGCAACCAGGTTTAATGCAGACTTTCAACTCCAGAGTTGGCACCTTCTTTACATAACAAGGGTTTCCTTTGGTCTGCACATGTACCAAAGAATGTGGAGAGAATAAGATGGGTTAGGTAGGATCAACAGTGCATGATGGTCAGTGTGGAGTCAATGTGCTAAAGGGCTTGTTTCTGTCCTTCATGGCATTACCCAAATAGTGAGAATACAAGCTCAGACGGTGGGGGATCTGAACAAGATTTGTGCATGATATGCACAAGGCAAGCATGCAAGAACTGCAAGTAGTTAAGCTAGCAATGTTTATTACAAGGGAAATAGATACAAAAATAAGGAAATTATACTTGTTATTTAGAGAATTGATGAGATAACATCTGGCCTACTCCATACACTTCGGCCTCCTTACAGATATTCATGTACTGGAAGCAATTCAGAGGTTACCAGACTGATAACTGGATTAACCCAGTTATCTTGCAAGGTTGGACACACTAAGATTGCATTTGGAGTTAAAGTGCACAAGTGACATGATTAAAACAGAAAAGATTTTGACATGGTAGATGCTACCTTGTGCAAGCTGAGGAAGAGCAAGTGGCCTGCTCCCAATTCATTTGATTAAAGTTAGCTGGACAAAAGGCCAGCAGGTATATGGATACCACCTGCAAGGACTACTCCAAAACTCATTGATTGAACACGAGGCATGTGGATCAAAATCTTTTAACTCCTACTGTCAGAACTATATCAACCACATGTGCTTATAGTGAGTGATTCAAAGCAGCAGCCCAACTCATAACCCACATCCTCACAAAGGAACACACAACTTTGAAAGCTGATCTCAGAGTTATTAATTTTATTTACATTGATAATACACTGGTGTCATGAATCGAGGCTGTGACATCCAGGTGAACCTCCATCCAAGATCCTGAGGGGAGTTAAAGAAAAGGAAAGTTATAGGCTTGCTATGACAATCTGTCCATTTTGAACAGACCAGTACATTCATTCTAACAAACTTCCCAATGTAGTAAGTACATATGTTCTCAGTGCTGAGATGGTTATGGTATCTTTTAATCTTCTTCACAAAGATGAATCCCCAAGTTACATGAATGGAAATTTGTTTTGTTGAAGGCTATTAACTGGCTCAGGTGTCTTCAACTAAATTAGTGTAAGAATTGCATCATGAAGCACTATGAATAATGCCTATGCAAATAAAAAGATTTAATACAGGGTTAATTACATGTGACTATTTCCAGGGTAAATCTCTGCAGCTAGCACTTACTATATTGCAATGCCAGTACCATTTCCACATCAGGGACACATGACATCTTTTCCAGTGCAATGTTCCTTTTGCAGCAATACAAGACAGTCTTGATTTCAGTGCTGATCTGAGCCTACATTCTTGGGCCCTTCCATCCTCTCAGCACACTAAAGAGATCAACCTTAAGGATATATCCAACTCCTCCCAACTTAGATGAGCCCAATCAAATGACTTTCAGTTCAACCATCCACCCACCTCCATTGCAGTTCTTTATTATAGCTCAGTCTCTGAAGGAGATTCAATTGGAGATCAAGCAGGATATTCAAGCTTAAAAGTGTAAATTACGTAACCATTTACAAAGGTTCTAGGTTCAGTGGCTCGTGAAGTCTGATACAATATGATGGGACAGCTTCAAAAACAGTAACTGTTCAATCTCATCAACACCAGCAAACCAGTTTGGATGCACAGGGGATTTCTGGGCACTTGTATCCAATCACTTGCTGCCATAGATATTGACTACTGAAAATTTAATATATTGCCACTAAAGCTTATACCTTATTTCCAAGCTGATTTCACAATTTTGTTATTTCCATACTGCAGCAGTAATTCTAATGTTCTGCACTTAAGGTGCAACAGAGCATTTAACATGAGCAATGTATTAAAATGCAAACTGAGAATGCAATTAAGACTAACAGTTGAAAGGCTTCATGCAAAACAGACACCTACTTTGACAAAAATAATTCATTGCCCTTCAATTTTTTTTTGACAGTTTTGTCATGTTCACTCACCCCTCTTCATGACTTAGACTGACTGACCAAATGTGAAACATTCTGGTTATGTGGCTTTACACAGAAGCTGGAAATGAAAGCAGAAATCAGGATGTTTCATTCTTATCACAAACTTGCTTCCCCATCTATGTGAACTATATTAGCCAAAATATGCATCTTGTATTCCATCAATGGGTAAATTAGTCAGTGTAATGACAAGCACACACACCAGTTACATTGTTCGTAAGATGCAAGACATCTGAATTTTTAGAGCAAAGAAATAGGGTAGTGTCCACCATGGGGGTTTACAGTGACATGCATTCAAGAACAATTCAAAGCATGTCTGCCCCACAAGACAAACCAACGAAAGGAAAATAAAAGCCCACGAGATCAGTTTAGTTCTGGTCACTGTTTAAGGAGATGTGCAAGAGATGAGGATATAGCCAGGGTTGCAGAATTTTAGTTAAGAGTTTACCTACTCCAGTCAATTTCTTGGGAAACTAGAGTTAATTTTTCTTCATCCATACAGTGGCAGAGACCAGAAGCTAGTTTAAAATGTACATGAATGGCTGCAAACTGCCAATTAGCTACAGGGTCAATGACATGGTAAAAAGCAGATTCAGATACAATAAATACAATATTTCAGGAGGGGCAGGCAAGGACACAAAGGGCCAAATGGCTGTCTCCTACCACTGTGCAAATAAAAATACCTAGCCTGATAGCTCAATATTTTTCAGTCCTCTTAGAAAGCATGATCAAATGTCTAATTCAGAATTTTAGTATTTGGCAGTTACTTACCAGCAATTTTAATGCACCAGCAGCTTGTCAACATGCAAGCTCTTTCCATGCCTAAAGAGAACACATCAAGTTAGTAAGAATTCAACAGCAACTGATAACATTAATAAATTCTCAGATCACGTTACATCAGAAAACTGCCATTCAAATCCAGCCCAAATGTAGATCTGGAATAGAAAAGTTGATTGAATTCCCCAGTAGCCTCAGTGCCACTGTTTCCACAGTAGCACCCATAGACTAATAATTATGGGGAAGGAATAGGTGGACTGGAAGCAGGATACAAAGGAGATGTACCTTTCATACAACTGATGTGTATCAGTGGATTACACCAGAAAAGCACCTCTGTACTTTGTACTGACTTGCCTGCATAGCCCAACAGAAAGGTGCAAAGCAAGAAGTTGTGCTTTAAGCCAAGCTTCACTTTGGCAAGTAAGGCATTATGAAAACAAGGTTAAAACAATTGAAAATTAATAATTCTAAAGCTTTGAAGAGGCCAATTAAAATTGACCAAGTTGGCACAGAAAGATGATGCCTAATCAGGCAAGTGTGCACTTAAGGGAAGTTACTCATCTTAGAAGTGATTCTAACCTCTTTTACAACACTAATAGACACAAGTATCCCTATTATGTTCTGGCATCACTCTCCTGCACAGATGCTCAAAATATTGTAGCCAAATTGAACTGAGAAAACTCAGTCATGTGGAGGATAATTGAGATAGAATACAGTGCAGACACTTAGCTATCTATTTTCAAATCCCACAAGTCCAGTGTAATGAATTGAAATATGATTTCAGCTCTAGGGACAAACCAGAGATTGCCTTTTACACAGGAAGCACATTTCATTGCTCAGTCCAAACAGGCAGTAATTTTTGACTTAACAAATATGGCTCCCAAAAATGGAATACAAATGTGATTAACACTTCAGCTCTAAGATTGCATTGTGTTAATCTTGCTGTTAGCTTTGTGATCCAAATTAAGTTTGCACCAGAGAATACTGCAATTTACACAGATGACCTCTGTGTCAAAATCCCAGCATTGCAACAGGATAAACCCTAAAATGGTCAAAGACTTGAACAAATCAGGTCAAGGACCATGACAACATTTACAACTTCTTGCACCCTAAACTTAAACATTCTTTATAGCAGATTACTTAATCCAAATAATCCAAACAACTAAGCAGTCAAGACCAACATTCCACTATGTTCACCAAGTCTTCCCCCCTACACGTTTTTAAGAATGTGGAATTATATTACCAGAGACAAGCTTATCATCAGAAAGCTACCCACTATGTCGAACTCAGTACTGATTGTGTGATCCATTTGATTATTGAAACGTGTCATCTTATCTCTTACTGGATTGACTAGCAAGCCATTTGCTGATTAACAGCTTCAAAGAAAGCAAAACCAAAGCAATGTGATTTGGCTAAGGCCCATTCCAGTTATTGAAGAATTTTGATGACAAGTCAGAAGCCTGAACAGCCAAACAAATAGCTATATCCAGTCAAAGCATGGTCCAAGCATTGATTTTCTACTAAAATACTAAATGAGTAGTAAATTATCCTTATTTTCAGTAATACATTGCCAGATGCAGTTGAACTGTTGAGTACTGAATATGACATTTACAGAAGTGATACTTGCCATATGCAACAGGTAAGTATTAAAAATCTGAACCTTAGACAGATCTTTCTATATTCAGGTACATTGTACAGGGTCTGGTCTTAGGATCTCTGGCCAGATAACCAGTGGTTCAATGTAGATAGTAGTTAGTCATTACAAAGCTGGCTTGGCAAAAGCTAAAAACATACTGTATCCAGGCTATACTAAAAATTACAGGAGATAAACCAAGTACAATGAATAGGTGTACACATTTCAGAGTAAGGGGGTCTGACAAAGGCTCAAGAGTAAGCAGATTGAAAGTTTTACTTTTTAATTTCCACAATTCCAAAACTCAATGGCAGATCAGGCTGCCATTTCCTCCATAGTTGCAGGCAATTGCACACCCACCCCTCCCCTTCTCCAAACCCCAAAAATTACAAGTGACATTCCAGTTATTGCACTAAGTGGTCTTCTGCAAATTTGTCTATGACGATCATGTCGCTTTATTGATGGCCCTGGCAAAGCTTGAAGTGCAAGTGCAGTGCTTAAATAAAGGCAAATTGAATAGACAAGCTACAACCTTCCTATTCGATGCCTAAGTCACACAACAGCTTTATGAAGCCAAAAGTACAATTGAAGACAGAAGGCACATCTACCCATTTGTTGACGATCCACAGGTGCATTCAAATCTTAATGCTGTGGTACAGTATTTGAAAGCTGCACTAGTAGCTGTACATCACTTGGGCTGTAATGCATCATTGATACCAGTCAGCATTGAATGCCAACAGTCCAACCGCTAAAAGTGCTGCACTGTAATCACACTGACAGAAGGGTGATGCCCGAACCATTACACTTGATTTAAGAAATTACGAAAGACATTTTAACAAGTTATTTGTACATACCTGTATGCAGTCTGTACTGTGTACCGCAGAACAAGCAGGAATACTATTCTCCAGGTCTTACTGCCCAATCCCATTTGCAGTACTACAGATCCTCAATGTAATGTATTGCAGACAAGCTGACTGTATTTATTCGCTGTAGAGTGGCATTACTTGCAAGGGTGCAGCACAATGGCTGCCAGCAGCCACTTGCTGGCTTGTAACTCTCAGATGCGTTGCCATGTGACCTGAGAATCTGAAACTGTTATAACTTCCACTGAAGAATACTGGGGAAGACAAGTTATTCAATTTGTTCCCAGACTTAATGGGCATTGCAAAATTCAAGCACCTGAATACCAAAATGGCAACAACTAAACTTTCCTTTACACGTATTCAAATTAACTGATACCATAAACCAAGTTCAGATATCTGTAAAAATATGTAAGTCAGCCTTTCAGGCCAGAGACTTTCAATTTCAAAAAAAATGAAAGGATTCACTAAAAACATACCCATTGCAACCAAATGCAAGAGCTGTGGCATCAAAAGAATTAGAAAAGGGGCATTTCAAAAATTGTTCCAAGCTCTGCTTGCGCCACCTAAAGAACTGAAAATTGCCCTAAACAGGTGAACTCAAAGGGGTCACAGAAGCCCCTAGTTACAATATCACCAAACCAAATCTATAGTTACCTTACAGATTTGAAAAGATAGAACCCTGGATTATCAGCCCCACCTAAATGTACCAAACCTACTTAAATTATGAAACCCATGTTCAAATGCAGCAATTTTAAGGGAATAGAAATGAAGTTATTCCAAGCCTGTAATAGGTACCAAACAGCAAGCCAGAGCAGTTGATCATTTAAATCTATATGAGCTGGTTATGATCAATTACAGGGTTATTAAGGGGGCAAATTACCCACATTTGCAATCAACTGCATTGCATACCCTGGGATATTTTTATCTCCAAACTGATCATGTCAAAGAAACTTTAACCCTAGTTGCAACTAAGCAGCCCTTAGATAGGCGACATTAAATCCCATAATTTTAGTTAAAAAATCCGATCTTCGACTGCAGTTTATGTTCAGGAATATCAACTCAACAATTGATTAAAATTAGTTGCCCCTCACTAGAAAACTGCATCCATGACCTAGCAGGGCCATGTAAAAGTTGTACAAGTGGATTTGATTATATATTCAAACATGCCCCACCAACCATCCCCACAAATAAGTTTTAACACTTACCATTATCACAATGCTAAACAGCAATTATTTGTTGGCACAGCATGTTACTGCTTGGTTTCCAGTACCCATTGAACCTTCAGCTTCTACAGGCAGAAGATATAGAAGTCACGTTCCTGGTAGTCCAGGTATCCTGTTTGCAAATTCATTCTTATGAGCAGATCTGCACCTCCCAGATCGTGCTACTGGATTCCAATTAGCATTTTCCAATTAGTCATTCACGATGCAAGAGGACCAACTTCTCAAATCAATAATTTTTAGGTGAAACCATCATAAGTTAACAGTTGGACCCATATTAGGTCAGTAGATTAAAAAAGGGTTTCTGGATCATTAATTGCAGATCTTTCAGAGAACATCTTTCACCAGGTATAAAGTTCAATAGAAACTAAAAATCAGTTGAGTCTTCCGAACTCCACTTTTAAGATCCTGTCCCAGTTTCACAGCAAACCTGTCTGGTAGAACTTTAATAACCACATACACAACACTTAACTAAAATAAATTCCAAGTCCAAATAGGTCCCACAAAATGGTCTGGCATTGTTGATGCAATGGTCCAGAGATGAAAGAATGTGCATCAATACCAGTAACTCTTGGGTGTGTTAACAAAATATTGTGCACATGATTTTTGCACTGCATTGACTGCTCCAATACATATTTCTATCATTGCTCAAGTTCCAAAATATCAAACTTTGGGATACCGATGGCCCAAATTTCTGTTTCCTACAAGACCCAATAGATTGGTTTACAGGCCTAACACTGAAATGTATCCACTATCTAGGCAGGACAGTAATCTGGTGTCACTATAGTTATGGGAATTATAGTAACATCTTAGTGCATCACAACCAATGCCATTTGGCAGCAAGCCATAACAGGGTCTTTACCTGCAAAACTGAGTTGTGCTAATAAACAGATTGTCATTTCTAATCTATTAATGAACTTAGGACAGGGTAGACAGTATTAGACTGCCTCGATCAACCCAAATAGGAACAGAAGCAAACAGTTCAAACACAAGCTGGGAAATACTATGGCTATTTAAAATTGTATAGACCTAGCTGGAAAAAGTGTAGTAGCAATAACTTTAGATTGCAAATGAATTAGAAATTTTGCTCAAAAACACCAGCAAGCCAGTAGTTCTACTATAACTAGACAGGTAACTTTTGGGATGCAGAAGTCAGGATGCCAAATTGCAGGAAAGCAGAGTTTGTTAAACTGACCACATTGAAATCCTTGAAGGAAAACAAATCTCCCTACCCCAAATACTCCTATTTCCCTACCTAAATATAGTGAAAATACAAAGAAAAAAATCAATTTGCTAAACCATGGATCAAACCCAGCGCCAAAAGATTCAATGTACGAAAAGTGCCCGAGCCCAGAATTAGGAACCTCAACATTTAGCAGTGCCAACCAATCTAGATGGATTTTAGCCAACAGTAGGACACTGCAATGAGATTGAGTTTCCATGGGGCAAGGAAAATCATCAGCTAGGTGCCCAATTGCTGCATCAAACCACCTTTAATGAAAAGCACTGTACGGGCAGAAGCAGACTTGCATCCAAGTTTACATCTTCACAATCTAGGTTTCCATGGAAAAGATCACTCAGAATGATGCAAAGCTAGCAACCACAGATACTCAGCTTTAATTTTCATGGTTAGAACAAGTTAAAACAGAAGGAAAATTGAAAGAGTTGTGCTTGGCATCGGTCTAAACACTTAAGATATTAAGTACTAGCTGCAGCATAATCTTCCTTCCCTCCCAATATCTGAGAACATGCAAATCTCTGAAATGTAGTTGCCAAATCAGAAACTTGGATTTGTCAGTGACTTCACTGCCACACCCAACTGCGTGTGCTTGCAGGTTTCTGGGAAGAAAAACTCATTTAAACCAATGTTATCAGTCCAACTTTACCCAAAACTAGAACCACAAAAGAATTTTTGAAAGTTTCAATAATATCTAATTAAGAAGGTTCCATTAGTAAAATCTACTTGGCCAACAATTTGAGTTAATGACACCAGCAAAAAAAAATCCAAATCCTGGCTGTCCATTGAGCATGGAAGCAAAACACCACTGGGTTCTTTGGTGTACTGAAATTTAAATCAAAACAATGGTCAGATCTCAGCCCAAAATTACTATTGAAAACCAGAGACAACTGCTAATTGTGTTTTCAGTGCACTTGATTCCCAAATCCTTACCTTATTGCAATTAACTTTGATAAGTGGCACAGAGTTTGCAACAGTCAGCAATACTTTGTTCCACTTATGGAAGTAGACAATTTGCCTCAACTCAACCAAGGCTTTACTTTTGGTTAAAAACAACTCATTTCAAATTAGCACTATGAATGAGTTTTAATTTAAAAAGACAACCAAAATACAGAATTCCACCATTTCAAAACAAGCATTTAGCCTACACAATTTAACATGCTTCTACAATGACTCAAAAAATACATGGAGCATACTTTCTAGAGGTTTAATGGCACTTCAGTGTACAGTTGAAGTACTGGGAAAAGATGCCTATTTGCACTATCACTTGCTTGACATAATTCAACATTCACAATGTGCCAGCGTGAATTGTTACAGTTTACAAAGTTTAGTCAATACACAAATCTGAATAGGCATAAAATGCAACTTTGCCACCAACTAAAAAAAACGCAATTATGAAGAGTTCTTGTCTAAATGAGACCATCTGGAATGCACACTAAAGTAGAGCTATAAATTTTAGTATCTAGGCTTCTTGTTAGCAGTTTCATATTCTTCTCTCCCTCTACTAAAATTGGGACCAGCAGGCCCCATAGGACGTGGGGGCTGAGCATTCATTGGACCTGGGGCTCCCTGTCCAAAACGGTCATTACGCTATTGGAAGTTCATCACACATGGTAGCAATCAAAGTCCATACAAGTTGCACATTACAAAGTGAGGAAAATGTGTAACATTTAGGTCAGGGAAGGCATCCGTAGTCAACGTTCGTCGATTACAACCAGGAATGGGGCGATCCACAGGTACCAGGCACATAAAAAGAAAAAAAAGAGGGCAAGTTGTTCATTAGTTTACCAACCAGCACATGGAGGAATCCATGGTGGGTATAATCCTCCCATGACTTGTGACAGCTTAAGAACAATGGCTATTCTGCTTTTAGTGCAAACAAACCACTTAGCAATATAGGAATGCAGAGTAATATGCACATAATTGATTTGGGCTTAGAGCTGATCATCATTGCAACCTCTACATTAAATCTGTCAGAGATGCAGAGTTTTAGCACTTCAAGTTAAATAGCCACTGGCCTCAATCGAAGTCACAAGTAACCACCGACTTATTCCCACCTATTTCCCCTTTAACACAATCTGACTTACAAGCCAGTATTGTAGTACTGAAGAGTTGCTGAGTGCAAATAAGTATGTTCCAGCAAAGAAAACTGTTTACCATTAAGGCATGATAGGCCAAGTTTTCTCACTTCAATGGAAAAATTAATCTTTGATCATTTGCCTTTGCAAACTGTTTTTAAATTTTTTTGTCAAATGTATTTTAGTCTACAAACTACAATCACAGTACAACACAAGTACTACAACACTGGATCATTGTTACCATTCAGGATTACCTGGGTAATATCAAGTATGCTGCAAAACAATGCACTATTAAAGTCCATAATTACCAGGACAATTTCCTTAATATTCAGTTTAATATGCCTCACTGAACTTACCACTTGCACAGAACACCTCAAACATTTGGAGGGTAGGGCAAGCAGGTTTGCCATGACCCATGGCATGCTGTTGTGCTAGAGGAAACAATAGCCTCTTTCAATTTACTTCATGGGGCTACAATGGTGCACTGAAGCCCAACTAAGTGCTGGCATATACTGCCAAAACAATAGTCATCCAGTACAAGACCCGAGGGCTTTGAAGCAATTCACCAAAATAATGCTGAAACATTAGTTAATCGATGATTTAGACCATTTGGAATTTAAAGGACATCAGGACCAGCCTCAAATCTCAAATTATGAATAAACTGAAGAAACATCTGCTCATCTCCACACACACCCCATCTTGCCAGATGACCCAGTTTTTCCACTTAGAAGTATTAAACCCACATCCACTGCATCTTTTAACTGTACCAGACCAAAGGTCAGGATCAGAAATTTTAAGAAGCAGGGATATATTATTTCTTAACAGCAGCTGAACAGTCACAGGAGCCATGGAATATCTGGTTTCCTCCTGTGCTACGATTTTTATGATTATACAACTGTCCATTAAAATGTAAGCATTTCTGCAATTTATAATGGAGTCACTGCAATTACAATACATCCTCACTTATTTCAATATTGCAGTTTGTTGTAAGCTGGAATCACGTGTTCAATGTCTATATATATATATATATATATAAAATAGTGATTGCAAATGCTGGAACATTAGGATAGGAAATCAGAACTTGGTATCAACTTCCTGTAGAACAAAAACCTGATTTTACCGGATAGAATAAGACAACTGGCCTTCTGTATCAGAAGGAATGCAACTTCTAACACCACTTGGAACCTCTGAAATACCCCACTAGCCAATCTGAAGTTACTGTGGGAATATTTTCATTCCTGGCATGAATGCAAGTAGTTGTCATTAGTATCCCCCTAGTAGCAATTTGAGATATTGAAGTAAACCCATCTTTCCCTGCAAACCCAATTTCCCCATGCACAAACCATCAATCCTACGTTCAGATTCTAAAAACTGGAACTTTGGTAATCCAGTCAGCTAAGCAGGTAATTTAAATGCATTTCAACTAGGTCAAATTTACAAACATCTACCCTATAATCACATTGATTTCACTTGAACTTACAAGCATAGTATGACTATGCTGTAAAATGTTTGGCACAGCCAAACTTAAGCAGTGACATGGCAACAGATCCTGTGATCAATTAAGATGCAAAATTGATTAACATCTCCTGTAATGATCATTTTAACATGTTACAAGTAATCGCATTTTTCAGAAACTGTTGAATCCGCACCCCCCCCCCCCCCCATGACAAGTCCAAACTAAATTATTCATCTCCTATCATAGCCTTATTCAAGCTGTTTCCAAGTTTGCCATTTTGTGCTTTGTTTCAATAATGACAAGCTAAGCAGATGGACCCCACAAAAGGACCTTTGTTCATACTGCACAATATCAATTACCATTTTCTCTAGACTTTCTCATACCAACTACCCTCTCACATTTCACTCTACAACCAGGCCATACATTCAAGCATTCACTCTTAACCACAGTATGCTTTACCCCTGCCATGTCGCTGGTGTTTGCACTGGTGCTCATCATCTGTCCAGTCATCGCGCTAGGTCCTCCAGGGCTACTCAGTGTACTGTGACCTTCATAGGCCATTGCTGCCATTGGTGGGAAGCTTTGGTTTGCAGTAGTATATTGCTCTGAAATTTAAAACCAATTCAATGAAGAATAAGCAATATAATGAACTGTTTACACTAAAATAAAGTGTGTTAAGCTTGTTATTGTATGTTTATCAAAAAAACTCAAGGAATATACATAAGCTACAAACATTAGGACTACTATGCTGGAAATCAAATCAATAGACATTATCTGCATATATCAGAGACGACTAATAATAACTCTGAAGAAACTGAAATTCAAGGAAAAAAATCTTTCAGTAGGTTTCAGTTGTACACCAATAACTTTCAAATGCACATCTGTAAATTTTGAAGTCATACAGATCAGCCATTGGAGTTCTGTACCCAGTTCAACCGGGTTTCATCATTTTAAATCTGCAAATGCCTTAAAAAATACATAACGTCTACTATTATATGAAATCAAAAGATCCCACTAAGCAGGAATTCATTAATCCAATACTTTCCCTTTAAACAAAGTACATCAAAAGCACAGGCCAAGCCAATGTAGTCACCCCTTCAAATGACAAAATGGTGTAGTAGACAACTTTATACTTTAACTGTACAAACATATTTGTCTTCACTGTTGCCATTAAAAGGAAAATTAAAATCACCTCTTCATTTCAGTGAATACAACCACAGGTTGCCTAACCTTCCTCCAAGGTCACAACCTTTCTAACATGTGATCCATAGTACTGCACAACATCTAGGTCTATCTAGAGCTTCATGTAATCATTACACAACTTGAACTTCAGTTCTCTATCTAAATGACAACATTCCACTAGTCTCAAATTTCCGCTTCCACCTAGTTATGACCCACATCCTTCCACCATCTCTGGGGACTACACTAATTTTAATTTGTCACTGTTTACTAAATACTCTAATAGAGATCACATTTAACAACATTGAAATCCAGTTGCTACATTTACCCACAAGGTTAACATTTGTAATCTGATCTTTTATCGATGCTACCCTCAAACAAACTCATGACTCCCCCACCAATATATAGCGGACAATATCAACTGTGGAGTTCCTGTCAATTAGTATGACCATTATCTCAGTCACCACCTGCTCAGCCATCACTCAAGTAGCATCAATAATCTCCCTTCGATTGCAATCGGGCTGACAAAAATTACTGAAATCACTAAATTATATATTTCAGAAAGGCCTGCACGGTAAAAATCTGCATTTTACCTGTCATTCCTCCAGCCATACGCATTTCACGCTCCCTCTAGAAAGGAAATAAAAATCATCCGTGACTATAATAGACAATAACTTACTGCCAAGTTTACACAAACAGTTTAGGCATGAAGAGTTGACCGAGCCAAGTCCAACTGAAATTTGAAATAAGTACATTTCTGCAAAACAGCTGAAATTAATATTGTAAAATTACAACAGCCTGACACAAGGACAACAGAAAATCCTTAAATTCATGGAAGTAAAGACACATGGCATCTGTAAATGTTTTTATCCTACCACATACACTGCCTGACACCACCTAGATGCAGACAATCACCAGTTCTACACAATTGCATTGGAGGATTTAAAACCAGACAATGGACATTAGAACCTTCAAATGAAAAAGGGAAGTGCTCAGGTGATCAAGTGGCAATGAGTGCAAATTAAGTACATATACAAGACAGCTTAAAACTGACTGGATTACAAGACACTGGCATACATGACACCCTTATCAACATGCAAACAAGCAATACAAATTTATTAGATACCTGGTATAAAGCAGATATCCACATGCACGTGTCAACTGACTTGTCTCCAAAGGCTTCACTAGAATATTGTCAGCCTTGGTACGTCTTCCAATTTAAACATGTCTAGTCCAGCCTCACAACATGCAATAGCTTAGACTCCAGCTGTACAGTCCATGGCATTTAGCTATCAAACCATAAAATGGATATTGGGACCATAAAAGTAGTCAGGAATGTTTTCAACAATATGGAAGTGCTACAGTTAAGTGGGAAGCTGTTAAAAAGTGTTCAGGGGAGGAATTCTAAATCTTTGGAGCTAGCAAATTAAGGAACAGTGTCATGGTAGTAAACTGAAGGGTAAGAGACCAAAACTAGAAACAGGAAATTTCAGTGGTCATGGGTTAGAAATAAAGCCACCAAGCAAATCTACATGTCCAGCATTTTAAAATCAATTGTCGCTTCAAGAGCAGCACACGTACAAGCACAAAAGTTTGCAGAACTGGAGAAAACTAGAATATGGATATTCACCACACTACAATAGACAGAAGCCTAAGAGACCACAAAAGCATTGTGTTTTAGTTTCAAAACGAGTTGAGGTGGACGACATCAAGAGAGCTTATGGTCATGGACATTATCAGTCTTAGTCATGGGTGCGGCTAAATGGTTGGCCCATCTCGGGGTCAAATCTGGTCTAACTTCAGACAGGTAACGGGGTGGTTGATATACAGAAATAAAGTGTAGTTTAAAAAAAATTAAAGATTCGAAAGAGCAACTGTTCAATAAATCAAGTCTCAAGCACTGAACTACCTTCTGCAAATGGCATTTCATTCTGAACTCTAGCCAATGTAAAATGGAAATCTAAGGACTTTTAGCATTAACATTGCAGAACATGAAGCAGATAGAATTTGAGGCCTACAGATTTTCATGGCACATTTTCATTTTAGCATTAAAAGCCTCATTTCAACTCCACTCAAGTGCTAGTGCAACAATAGGACTCTTAATTCATTGTTATTTGTGAAATCGAACATTCAAAGTAACTACCTACTGACAGCTTTAAAAGAATTCCAAGACTGAAATAAGGAAACTCACAGGATCCATGTATCCCATGCGGAAGTTCTCCTCCCTCTGGCGCCTTATCATCTCCTCCTTTTCCCTTTGCCGCATCAACATTTCCTCCTCTCTTCTACGACGCTCTTCCTCTTGCCTGATGAATGTACAAATCGCATGGTTGAAACTCAATTTTAACAATTAGATAAGTTTTAATAACAGATAACCTGTAAGGATGCTCATGTTATAGCAATTTCACATACAGCCTGAATTCTCACCTCAGCTCGAGCTGTTTACGCTTCTGAACTTCTTGGCTGTGGAGCTCCTCCATACGCCGCAGCTCTTCTTGGCGCCGCATGAGATCTGTGTTAAATTTTAACAGAAGCATGAATCAACTAGAGATCAAGTCCATCCTATTGATAGGGCAAAGATCATTTACAAAATCCCACATCAAGCGTTGCGCATGCTAATATTTTCATAGAAAACACCAACTTCAATAGAATATTAATTAATACGTACAATAAAGTGTCTTACTTTCATACTAGGCAGTTTCCTACAAAAGGCATACCGGGTTTTAATACCAAGATAACATTAATCAAATTATTTCCAACATAGAAGATACAGGATTCTACAGATGCTGGAATCTGGAGCAACAAACTGCTGTAAGAACTCAGGTCAAGCATCTATAGAACGAAGGAATTGTCAAATTTGAGTCAAAACCTTGCATCAGGACAGATTTCCAACATACCCTGCCTCAACAACATTGCCTGATGTTCATGGTATGCATCTTCCATCTCATTTTCCAGCTTATCCCTGGCCTCTCTCATGTTCTTTTCAACTTGCTCTCTCTGTTGTTTTTCCATTTCATCAAGCGACTTCCATCTCTGGGAATATTCAAACTCAAATGTTCCATGCTGAGCAAAACGAGGAGGATGCTCTCGTTCTCTACAAAAAGTCATAACATCCCACATCAATTATTCCACTACTTCAAACAAATCTAATCTGCAACAAAGATGAAATACGTGAAGGCAAATAATGAAAGGTTAGGAAATCTGTCAAATTTCCTAATTTTCCAAACAAGATTACACTAAAGTATTGTTTTAAAAAAACTCACTTTTGATACATTGGGTTCCTTTGGGCAAGTTTCTCTGGAAGGCCATCCTCATCATCATACTGTTCCATTGGTTCCACTATTACAGGACGAGGAGACCTGCAAGGGAGTAAATAAAATTTGACAGTTTAGTTTTCTTTAAAATTTCTAGGGCTGCACCTAAGGCAGCCCTATTGTTATTAAACTCTTGTTGGAATATTGAAATTTAAACAATCAGTTGTAATCAAGAATGTATACTAATATTTCCTGCCTACTCAAACACAATGCTAACAAAATAAATTCCACCTCAGACTAGCTTGACTCATTGTGATATTATGACAATATCACAGTATCATTCAGCAATTACTTGAAACTAAGTTTTAAATAAGAACCAAGTGATTTATATAAAAAGCACTACTACTTACGCTGTTAAGAGGAATACCCCATCATTGCATCGGTCAAGTGCCTTCCGTGCAGCTGGTTTTGTAGCAAATTCAACTATGCCTTTGCCTGTTGATCTGCCACGATCATCTACGATTACAATGGCTCTCTCCACCTGACCAAACTGAGAGAAAGCTTCCTCCAGCAATTCATTAGAGACATATGGGGAGAGATTGCGGACAGTCAGTGCAGCAGAATGCGTGGCAAAACGAATACGAAGTGGCCGGCCTCTCATGGGTGTATCATCAAGTTCTGCTTTGGCTATTTCAGCCAAAGTTCTGCTTTCCTTAAGAGAAAGACAAAAAACTTTATGAAAGGAACATCTAATTCTGGTTGAAAATGCCAACATAAACGTAACAAATGCACAAATGTAAAAATCGACCATGAGGTCTGCATGAATGGTATCAAGCATCACAATAAAGACAGGAATGAAAAATCACCTGAAGTCCACACAAGTTTTTCTGAGCTTAGCTGCCAAAAGCATGACAAAGAACTCATTCAGGGACAACTGCCTTCACCAAACACTGCATTTACAAAGAGAGAAATGCAAGTTTTAAGGACATTTGTGGGCCAACAAGACCAGGGATCCACTTGCCTGCACCGTGTATTTTGGGAGCTGTACCAGATTTTCATTTCCTCAGAGAGAGGAGCTAAGCTTCACAACTTGCTTGCTAAGCCAGCTGTCCAATGCTGGAAAGGGAAAAGCTGCGCAGCGCTATGGGTGCCATCCTGCTGCTAAGCTGTTGAGTGGCAGATAGTGTCACTACTAGAATTGCTGCCTCACAGCTCCAGCTACCAGGGTTTAATCCTGAACTCTGGTGCCATCTGTGGGAGATAACATGTTCTGTGCACGAGTGGGATGCCTCTGGGCGCTCCAATCCCCTCCCACATCCCAAACCAGACTCAAGGACAGCCTCTACCCTGTTATCAGGTTCTTAAATGGACCTCTTAAACTGTGGGAGATAACATGTTCTGTGCACGAGTGGGATGCCTCTGGGCGCTCCAATCCCCTCCCACATCCCAAACCAGACTCAAGGACAGCCTCTACCCTGTTATCAGGTTCTTAAATGGACCTCTTAAAGATGATCTCTCAATCTACCTCATCGTGGCTCTTACACTTTACCTACTTCATGTTTGGAATGGAATGACCTGTCTGGTTGGCATGCAAACAGCTTGACACCGTATGTGACAATAATAAATTACCAAACCCATTCAGGTTGAATACCCAGTAAGTGCAGCCTTTATGATGTCGGAACGCGTGGGAGAACACGGGGGGGGGGGGGGGGGGGAAGAGTCGACGGGAAGGTTGGGAGCACGCTCCCGCGTCGCGGGAGAGCGCCTCCTGCGCGTTCACGCAACGATCGGGGGTGAGCACTGCCCAGCTCAGCCCCGACCGCCAGGGGGCCCGGGCCACACTCACCAGCCGGATGAAGCCGAACCCCTTGCCTTTGTTGATGAAAACCTCGCCGGGTTCGCCATATTTCTCGAAGAGCTTCTTGAAGTCCTCCTCGGTGATGTCGCCCGGCAGGTTGCCGACGAAGAGGCGGCACCGCTGGGTGTAGGTCTTCTCGCCGGGCTTGCGGAGCAGCGAGAGCTGGGCCCGCAGCACCTCCTGCGCCTGGCGCATCTCGCCCTCGTTCGGCTTCGAGTCACGCTGCTGCCGGCCCTGGCCCTCGCCTCCCGGGTAAGGTGGCTTGCCCTCGCCGCCACCGCCCCGGGCCGCCGCCGCCGCGGGGGACTGAGCGGCCGCCGCGTCGCCGTTCTTCTTGTCGGGCTCCTGGGACTTCTGCGAGGCCTGGGCGGCCGACTTCTGAGGCGGCGTCTGCGCTGGAGCCGTCACCTGGCTCTGCGACGAGGGCGCCGGCTGCTGCTTGAGGGCCTCGGCCGGGTTTCCCGCTCCGTTCGGGCGGTTGGGCACATTGTTGCGGTTGCCGCCGCGGAACGGAGGACTCATGCCGCCGCGCCTCTGGAATCCGGTGCGGTTCCTGAAACGATCCCGAGACATTCTGTGGATTTGTCCTTTATTTTCTGGAGGGGGGTCTGCAGTGTTTATTCCAAACCGACTGCAAAGGTCAACGTGGAGAAGTGCACAAAATGGCGCCTGGTAGGCACTTAGGCGGGCGCAGGCTCCTTATATACTCCACCGGGATCCCGCCTCCGTCGGTGTCCGATTGGTTGGTTGCTGGCATCGCACGCCCAAGTCCTGAAGACCGATTGGTTATGACCGATGTCGATCAGCAGCACAGCGTTGATAGTGGTGGTCAAACGACCAATCAGCTTCAACGGCTTTGCAGACAAAGGATTGCTTCTTTAGTTGGGGGGAGGGAGGCAAACGTCTTGTCCTTTCAGAAATGGAGGCCCTTGTTCCTTGGACCTAACGTAGAGCCTCCTGTACCCACTTCCCTCACTGACCAACACGAGATCACATCTGAATGTTGGAGGTCCCTATTTCCCCTCTGCTCTCCAAACTGGTAAATGGTTCACCACTTAACCGTCCATTATGTAAATACAATTTTATCAATATAATTCTATAATTTCCGACTAATATATTGTAATTAATCTCAAACTCTCCAAAGTGGCCCTCGAGTTACTTGAAAGATTGTTCCATCCCTTGAGAGCCTTTTCTATGCATTTCTTTGTTGTTAATTTCTGGTTTGAATCTTCTGGTTTACATTAAAGTAATATATTCTGCTGTTACCTATAAGCATTTTGCAATATTTTCTTTATTGACTTTCTTAACCATCACTTTTGTAGCTTTAGTTCAAGTTCTTCCTCTGATTGTTGTCATAGGAAAGATTAGTTTTATGTGTCATTAAGCAAAACATTTTACAGCTATCAAAATTGAATATATTAATCCACGTATGGCCTTGCTGCCAGCATTTATAGAATATCACTAAGTTCTGGGGAATCAGTATATTACAGCACTCTCAGAATGGCAAAAGTTTGCAGCATATTTGGACACAATTTATCGTATTGTGCAAGTGCTAATTCTCTGAAAGAACTATCCAGTTACTCTTACTTTCCAGCACCTTTCCCATGACTGTGGAATTTTCTCCCCTTCATTTATATGATGCCTTTTTGAAAATTGCCTGAATTTATCTCTACCAATCTTTAAGGAACTTTATTCTATTTCAGTTCGTTTCATAACTACTGAAATGGAATGAAATCTAATTTTAATAAGAAATAATTCTACTCATGTTCTCCTCTGGTGCTTCTGCCAATTTCTTTAATCTGTGTCATTTGACCACAGACTCTTCTACCAGTTTAAACAATTTCTCCTTACTTTGTCAAAGAATGATTTTGAACAACACTATAAACCTCCCCTTACCACCTCCAAAGCTAAATTTAAGTCATGCCCTGGTACAGTTCTGATATAGAAATATCTACAAAGTCTTTAAGGTCTTGACATTCTTCCTAAATTGTGGAATTCATAGGTGGTCACAGGACTCCAGCTGAGGCCTATCCATTGATTTATAAAGATTTAATATAACTTCCTTGCCTTTGCACTTGGTAAATCTGTTTATAAAACTGGGGCTAATGTACTTACATTTAACTGCATTATCAACTTTTTCTGCCATCTTCAAAGATGTATGCGAATCACCAATTATCTCTATTCCTCCATGCTATTGAAAATGGCATCCCTCCTTCAAAAATGTAGTACTTCTATGAAGCAAATTTCATCAGCCTGCTCATGTTTAGAACTTTTCCTAAAATATATTTTATTCACAAAATTTGAAAATATTTAATACAGTACATTTATATGTCACCATTGTCAATACAAGCCATCTCATTCTACTTGCTTAGAATATTTACATTACATCAACATAACATGAACTTTTCCTTTCCTTTCATTCCTTGAGCAAACAGCGCAAGTGGGTTTTAACAGCCCATCAGTGTGCAGTGGCAAGAGGTTACTAATGAACATAGAATATTACAGCACAGTACAGGCCCTTCGGCCCATGATGTTGTGCCGACCTTTTAATCTACTCCAAGATAAATCTAACCATTCCCTCCCATGTACCCTCCATTTTTCTATCAACCAAGGCCTGTGCCTATCTAAGAGTCTCTTAAGTGTCCCTAATGTATCTGCCTCTACCAGCACACCTGGCAGTGTGTTCCACGTACCCACCACTCTCTGTGTAAAAAAAAACTTACCTCTGATATCCCCCACTGTACTTTCCTCCGATCACCTTAAAATCATGCCCCCTCATGTTAGCCATTTCCACTCTGGAAAAAAGTCTCTTGCTGTCCACTTGATCTATGCCTCTTATCATCTTGTACACCTTTATCAGGTCACCTCTCATCCTCCTTCTCTCCAAAGAGAAAAGCCCTAGCTCACTCAGCCTATCCTCATAAGACATTCTCTCCAATCCAGGTAGCATTCTGGTAAATCTCCTCTGCACCCTTTCTAAAGCTTCCACATCCTTCCTTTAGTGAGGCGACCAGAACTGAACGCAATGTTCTAAGTGTGGTCTAACTAGGGTTTTATAGAGCTGCAACATTACCTCGCAGCTCTTGAACTCAAGAGTTCAAGAATCTCTAATCTCTGGCCTTTCTCCAGAGAGCCATTGCAAGAGCCATACCAAACTTAAGGACATCCCTCTCCATGTAGTCATTGCCCTCAGAATGTGCCAGTTTGCATCATTCAGTCACTGCCTGAGTGAGTTGTCGTTAAGCTGCTCTTCTTGCATAGTTCCTTGTACTGAAAGATCCAGTCAGTTTCAGGCAGACTGGAGTGTGTCTTTCACCAACTTGATAATCTTACGGCATCAGCTGGTATTTGCCATCGTGTGCAACCATGGGCACAGCTGACAGAGCACTTTGTTATGCAGTTTTTCAGGCTGGACTTCGACAAAGGCCATTGCATCTCTTCAAGTTCAAGATTATTTTCATGGGCATACATACCCAGACTATAAATGCCATGAAAATTACCTTTTTGCAGTAGTAGCACAGTATATTACAAACATAAATTACATAAACTTAAATTAACATTATACAGAATGTTAGGGGTAAGTTTTGTCAGGGGTCAAGTCTAGATGTCAGGGGTAAGTTTTTTACTCAGGGAGTGGTGAGTGCGTGGAATGGGCTGCCGGCAACGGTGGTGGAGGTGGATATGATAGGGTCTTTTAAGGGACTGTTGGATAGGTACATGGAGCTGAGAAAAATAGAGGGCTGTGGGTAAGCCTAGTAATTTCTAGGGTAGGGACTTGTTCGGCACAGCTTTGTGGGCCGAAGGGCCTGAATTGTGCTGTAGTTTTTCTATGTTTCTATGTTCTATAACTTGCATAACACAATAAATGCCTCTTTCTAGCCCATCTTGACAAACACGTATTTCAGACGGAGGTGGATGATTGTTTCAACCCCACTGTGGCTTCTTTGAATACAGAATGCTGCTTTGCATGAAGGATTTGAGTGGGGAGGGGATGTCCTCACCACCATCCCAATAATGTCTTTATGTTTGAAAGTTCCAGTGATGAAGCATTCTGTCAGATGACTTTGACAGTTCTTCCTGGGGAACCATTGAACAGGGCCCACCATCTACTTCTGCAGAGCTTCAAGGACATTGTATTCAGACCACTGCCTGAGTGACTTGTGATCAAGGTGCTCTTCTGCACAAACTATTCTACGAGGTATTGGTGATATGGTACAGTTCAACTGAATGGAGTGCACCACAGCAAGATGGTCAAACCTAGCCTTTACAACAGATAGAACCCCGTGGCGACACTTAGTTTTTGTACAGCTTGACGTAGTCCACACCAAGATAGCCATCAGAATGAGGGCCACATTGCGGTACATTCTGCCTCCATTTGGAGATCTCTATGTTGTATCTCTGCAGATAAAGTCCATTTTCAATCTCCAGACAATTTGGAAGCCAGATTAGATGACTGCTGCAGTACAGGAGCACCTGCAACACATACTACAAGTCCAAGGACATCTCACATCTCATGATCAGGTTCTTTCCCACAATATGGTCAGAAAATCACTTCCACAATCCCAATGCCTGCTTCACTTTGGCTATACACTCCACCCAGATCTTGATGACATGCCCTGTCTCCTCTGATCCATAGTCCCAGCACCTTCAGGTAGTTGGACCTGACGGTGAAAGGGACAGACAATCAGTTGGACCAGTTGCCAAAGAGCATTGTTTTGTTTTTTTCTGATATTAACTCAGTCCCAAGGGCAGATTAAGTTGGTTGCAGATGCTCATCCATCTGTGGAACAACGGTGGATCCAGGAAAAAGACAATGACAAAAGACAAAAGACAGCTCAGTTCTGGTCGCCTCACTACAGGAAAGATGTGGAAGCCATAGAGAGGGTGCAGAGGAGGTTTACAAGGATGCTGCCTGGAATGCGGAGAATGCCTTATGAAAGCAGGCTGAGGGAACTCGGCCTTTTCTCCTCGGAGAGACGGTGGATGAGGGGGGACCCGATGGAGGTGTATAAGATGATGAGAGGTATTGATCGGGTAGATAGTCAGAGGCTTTTCCCCAGGGCTGAAATGGTGGCCACAAGAGGACATAGGTTGAAGATGCTGGGGAGTAGATATAGGGGAGACGTCAGGGGTAAGTTTTTTTACTCAGAGAGTGGTGAGTGCGTGGAATGGGCTGCCGGAAACGGTGGTGGAGGCAGATACAATAGGGTCTTTCAAGAGACTGTTAGATAGGTATATGGAGCTGAATAAAATAGAGGGCTATGGGTAAGCCTAGTAATTTCTAGGGTGGGGACATGTTTGGCACTGCTTTGTGGGCCGAAGGGCCTGAATTGTGCTGTAGTTTTTCTATGTTTCTATGAAGTCATCCAAATACAGGGAAATTTTGTCCTTAGCACTTCTGCGGCATGGGATCATCTTCCCTCTTAAACTCACTTCCTTCCTGATGGGCTTGGCAAAAGAATCAATACAACACACATTAAGAAAGGGGAGAAAAGGCAGCCTTGCTTAGCTTCAGATTAGATCATCTCCCACTCACTAATTAGGACTGCACCAGTGATGTTGTGCAGAACAATCATATCCAATTATGGATGTCATCCCAGAACTCCATTTTGGAAAGCAAGCAGATCATATACATGTGTGATTTTCTGCTAAGGGCCTTCCAGTCCAAAGTGACAAAGCAAGTGTCCACCCCAAGTGTTCTTTTATCTAGGCCCTACACGAAACCAGCCATATCAAATTCAGGATTTCTAACAATGCAATACTTGTTTAAAATGCCACAAATGTTAACACAGCTCTCAATAAGTTAAATTCACAGGACTGTAGAGATGAAAGATGTTAATGAGAATATTAACCAAAGCTTTAGTTTTAACCCAGAACTGGAGTTCAGATTGGGGAAACCAGGCTCTAATTGGTCAACATAAAGGCTCGAACACCATTATTAGAGACAGGATCTGAGTCCTGTCCAGAGCTGTTTCACCTAGAATGTCATGCGTGCATGCAAAAGCAGGAAGTAGTTATAGCTGTTAGCATGCAAATAATAAAGGACCTGGTTTTGAATTGCTCATTAATTTATAATTGCCATAATCTGAATCCTTGCAGTTGATTTATGTGTGATCTTTCAGAAGACCTTTGATAAAGTATGTTGATAATAGACATTAGCAAAGTTCAACCCCATGGAATTAAAATAATATTGCTAAAGTATACAAAATTAGGTATGCAACAGAATGTTGAAAATGGTAGTGAATGTTTGCTTTATGTAATAAAGGGAAATAGATAAAGTACTACTTTTTGATGTACATTTATAGTTTGGACGAAGTATACAGGGAATGATTTCAAACTTAGAGATGCAATAAACAGTGTAGAGGATGGTAATACATTTCAGGAGGACATTATCAAGCTGATAAAGTAGGAAAACTTATAAAAGATGAAACTTAATGCAGGAAAGTATGTAGCACTTCATGTTAGTTGGAAGACTGAGGAGCAACAATTCATACTAAAACATTTAAAGAAGCTATAAAGACAAACATACAGCTACAGATATACCTCTACATGAAGGTGTCAGGTCAAATTGAGAAAGTTGTTAAGAGTACATTGGGCTTTATGAAGAGGGGCACAGAGTACAAGTGCAAGCTAATACAAAACAGTTGCTCAACCCCAATTAGCGTCATACTTTCTAACAGGTGACAAGGCCTCAGCAAGAGTGAAGAGAGAAATTACTAATTTGATGTCAGATTGTGGTACCTCAATTATATGAAAAAAAGTGGGCAAATTGGTTGTTCTCCTTAATGCAGCGAAGGTCAAGATGTGATTTAATAGAGATATTCAACATGAGTTTTTTTAAGAGAAAGCATAATAAAAATTATTTTCTAATGGAGGTAAAGTTAGTAACTGGAGGTAAAAGATTTAAATCTATTGTCAAAGGAAATACTGATGACATTAGAAGACAAAAGGTGCAGCTTGTTATAATCTTCAAAGTGCTTCCTGAAAGGATGGTGGTAGTTGATTCGCTAATAATTCACAATTTACAAAAAGGAATTGGATGCAAGGTTAATGGGAAAATATTGGGAAATACTGATTCTTTTTCAAAGATCCAGCATGAGCTCAATGGTCCCCTTCTATCATGAGTCATTCTGTGATTCTATGACACATCATTTGCAACAAAAAAATAGCTTCTTGATTTGTCATTGACTTCATCTCATCAGAGTGTTCACCAGCTTGTGTGGAGTTGTATATTGAAGTTACTGGTACATATCCTTACACTTTCTATGTTATATTATGTGTAGGTACTGGACATTTTGAGTCAAGTCAGGAATAGTTTGGATTTGCTTAAAGTAGTATCTGACGTTATTCAATCCATGAAGGTATTCACGACCTTTCCAAATTATGATAGCTTTTGATTACTGTGAGATCACTCTACCTCTGCACAATAATATACAATCTAACTGGGTATTTACAGCATCAGAATTACAGGTTTCTGTTTGCAATACTCTGAGAAAATTATACATTCTGTTTTTAAGTGCATCCTAAATCTTTCCATCGAAGAGAGAAGGAATGGACAGACTTTAACTTCTGAATTCCCATGTCTTAATTTGGGTCTCTGCTGCTTACTTTCAATATAATTGTTCCATGTACCCACTGATGTATCGTTATTCAATTTTTCTGATGGGAGAATTTATTTTTAATCAAAATTTCCACAATTGAATTGGACCAGAGAAAGAAAACAGAAAATACCTGCCCATTTCACAACTGTGGGAAAATGAGCAATGGAAATCCCATTTCAAAAGTAGAATGTTAAGCTATTTTTCATAACAAAAAACAAATAAATTAACCGCATTAAAATGAACTTTCTTTGTATTCTTATGGCTCTAATTCCACTTTCATAACTTTTGACCCTAAATGGCAGAAAATGAGATGTGTGTGGAGTAAGTGAAAGTTAAATTAATAGCATCCAAGAACTTGATTGGTGGTCACTAATTTGAGTTAGAAGGTACTTGTCTATTAGTCAGAGAGGGTGGCAAAGATTCTGAAAGCTGTTAAGAAAGCAAATGGACAGGAGATTCACATGGACTGCAAAAATGAAGGAAAAGAAAACCCAAGATTCAGTGATACTTCTGCAGGTATGTGACAGAACTTTAGTTCATCCTAACTTTGTTGAATGCCTGTTGATGTTGGGAAAGGACTCAATAAGCTGCCAATGTGGAGAGTTGTCTAACCTTTTTGATACTTCACTGCAGTTTCCTTTGAGGAGGTAGAGCCAAATTTAAAGTCTCCATTCTTGTCTTTATTACAGCTTTTATAGGTATTCTTTGCAGAAACTGGAACAGCTACACCAAACCATACCCAAAGAAAACTGATCTCCACGATCATTGTCAAATAGGTGAAGCAGCAGATCTAAAGTAGTGCCATATTGGTGGGTGTGACTCACTGAGCTACACTAGCTACTCATGCATTGCTACAGAAAGCGATACCACAACGTGAATGGGTGCTTCTGAGGCCATATCCAACATCATAGATGGTTAAATATTTACATATGTAGGTGCTGCCATAATAATCTGTTACCCTTTGGGAAGGCATTCTGCTTTAATCATAAGCCAAACTGATGGATGTTAAACTACCAGTGCAGGTGGGATGTGAGGGTTTCATTAAATGGACGCATCACTTTCCAACATGCCAGATTGAGGTTTTCTTTATTATACTGATATTAGTACTGTGCAAATAATAGCGTAGAATAGTGGTTCAAAATCTCATGAAAACTCAGCCACAGGCATTTCCCCTTTTTTTCTGTTTACTGCTGCGTACGATTTAATTGCTGTCTCTTTAGTACAGATGTCTTCACCTGCTAGGACTGCATCTATAACCAAATGGCTATAGACCATATATATAAGGTACAATAATAAACAGTGATTTTGAAAAATATTTCTAGTCTTAGATGCTCAGAATGGTTACAAAGTTGCAACAAAGTTAATCTCTTTGGTTTTGATGTGGAAATGCATGGTGCAAGGGCAACTTAAGGAGGCATGAAAGAAATTAGTTCTAAAGAGCTATGTAGAAATAAACTACCCAATTTGTGTGATCAATTGCTTAATATACGTGTACCTCAACATCTGTTACTGCTTAAATAAGCCCAACAAGAAAGGCAGTAGTGGGTCACACTGACTGTGAAACTGAGAAGTCTTTCACTCTGATTATTGTATTCCTGGCTAAGGGAGGAGGTGGGAAGCAGCATTAAGGACAGGGATGAAGCAAAAATGGGTGGAAGATACAAAAGACAAGCTTAAATAAATCATGTACAAAGATAGATCTTGTCATATTAATTGCTTTTGCTCTCAGTCATTAATTTTTTAATTGATACTGTATTTTGAATAAACAATTGGAATTTTATTTTTTATTATGAATGAACACAGCAAATAAATAATCAAAGGCCTCTCATTATCATTTTGTGAAAGGATCATGTTCTTACATCCTGAAGTGCATAATGAGAGTCCCTGCTTTTTCAGCACTTGCAGTAACCCAGTTTACAGCACCCCTATTGCATTGTGGGATTCCTTGGGTGATTAGTTCTATGTCAGCTTGGATGCCTGGCTTCACTGTGTGTGGGTTCAAACAACAGGGTAAGTGTCAAACCATGTGTACTACAGTCTTTCAGGATCAGATGTTAAAACTAAATGCACTGCAGTGCTTCATATGTGCTTTTTTCGCTGTTAGCAGCTGAAATGATATTAATTTTTTAAACATTTTAATCTTAATAGAGTGAGAAAGAGGCCTCCCTTGACATATTTATGTCAAGGACTGCAGGTACAGAGATTTAATAGGTTGTATTAAAAGAAAAATCTGCAGGAAAGGTGTGTTAAAAGGTTAAAGAAAAAATAACTGGTAAGCAATTTTCAAACACTGTAGTGCTGATCCTTAACTGTATTCTGGTCTCATACTGTTCAGAGATGGACAGTAGGCCTCCTAAAAGGGGCCTGGCATGTGTGTATTATAAGAAATGGATGATTAATTGAAAGCTCCAGGGAAGAAAAGGAACAGAAAAGAAACCTGCAAATGGTTGCTACAAATTGCCCCAACATTTAAATGTTATCAAGCAAATATCCACACACACACTCGTGCATATCAGTTACCTCTGATTACTGTTTTATTCTTTAGACTTTCTGCTCAGATGTATCCAGGCAGAGGCATTTTGACAGGATTCACTGATGTATTTATTTTATGGTGTGAGGCTTTGCTATGTTGCCTTTTGTGATTAAATGGAATGATCTAATTTTACAGCACAGAAAAGGGCTATTGGGTCTTTTGCTCTTATGCATGCATTTTGAAAAGGCACTTAGTGCCCAAGTCTCCTGTCTTTTCTCTAAATTCTAAATGTTTTTCTTTCAATTTTTTTTGTTTTTAAAAGCTATTGTGGATTCTGCTTTCGTCACTCTTACAGGGAAGGTATTCCTAATTGTGACTGTGCTGCGTACAAATATCATACCCTCTCCCTTTGTTCTATTGGTGGTGATCTTAAATTTGTACCTTTTGAGCTAGTAAATTTCTCCCATTTATCTTAGCAAAACCCTTCACAATTTGGTATACATCTAACTCTTCTTAACTAACGTGAGTTGCATTTCTCCTGGTTTCTCCTCATAACTAAAGCCTTCTCCTTTTGGCATAATTTAGTGAATCTCTTTTATACCTTGTGTATAGCCATGAATAGTAAATAGTATACACAATACTCTCTCTGCAATTATAATTTTAAGATTACCTGTTTGTTTTGAAGTGTTCATCACTTGAGTAAGGAGAAGGAGCTCTGCTAGTCGCACTCAAACTACATTTACAGCAAAAATAGGAGAACAGCAAATGGTGATGTTAAAAAGGCTTAATTTGTCTTTAAGCTTTCAGCAGTTCTGAATCCTCCAAACTGATTGTAACTGATGTTTTATGTTGAGGTAGTAGGCATCAGAAAGACATAAAAAGAGTGCAGTTCCTTTTCTCATTCTATTTGATTTAAGAAATAGTTGAATTTTGAGAGAAAGTCAAATCTAATTGAAAAGAGCAGATGGGAAAGGTTGGGGGGAAACTTGATGGTGAGAAATCTCCATCTTCTGAATAACCACATGGGAAGTGAACTGGAGCAGTGAAGTACAGATGTACATTTGGGGGTGAGGTGAGTAACAGCTGAACAAAGAACAAGAGAGCCAATGAGTTGGTAACTCAAAGGGGAAAGATAGGGTGGTGTCGGTATGTGATAGGGAGAATTGGGGATGGATAAGGAAAGGGACAAACACAGTGACTGAGCAAGAGAAGTGCCATTCTCTGTATAACTCCCATTTCAAAAGCAATCTGAAATTGCTTCCCAAAAAAGAATCAAAGCAAAGCAGAAATGGAGGAGTAAAATGAAGAATTAATGGGAGAAAGGTAGAAGAGGAGAGAAAGAGAAAGAACAACATGAAAACATTAGAGATAGTGAGCTAGAAATTTATCTACACGGTTTTTTCTGCTTTAAAACTGCATTTTATGTCTCCCTAAAGCTTGAAAAAAGACTGCGATATTTTGTTGTGTTATTTAATAAATGGCATTGTCGGGCTCCCTCGTACTTTCTCACAGCAGCAACATCATTAGCTAGCCCTTAAAGGAACAGGTGCACAACACCGCCAGCATTCTTCCATCTGCTGAGGGTGGCGAACATGCTCCCATGCTTACAAAGAGGGATCTTGAGAAACTGCTGAATTTCATCACCCACAGAAGGCAAGGGGGCCATGGAGATCTTCGAGGTCTAGATGCAACAGCACTGGCAGGAAGTTGCCAGAGAGTTCTTGCCAAGAAACAACATTGCCTGCATTGGTGAGCTGTGTTTTAAAAAAAGATTTCATAACCTCAGAACAGTAATCATGGTGAGTCCTCACAATGCAAGACTTCACTTCCATTCATGGTTTGTTAACATCTTCCCATGAAACACTCACTCCGTCACTCAAACACATAAGCTGCTTTTGCCTCTCTTCTCACCTCTGTCTCCCTTGTCATATCGCTGCTGCTCTCTTTGTTTCCCTTTCCCTGTTGCTCTCCATGTGTACCGCTCTTCCTCTATGGGCCTCACTGCATTTCCTGGCCCCCCCTCTCATATCCCTGTCCCTTCCCCTCTCCCTCTCCCTCCCAACCACTCAGTCTGTGTTGTATTCCTCTCTTTGCTTCTGGGCTTGCTGTTAAATGAGATCAAAAGACCTGTGCCCTGTACGCAGCACTAGCACCCTTAGTCCAGGACAATCATTCACCATGATGCGCCAACTCACTCATTCATTAACTTAACGGTATGCATCATCTCCCTCTCCATTTATTGCCCAGGTCCACGCTCTTATACTCTCACCTTCTCCTTGACTATTGCCCAGAACCATGCAAGAATACACCATGCCTTGTGTACTCAACTACTTTTGCAATTGTTACCTGTATTAGGTCAAGATTACCAGGAATAGGTGGATGTTTCTCCAGACTGGAGGGGCAAACCTCAGCACGGTGGACTGACCTCTTTGAAAAGAGGGAGTGGTAGATCTGATGAGTGCTAGAGCAAATAAACCCCAGACACCAGAAGTAGATCTTGTTTAGATTCTGCTGGGTATGATGTCATTGCTCTTTAGCACAATCTCCCACATTGGTACAGGTGTCTTCACCTGCTAGGACTGCATCTATAACCAAATAGCTATATATCATATATATAATCCAACCATTCTCCATAAGTAGTAGTTAAATTGGTACTTTAGCCTGGTGTAAACAATGTCTCATTGCAGATGTGTCGCTGAGGTGCACTTGGACAAGCAAACACCTAGAGACAAAGGTTTCTGCATTGCAGCATTGCAGTTGTCACTTGTTAGGACTTCTTTCACAATCCAGCGGACCAGGATAAGAAGACACTAACACATACCTGGTCTTGCATCAACGCAAATCATAATATGCATGCAGTCCAATAAAAACGTGTTTAACACAGTCATCAGCACTATATGTGCACACACACTCCATTACAAAGGGATAAATAAATGAGAGTGCTTGTGAAACACAATATGAGAACCTTTGCTACAACAGCATTATAGTTGTGCAGAGGAAGCTTGTAGTCACGTGCATGGTTATAATCTTGGCTGGTCATAGATTATTTAAGGCTTCACTGGAAACCTTTGTGTCTTGCAAATTTGTCCTGTAGAGGCAGCCATTCCCAGGTCAGCCTCTTCAGCAGGAGCTCATGTCATTGACACAGTTAACAAAGAGTCCCTTCACATGTGTGCAGAAATCAATACTTTCAAAAAGCTGCAACATGGAGTAAGCATTGTCACTGCAGTTATCAGGCATGCCTGGTGATGAGATGTAATGTTTGCGATTCAGCATTGCTGCAGGATTACCTAAGATGGATTCCTTTTCTATTCAGGGTTCCCTCAGAGAGGGACAGAGAAGAGAACCCTGAGGCACAGTCTGCTTCTGCAGAGGATGTGTTGGAGTCACCTACAGAGCAGGAGGAGAAGTGATGCTGCATTTGAGCATTCCCAATGTGCCAGTGCACTCGTCCCTCTGGAGTGCTATAGAACAATACAGCTCAGATACTGGCACTGTGAGGGAAGAGATGAAATTAAAGGGGCACACTTTGCTAAGAAGAGACATCTGCCTCTGGCAGACTGCAGTCAAGCAAGTGGTGAAGAGGATATTGTCTCAGATTCACACAGGTTGAGTCCCATTGGAAGTGCTGACTTGGAGGGGGCAGATGAGCCCTATGATAGGGAGGCATTTAGGAAGTTAACACACTTAGAACAATATCTATGAGATGATCAGGGAGTTTAGAGGAGTCCATGTCCACATCATCTCAGGAGCTGGTGCAGAGCCAGGAAAATCTCCCTTCACTTTGGAAGTGGTTCATTCTTCTGTGCCAAGCAATGGCAATGCTGAGGTAGCAGTAGCTGAAGGAGCAGATTCCTGCCTCAGCTGAGACCCAGTACCTGTTCCCTAGAACCCTCTCAATCCTGAACCCAGCAGCAGAGTGATTCCAAGGGGCAGCAGCTTGCTGCTCTGCAGAACATTGGTGCTGCTTTCAGGGAGCAGAGAGAACCAAGCCACAAGGTCTATTTTGTCAGCCTTCCCTGGATTCTGTTGGCAGTGCAGGAGCTGAGATTCCTGTCCCCTCTCAGGATGTCAGGAATTCTCCTGTGGCTATTGGCTGTCAAGCACCATCCTTGCCAATTCAACCAAGCTTGCTTCCCCAGACTGCAGGTGCACCAGTTATTAACCTCGCAGTCTGGAGCCAGCCCCTCAAGAACACAAGCTCTTCATGGACAACCCAAGAGGACACCTTTATCTTGGAGCTAAGTGGAGATCATGCCTTCTAGCAGCCAGGTGGCATCCACAGGGGAAGAACCACAATGGAGTGGTAGGACTTCCAAACGTGCCTTAAAACAAAGAGACACAAGTGATCAGTAGACTGTGATTCACTGATTTGTGTTACATTGGGCTGGCCATGTTGTTTGTGTGCTTGACATCTGATTCCCCCAACAGACACTCTATTCTGAGTTCTGTAGTGGGAGGAGAATAGCAGGTGGACAGAGAGAAAGATTCAAGAATGTGCTCAAAGCTTCTTTGAAGAAGTGCAATGTTCTCAGTGACTCTTGGGAACCTCTCATCAATGACTGCTCCAAGTGGTGGAGTAGTATTTGGAATGGTTTTGTGAATCTTGAGGCCATGCATCATAGCACACAGAAGTGCTGCGAAAGTGGCAGAATTGCGGCATCTCACAAACTATCCACCCCCCTCCTCTCCTCCGCCCCCCCCAGGTCAACGCTGTCTGTCCCATCTGTGAAAGAGTCTGCAGTTCCCACATTGGTCTCATCAGGACCCATAAGACTGAGTAGAAGCAAGTCATCCTCAATTAAAAGAGAATGACCAAAAAAGACTATTTCAGCAAGCTTGCTTTACAACCAAGTATTTTTTTCCCAATAAAACCATTTATCCATTTGAGAAGCTTGTGGTGAGTGAAGTCTTTTAACTTAACTGACTGTAATTACTCACACTGTGAATCTTTTAGTTCCTTACCCTGATTTAACCAAGGTAAATCAGCTGAATGCATAGAAGTGTTTGTTCAGCTGCCACTTCAAAGCACTAGATGAATGCCAATATAAGTGGATGCAAGCTGTAACCTATTCCTCATGTATTGCGTAAGTACAAAGTCCTGTTCTGGTGTGATGCTAGTCCATTCTTTGCATAACATTCACACCATCGTTTAAAGTGAAAAGCACTGAGCTCAGCTATATAAGTGCAACGTAGGTGGCATGTTCTGATTCATTGGACATTGCACTGCTGTGGATATCATACAGGCAAGTCTGTTGATGAAAAACTATGTGAACATCAAAATCTTATCCAAAAAAGAGTAGATGATGTTAGCAATTGGTGGTAAAACCAATTTGTTTCACATGACATAATATGATTTATCAACTGTGTTTTTGGCATTCTGCAAATAAATTTTGAGTCAATTAGAGTGAACACATTTTCTGACTTACCGTGTACTATGCCAAGGGAGATGGGTTTATTCCAAAGTTAAGAATATTCATGAAATAAAATGACCACATGACCTCATGAAAAAAAACATTTATGAATAGAAAGTGTATTTTTCAAATAAAAAACCCTTAGAATTCATTCTGCTATATTAGGTGTTAAGTATCATTAACATTTTGTCTGTGTTTGTGAGGAATATGACATAATTTTTCAGTTTGAGTTCTAAATGTTCATGATACACATTGTATTTCAGAGCCAACTAAGAAACTAATTTGATTCAGCTGCTCAGAGTTTCAGGTACCATCTTCACATACTCTCTTCTGCAATAAACATGTTTTTTTTTACAAGGAACAAGGATTATTTATTTTCTTCAGATAAAAATATATTTGGTGGTGAATAGATATCAGACAATGGCTGGAACATAATAGGTGACAACACAATATGAGATGGTAAGACAAGACGAGATATCTACCTGGCAGGGCTTTTTAAATTGAGCCTGAATGGTCTAATGAAGTATATGTGTTCAAATCGAGCCTCTTTACTTCATGTAACCCTTGATGTATATTCTCATATTCCTTTCTCCTTCATACCTGGCCTTTCATCTATGCTATACAAAGTGTTTTTCAAAAAAAAACCCTCAGAACTCACTTTGCTGTATTGTTTTAAAAATAGTTAACATGTTGCCTATGTTTATGCTACCTAGTATCAACTACTCTATGGTAGTAAGTTCCACATTCATACTACTTACTTTGTAAAAAGGTTTCTTCTGAATTTCATTTTGGACTTGTTACTGACTATCTTATATTTATGACCCCTAGTTTTGGTTACAAGCTGCTCAGCATCTACTCTGTCCAGTCTCACCATGTTTTAAAGTCCCAGTCTTCTCTCAAAGAATGCTCCATCATTTTAAATGCTGTGCCCCTTATGCAACACTGGGAGTACAATGTAGCTTAATACACTTTGGGAAAGCGCACATGGGAATTTACCGTCCCACTTTGTCACCTGCTCCTGCATTGCATATAGTTTCAGGATACATGCATTGTGCTGCTGTGGATTCAGTACTTAGATATTCAGTACTTGTTTGGTGATGAACATAGTGAATCTTCCTGTTTTATGAACTAGTTTAAGACCAAAAGATTGTTAAGTGAGTGGCTCTATGCACGGGGACCGTCGTGATCAACTTCCTGAAAATCTGCCTGACGTGGTTTATAATTGCGATCTTGAATCAGAAATTGATTCTCTGTGTTTAATCTTTCGTAAATTTGTTAGTCTGATAACTGTAGTTCCCATAAGTTCACAAGGTAAATATCAACAGGAGCCAATTCTGTTTATTTATCCAGAACAGCCAAACAACCATCCTTCAGAGTTACAGCATTTATCCCACATTCCTCTGGCAATTTTAGATAACAAGTCTGCAGTTACACCTTTTCCTGACTTGTCCATCACCGCCTCTCTCACCTTGCACTTTTACCTGCATTGTCACAATCTCTCCTGCTCCCAACCACAGACCTCACCTTTTAGGGGTGCAGTTGGTTTTGGACTACAGCCTCCGATGTCACACTTATTGAATAGACTTCATTGAAGGTGTAATTTGTACTGGAATGGACCAGGGAAGGAGCCCAGAAGGATCAGCCACTTTGTACTCCTGACTGAGTTCTGTTTCATTAACTTACTGGGCTTTTCCATCACTGAAGGTGGGATGTTCATGGAGCTTCCTTCTCTCATTACTCAAATGTCTACCACCATTTGTGACTGAATGTGGCAAGAAAGCTCAGCCTGTACAATGGGTGTAAGTAGCATCAATCATTGGCAGTCAAATGGAATTGGATAGGCATATGAGGGAAAAGAATTTAAGATCAAGGGGAAAGAGCAGGAAAAGGGATTGAATAGGTTGCTGTACAAGGGGATAGCATATATTAAATGGGCAGAATGTGCCATAATTATTCTGTCGTTCCTTGGATTCAGAGCTTTCATTTTATATTCCAACTTTCTCAATAACTCTTAGGGTTACTCAGTTTTAGTCCTCTGAGAAACTTTGTTAGTACAGTGAAATGTGTGCATTTTAAAATAATAAAATTTGTTAACTTATAAATGTTACTGTGGGAAACGTAGTATGCAAAAGGTATTTGACTCTTTTGAAGCAATTTGATTCAGTTAGTATTAGTTTTCTTAATTGGTGGATTTTGTCGGTGCTCTTTGTGTAATCTTTAGGTTAATCCTGCCCCATTAATGCCACTCCGAATCCTATAGTGCTCCTGCTCAATCTTCACCATCTGACAAAGTACTTCCTCATGGTGGATCACAGCAGGAGACTCCCATCCTTATGGGGTTGCCAGCAAGTCTAGAAACTGAGTGGGAGTTCCTCCGGTGATGAAAGGTCACAGAGCTGTACAGCACGGAAGCAGGACCTCCCCCCTTCCCCCCCCCCCCACTTCCTCTCAAATCCCTATTTACACTGATCTCATTTTATTCTCCCCACATTCCTATCAACTCCCCCGCCTCCCAGATTTTACCACTCACCAACACACAATGGGTAATTCACAGAAACTGCATTAATCAATGAAACCCACACATCTTTGGAATGTGGGAAGAAACTGAAGCCCCTCAGGGAAACCCATGTAGTCACGGAGACAATGTGCAAACTCCAGACAGACAGCAGTGGAGGTCAGGATTAAACCCAAAATCACACCATGCGGGAGGAGCATGTCTCTATTTTGCATTATTATTGATCACCACTTCTCCTTTGTTCCTTATTCCATTTCCCTCAACTGGCCCTTGCGCTCATTAACATCGACCCTTACTTTACATGAATGGATATGAACTTCTAGCCCTCACCAGTTCCCTTGAACTTAATGATTATTGGCAATAATTCTACAATATTTCTTTTCACCTCTTAACAGTTAGCAAAATTCACAGCACACCACGTAAATTGTGATGACAGTGTTTATATTTGAATACACATATTATTCCCAATTCTGTTTTCCTTCACTGCTGATTGCAACTTTTGCTTGACTTTGTTTAACACAGCATTTGCTACTCAGCGATTCTGTCCAAGAATATAATCTGAATCTAATCCGCATAACCAAAACATTTAATGAGTTTAAAGGAACTCAATCTTTCATTGTTTACAAACCACAGACTGCAAACTTTCAGTATTCTTCAGCAAGCCTATAAATTCTTACATAAGCAGTTTGTTACCTTTAAAAATTCTTTTCAATTAATATCTAAATTCTACACTAGTTACTTTGAAGCAATTAACTGTGAAACCTAATTATAAATACAGATCATCAGCTTTCATCTCATGCCAAGAAACTGTACTTATTCCTGTCCTGAACTGTCAATGCACTTACAATCCAGTCTCTACTATCAATGTCTAAATGATTTGGATGTATGCCAACCTCATGCCTTCCTTCAAATGGAGCTGATATCCTGAATAAAGAAAAAAGAAAGACTTGCATTTATAAAGCACCCTAAGAACCTCTGTGTGCCAAAACTCTATGCAGCCAAAGAAATACTTTTGAAGTGTAGTCACTGTACTAATTCAATAAATGCAGCAACCATTTTCTTCACAACAAGATCCACTGAGGGCAGGGTGATAATGATCAGCTAATTTGTTGTTTGGATATTGCTTGTGGGATAAACATTGGCTAGGACACGGGATAACTCTCCTGCTATTCTTCAAAATACTGTCAGGCATCTTTACCAACCACCTAAGAAAGTATCAATGCCCCCAGCTTAACATTTAATCAGAAAAGTGGCACCAACAGATAATCAGCTTCTCTCTCTGATCAGAAGTGATGCTGCAGAATTGCATCTTTACTGACAGACTGGAACATGCTCACTGTATATCAGGAGGAAAATGGTCATGAAGAATTTATTAATTATGGTGATTCTTTGTTTTTCAGCATTAAACAATGGATCATATAAATTCAGAGGAAATATCATTAACCATCCAGCAGATTAAAGAAGGCCCAAAAGCCAAACTTCGAGAGCTCTGTAAACAATATGGGCTCCCAATTTCAGGAACAAGAGTGTACTTCCAAAGGGTTCTCTGTCAAAGACTTGGAATTGATCCAAAATCTGTCATTGTTCAAAAACCCACTTCACGTTCAAACAGCCACGGAGACTGTTGCAGTGTTGCTGGATGTCGAAGCCGTCGAGGCAAGGACACACACATTCGCTGGTTCACTGTCATCAGAAAGAAAGGAAGTCATACTGCAGCCATAACCAAAGCTATCCAGCTTACCAGAAAGGGCTGGACACCAACAATGTATTCTCGGATTTGTGGACAACATTTCAGTTGTGGCCAGCTGTCTTTTGAGCCAAGTTCTCCTGACTACATTCCACATTTACACATGGACCCTGCAGCTAAAGTAGTAGCATCACATCCCACCTTCTGGTCCAAAGAGAGTTCTGAGGAAGCCATGGACTTGACCAACAAGGGTACCATTAAATCTATTCACGTTGCAGGGCCATCTCATCTTGATTTTACCAACCGATATCACAGAATAAATTCTTCAGCAAGGGCATTGCTTCAATCAACTCCCGAGCATCCTTGTATATCTGTAGTACAGGATACAGGAACCAAGGTATTGTCAGGTTATTTTAATTTGTAGAGGTTATTAATGCTATTGTCAGTGGTTATAAGCCTGCAGCATAAAATTATGTGAAATTTGTACCTAAGTTGGACAGTTTAAAGGAATTCAACAGGAGAATTATCATAGAAAGTGCTGTTCTGCAAGTGGGACTCAGATACATTGGAATAACGTTAACATTTTCCCGTTGCCTCAATGATAGGCTGGGGAGTGAGGTCGTAGGAAGTCCACTCACTCATTTCAAAAATTCGGAGCTTGACAGTATTCAACAGCATTCCCACTCCATGGATTAATGGAGATGGAGGTGGGTGTCTGAGGATGACTACCCAGACCTTAGGAGACGGGTCCATCACCAATAGATTGAGATCATATTGTTCCATCTTAAGAAGATTATTATATTTAATATCTGCGGGCTGGGTTTCCAGAACCTTGGGAAATTTGGCAGCTAAAGGGATGTGAGATGGGAATCCCAGAGGCAAGTGTCTTTCCGGCAATGCATGTGGACAGGGATGGGAAGAAATTATTCAATCCATGTTGTGTGTGAACCACTTTCTCCACACAACAAGAACGATCAAACCCTCCACCTTTCTAGTTTGGATTGATTGTGCTCCCCCATGAATGAATTGACTCCCCCGTGAATTGACATCTACCCTGTCTGCCACAACCTCCCCATCACTGATATCTGACTGAAACCATCTCATTCCCATGAAGGCAGCAAAACCCTCTGTAACCAGAGCAACTGTCACCCAATCACACCCTCCAAATGGACCGAACACCATCCAATGCTTTGATTGAGCCAAACTTTTCTGCTATTGGACCAATGCTTCCAGTGATAAGATTGATAACCTACCCCACCTCACACTGCTCACTTTCAGACCAACTCTGCCTGCTCACCATCAGATCTCCTGAAGACATCCCACCTGTGAATGCCATGACAGCCCTCTTGCATTCAGTATTTTATCTTATCTTCCTGCATTCAGACTGACACCACTCCACAATTAGATAGAGCTCCTTCCTTACAATCAGATTGATTCCACCCTGCCTCCTTTCCCTCTGCAATTAGATTGCCAGTCCTCCCACTCATGATTGGAGAGACCTCCTCGAGTCAACTGTGGAATGTGCAACTGAATTTGCATATAAAGCCTCAAACTCGTTATGTTTTCATTCTTTTCCCCTCCAGTGTTTAAAATACACTAACTACTTCCACTTTAAACTAACTCCTTTCACTCTTTCCAAACTTTCTGACATATGACATATCACCTTGTTTTCTCCATATTTCAAGGAAGTACCTCACTTGGCAACCTTTCATTGGAGTTGGATCATTGGGTAATAAATTAACTTGTATTTACATAGCATTTTTAACTCCAGGAAAGAAACATTTCTTCAATGCAGAAGAAAGCAATGATGGTGTCTTCTTGTAGGCGAATTAAAAGAGTTTTCTAAAGCTTTACTGGGAACCCACAGCCATTGTGCAAAGACTTGCACTTAGAGATGGCTATTTGTGATATTTTACCCATTTGTGCACATTAAACCGTTCCATCACTTGCACAGCACATGTTATGATTGAGGTAGAAGGTCTCTGCAGTCCAATGACATTTCTAAGCACAAGTCCTTGCACATGGCTGTGGGTTCCCAATAAAGCTTTGCAAATCGCTTTTAGTGTGAAAATTGCTCTCCATTTACTTCCAGCTTTTGCCATTTTCCACCCAAATAGTCAGAATCAAAACTTCCTCCCAATCACGGGGAGAAGCCTTGGGTTTTACCATCTGGAAAATCAACGTTAACTGTTGCTCGAGTCTTTTAAAAACCTATGAGGTGGACTCCAGGTCACCCAACATCCTCACTTGGAAGTGTATCTGTCCTTTCCTCTGTGTTTAGTCATTCATTGTGTTGGAGCTTGCCCCCATGGGAGCAATGTTGGAGGTCCCTCACTACGAGTACTGGACCAAGTCAGGAAGATGACTCTTCACCATCCTCAAATGGCAAATATAAATTATTAACCTAATGGAATCCATCATCAATAAGTGATAATGAAAAAAGTGAAACCCTTAGAAGTTTATAAGCTGTTATCCCTCATTTAAAGATTTTCTCAGTTTCCCCTTCTGCAAAAATCCCAAAAGCCAAAGAAATCAATATGCCAAACATTTTTATGCAGGCTGTCATGACCAGAACTCAACAATTATTGCCAGCCTTCTGTTTGCTTTTGCCTGGCCTCTTACTTCTAAGCACTTGGCTTCCTGTAGCCTCCAGCATACAGTATTTCTCCCTAGGTTTCCATTTAAACTGGGACCTTAAGGTCAGTGTTTATGAAACAGGCTGCCTGAGAGTCTGCCTGTGTTGCACCACTGTAGTCAGTTCTCCTCAAACTGCACAGTTACTTTCAGCAGTGGTTGGATTCATTGCTCTCCTCCCATTCAAGCACGGCAGGCACGATGTGAATCAGCATAGTTTAATTTCAACTAGTGTATGGGACTCCTGGGATTACTTATGCTTAACATGTATTAGTTGATAAAATACTGTGATTGGCCACTTCCAAGTGCTTGTATGAGAAAAATCACTCACTGGCAGCACCAGTTTAAAAAAATATCATGTGCCTCTAGCACTGTACATGCTTTCATTGAGTGAATAAATGTCTTGGCCAATGCCTTCAATCTTCCTAGTATTAATACAAAGGAAATTGCTCCTCCACAACTTAATGATATAAAGGAAATCTGGCAATATATGTGTGCATAGTTTTGAGAGAAGCGAGGAGAGGTATAGCTGGATATTATTAGCATGTAATACGCAAACTAACCATGGTTTTAGAAGAACAACAGCGCGAGTGATTTCTCAAGGTACTTTTCAGAGGGAAATATGATCCCTGACATTGTCTGGGAAATACCGGGGAAAGCAAATAAAATTTGGGCTGGTCAAGAGCTACGCTAATAGCACTATAGTTATGGTCACCTGAGTTGCTCTTAAGTTCAAGAGTTACATCCTGTAGAAGAGACAGGATGGACATCGAGAATATCAGTAAACAAAATGGTTTACACCTCCAAGATGGCTGACTGCAGACTGTATATAGTTGGTCATCCATTGTCTACAGTCAGCCAGTTTCTCCAAAACAATTAATCGTGTTCCAAATACACAGAACACATCAATGTAACAAAATCTTTAGTGTGCACATGGTACAAACAAATTAACTTATTACCAGAATAAGGAAATAGATAAATGCAAATTGGAGGATGTCCAGAACCCAGGATCTAGTTTGAAGATCATTTTGGAATTCCCTTTTGGAGTAATTTAACATTTTATTTGGAATCATTGTGGCAGGAAATATGCTGAAGATTGCAGATTACAAGGTTTTTTTTCGTCTTGAGATTGTATATATCTGTATTTTGGAACTTCATTCTTGTAATCCAAGTTTATTTGAGAAAACAAAGTTTACAGTTTAACTAATGCATTTTTTCCAAAGCCCATTTTGCTTCTGTCCGTTTTGACTCTTATTTCACCTACAACTTAAATTTTCTGACAATTTTGTTAGATTTATAAAAGCACTTTTCATTTAAAGTGAATTTTGTCCCCAAGTAATTGTGGGACATCAATGCATGGGAACTGGAATATTTTCCATTGCAGGAATGCAGGACCTGAATTGAGCATTATAATCTCGCCTGGTTACTGCAGAGGGGCGTTCTTTTCTCTCCACCCCATAGGTGCTTCAGCTGCAACCTCACAGATGAACTGTTTATGGGCACGTACCAGTGAGTATTTTCCACTGCACTCGGGCTGATTGTTGTCCATGTGGTGATGGTAATCCTATGGAGGAGATTTTCAGGATTTTGAACTAGTGATGATGAGCTGTGGTATGTGACTAGATCAGATTGGTGTGGGAGGTGGTGTTAGGCCATTTGTCTATTACCATTATCCTTACGAGTGTAGGTTGGCGAAAGGAGAGGTTGGTGAAAGGCTGTACTGCATTCTGGAAATGGTGCATGCTGTAGCCATGGTGCACTGATGGTGAACGGAATGGAGGTTTAGGCTGCTGGTGAAATGGCATACTTCATCTTGATATGTAGCAAAGTAAAATAGAGCCTTAATATCATTAATTTATAACTTAATCTTGTGTCTAGATTTTACATTGGATTAATGCAAGACAGCTGGAGTTAATCCATTACAGACACGACTCCCTGTGGCTATAAGAGGAGCTATCACAATTTAAGCCTCTGGTCTTTTGCAGATGGAATCCACATTTGCAGGATACTGAAGTCATGCTGCTTATCTTGTCCGAAAGCTGTTTCCTGCTTATTCTTATTCATTAACTTGTCTTTGATTTCAGCACACTTTTTTCCTAATATTGATTCTATGTGCCACTGTCTGTGGCTGGAATTAGCTGCTCATAATCTCTGTGCTACATTTGACCTATGGGTAAGCTTATCTGACCATGCAGGCACTCCACTCAAACCTGCTTCCATTTAATGTAACCCCACTCAAGCCCTAGCTTGGCTCAAATCCTCATCCTTATTTTTAATTACCTCTTAACTTGACCATTCCAGTACTCTATTGGCTGGCCTTGCATCTGGTAATTGGTTTATTATTGTCACATAGGAGGTACAGTGAAAATCTTGATTGCATGTCATTCGGATAGATACTTCCATGCACAAGTACATCGACCTAGTACAAAAGGCAAACGATAACAGAATGCAGAATATAAATGTTACAGTTACAGAGAAAGTGCAGTGCAGGTAGACAAACAAGTTTAAAGGGTCATGATGAGGTAGATTGAGAAGTCAAGAGTTCATCTTTATAAGAGGTCCATTTAAGAGCCTTATAACAGCAGGATGGAAGCTGTTCTTCCACCCGACAGAAACCTGAGATCATCTTGTTCATTTCTCAGCCGAGACATTGACTCCTACTGCAGTAGTCCCTTAATTTTTTTTTAAAACCAATGCCACCATACCCTTTACTATCTCTACAACTTTCTCTAACCATCCAACTCTCCAAGATCAACGTGCCCCTCCAAATCTGACCCTTCCCTGATTACAACTAAAGGCATAGCCCCAATAATTGCAAAAGATCCTAAGCTCCAGAATTTCCTCATTAAACCTCCCCCTCTCTCTCCCAGATCTTGATCATCTGTCCCAAATGTTTCCATACGTGGCTTAATTCCAAGTTTAATTTGAAGATATCCCTCTGAATGTCTTGCGGTGTATTTCAACTTTGATACAAGTGGTTACTATTAGTTAGGTGAAGGTGATTGCATTTTCTAGCAGTCAATATAACCCTTAAAGCGTACCCTTTTCTCAGATATGGTTTAATTTTATTTTGTCCTGTTGATATCCATTTTTCTCCCTGATATTGTCTCTTCAAATTCTTTGTCCCTTTTTCTAAAAAAAATCCCCACTTTCCTCCCTTTGTTTTCATCTACAAGTGTCATTTTTTTTGTCATCTTAACTTCATTTTCTCATGATCTCTTGATCTTCATCCCTTTCCATCACTGAACTAATCTCACTATTATTTACTTCATCTATAGCATACCTTGTGCCCATCTTGCTTTATGGCATCCATGCTTCTCTCAATCCCTGTGATTCTCCAAGAATTATTTTCACGCCACTTGCTCACCAGAAAATGTGCAGGTAAGTAAACAGTTGAAATCCAAGAGAGGTCCACAAGTAAATCTTAGGCTATGATTGTAAGTACAACAGCTCATTAATGAGCCAGATTTTAGCCTGGAGACAAATTCTGTGTGGTGTGGAGTTACTGCTGGGAGTCTGGGAAACACAAATAAATAGGTTTACCAAATCTATAGGATCATTTTTTTTTTGTAGAGCTCCTTGATTGTTTTCTCTGTAGGTTTCTCACCTACAGGCAGCATGATTGGCAAGCCAAAGGTCTATCAGATAGGAAGCCTGCTTCATAATACCAAAGGCCATGAGATGTGAACACTTGGATGTACTGTGGGGGGGGGGGGGGGGGGGGTGCACACAGAGGGAGGGAATCCAGACTGTAAAGGTATGGGGTATGGAGTCAGGATTATGGGTGGGTTAGGGGCAAGTTGGGAATAAACTGTGGTAGATATCCAGACTGGGTTGGTGAGTGGATCGTGGGATGTTTGTGATCTGGGTGGTTGGTAGACTGGGCATTGGTGGTCAAAAAATTCCAATAACAGAGGAACATTCCCGTTTTGTTCAGGGTGTAATACAATAGGGGTGGGATAGCATAGGGAGTGCTCAGTTGGTGATTTTGGAGAACATTGGATTGTTATGGCTGTCCAATAGTGGCTGGGCATGCAGAATGACTGTCAGTGTCCCTGCTGATGGTTTAGAAAAGCAGCTGGGGTTCAGGGGGTGGGGTGAAACATCATTGGTGGTCAAAGTTGGAGCAGACAGATCATAGGGTGATGGATGGATTTACTCAGTAGATTGTTGGACCTGGAGAAAATGGATCCTTTTCTAGGCATACAGACCTTGCACCTAACACCTCATTAGTCCCCCCTAACTACTTCCACCTGCAGAGTTTCCTCAAGCCTTTGAAACTCTCTGCCTGTGATTAAATATAGAATGACTGTTAAAGTGCAGACAAGTCACCTTATTACAATATTTAAATGACCAGTGAACCTCCTGAAAGCAGGTTAGTCAATCATGCCTCATTTCATCTTACAAGGCTCAAGGGGAGTATAGTTCTGCTTACAGGTTTTGTACACTTTCATCTCTGATTATGCCTTTGGGATTAAGTCCACCAATCCTCCTTGGTGGGCAACCTGTGGCTTCACAATCTGAAGTGCATAGGTGGTTCAGTGAACTAAAATTAAAACTCCTGCGCCAATGACTGGATCTGGGTTAGAAGGGAGACCCCTGTCACTATCCCAGTGTCCTTGTAACTCTGCTGCCTCTCATTTTACCCATCAAAAAAATCCCAGATTTGGCATTTCAAAACTTGCACAATGTTAAAATTTTGTACTTGATATATACAAAAAAATTGGAATATTGGGTACAGCTTCAACTTAATCATTGACATTCATGACCCATTGCTCTTCCAGGTAATCGGTTTGTATATCAGAACCCATTAAATTTAAACTTTTACAAAAACAATAATTGGCTTGTGTAATTGTCATCCTAAAACATCAGCAGAATACCTGGATTTCAATGAAAAAATGCAATAAAACTTAGTCACTGTTTAAAGTAGTGGCCTTGATTATTGGCCTTAATTGAGATTTTTTTTCCAGTTATTAATTATTTTTTGAATTGTCAGCTCTATTGAAGCTGTTCATCTGCTCTTCTCAGGTTTATGAGTGGTGTGTGTTTGTGAATCATTAATTTTAACAAAGATTAAGTGGATGGCTGAGGTTGCATCTTCGCCTGTAAGCAGTGAAAAATTTTCCCTTGCACGTCATACTTTCCTTAAAATTGATCTGTTCAGCATGTCTAACTTCTTTTGACCTCATGTTAAATCCTCTAGATACACCTCGGTGACAGAAAATTCTATTGCTAATTGCAATATTTCTGTTCACTGAGTGAGAATTTCATTGGAAAACAAAATGATGAATGACTGCATTAAGCTCAAAATTCCCTCAATGACCCTGACTCTCAAGCTGTCTTCACCTCTGTTTTTTTGGGATAGAATAACTTGGGCACAAACCCAATTCTTCCAAACATCAGTGGCTGAGTGAACCATTGTCTTGGTATGAGATGGAGGCCACACAGAGCAGGACAAGCTGTTTAAAGAGGAATAGGAGAGGACAATTAATGGGAGGCCACATCAGTAAACAGCCTTTGGGGAACAGATCCTTAGAGATACTAGCCTCCTGAGTATGAGTCTGGTGGTTTTCTGCCTTCCTGAGGATTTCCATCTCCTCTCTCCAGCCTTTCACTGCAATATCAGAAAAGCTGTTTGCCCATGTTACATCATTCTTCATAGCCTCCCAGGTCAGAGTTACTCAGAGAATGATATATACCACTTGCTCCAACTCTTTATACACATTGCAAGTTAGCTTTCAGCAGTGATAAGCAGCAGGGGAATACTGGGTGAATGCAGAAATTATAATTAATTAGCACAGAGTTTTTGCACTGCTTAGCAGATTGTATTCCATGTGCCTGTTTTCAGAGCTAACTAATTTAACAGATACAACTCTTCATGAAGCCAGGTATCCTGGGTACCTTTTAACAACTTTTGCAATTTATCCTGCCAACATCAACAATTTATGTGCAGATACCCCTGGATGTGTGTGTTCTGGCAGCCTATAAAGTTTTACTATTTAGTTTACATTGCCACCCATTAATTTCCCCACACAATGATTTAACAATTCTTTCAGTTAAATTTCATTCTCCATGTGTCTGCTCAATTCACCAGTCTGGAGAAATAAGTTACAAAGAAATTCTGGTCCTAATGGCTATTTGATCACTTCCATCCCAGGAGATCCAAAGGATAGAAACTTATCTTTGCTCACTGAAGATAAATACATAATATAGCAGCAGCCACGTGTTATATTCTTCTATTGAAATTTGGTCCTGTTGAAGTCAATGGAATCGAATTAAGGAAGCAGAATTGAACATTCACCCACTACTACACTGAATGTTTGGCTCTTGTGACAGGATGAATTTATACCCTCAAGTACAAATGTAAGAAAGTACCAGTGAGAATTCTCTGTCCACACTTCTGTAAAGGTGTGAAGGCCTCAGAGAAACCAGAGAGGAATAAGGCACTAGCACTGTTTGGAGAGTTTGGGGATGCTGGTGTTCTGTTCAGAGCAACAATGGTTGAGAGGACATTAGATGAGGGTGTTCCAAGTACTTCTGGCAGAATAAATGAGGAAATGCTTTCATGTATTTAGGGTCATTAATTAGTCAGCATTAATTTTTGGGATGGAGTAAGGGAATCAGAGGGGGAAAAAAAACACTGCATGTTATTAGGATTAGGAATCCACTGTCCCAAGACTGGGAAAAGCAGATTCAGTAATAACTTTCAAAAGTGAATTGGAAAAATACACTAGGTAGAAAAATTTACATAGATAAGGGGAATGAACAGGGAAGTGGCACTAATTGCATAGCTTCTTGAAACTGCTGATGCAGGCATAATGTGGTAAAAGGCCCCTTCCATGCTGCATTATTCTTTGTTTCTACGACAGGAAGATTGGCACCTGGCTTAGGTTGTAGCAAAGATGTTCTC